>NW_020454616.1:1891109-1977927 GCF_003342845.1 Nothoprocta perdicaria
GGCAAACTGGCCACTCAAAAATCTATGGGCCCAGATGGGATGCACCCAAGAGTGCTGAGGGAATTGGCCGAGGTTATTGCTCAGCCTCTCTCCATCATCTTCGAGAGGTCCTGGAGAGCAGGAGAGGTGCCCGAGGACTGGAAGAGAGCCAATGTCACTCCAGTCTTTAAAAAGGACAAGAGGGAGGAGCTGGGAAATTACAGGCCAATCAGTCTCACCTCCGTCCCTGGAAAGGTGATGAAGCAGTTCATCCTAGAGAGAATCTCTGGGTGTGTGAAGGAGAAGAAGGTGTTGAGGAGCAGTCAGTATGAATTCACCAAGGGGAAGTCATGTCTGACGAACCTCATAGCCTTCTATGATGGGGTGACAGGCTGGCTGGACGAGGGGAGAGCCGTGAATGTTGTCTACCTTGCCTTCAGCAAGGCTTTTGACACCGTCTCCCATAATATCCTCATACAGAATCTCCGGGAGAGTGGACTAGACGAGTGCACGGTGAGAGGCATTGAGGGCTGGCTGGATGGCAGAGCTCAGAGGGTGGTGATAAATGGGGCCGAGTCCAGTTGGAAGCCTGTGGCTAGTAGTGTCCCCCAGTGGTGTCCCCCAGGGTGCTGTTCAACTTGTTCATCAATGACCTGGACGAGGGCACGGAGTGCACCCTGAGCAAGTTTGCAGACGACACCAAGCTGGGTGGAGTGGCCGACACTCTGGAGGGCTGTGCTGCCATCCAGAGGGATCTGGACAGGCTGGAGAGTTGGGCAGAGAGGAACCTCATGAGGTTCAATAAGGACAAGTGCAGGGTCCTGCACCTGGGCAGGAATAACCCCAGGCACCAGTACAGATTAGGGGTCGACCTGCTGGAAAGCAGCTCCACAGAGAGGGACCTGGGAGTCCTGGTTGACACCAAGTTAACCACGAGGCAGCAGTGCCCTCGTGGCCAAGAAGGCCAATGGCATCCTGGCCTGCATCAGGAGGAGCGTTGCCAGCAGGTCAAGGGAAGGGATCCTGCCCCTCTGCTCAGCTCTGGTGAGGCCGCACCTGGAGTACTGTGTGCAGTTCTGGGCACCCCAGTATAAGAGGGACGTGGAGCTCCTAGAGAGGGTCCAGTGGAGAGTGACAAGGATGATTAAGGGACTGGGGCATATCTCGTATGAGGAGAGACTGCGTGAGTTGGGCCTGTTCAGCTTGGAGAAGAGAAGGCTGAAAGGTGATCTTATTAACACGTACATGTACTACATGAAGGGAGATTGTAGGGAGGAAGGGGCCAAGCTTTTCTCAGTGGTGGCCAGTGATAGGACAAGGGGAAATGGGTGCAAGCTGAAACACAGCAAGTTCCATCTCCAGGTGAGGAGGAACTTCCTTACTGTGAGGGTGACAGAGCAGTGGAACAGGCTGCCCAGGGAGGTTGTGGAGTCTCCTTCTCTGGAGATCTTCCAACCCCGCCTGGATGCTGCCCTGTGCCACATGCTGTAGGTGTCCCTGCTTGAGCAGGAAGGTTGGACTAGATGATCTCTAGAGGTCCCTTCCAACCTTGAATATTCTGTGATTCTGTGATTTTCATCTGTTCCTTTTATCCAGGAATGGTAAATTAATGAGTTGTTAAAGGTAAATCTCCCATTATATTTAGTTGAATTTTGAGTCAGCTCTGATCAATCCCCTGTGCATTCCCATTTAGTTTCACCTGAACACAAGCAGATGAGTGACAGCAGGAAAAGGGGCACTCACTTGCAAACTCACAACATGTAATAGATTCTAGGGACTTCCCATACTACCAGTATTCTCATAACGTACTTCAAGGTTAAGCTGTCACTAGGGAAAACTGGCACAATTTTGGTGTATACTGCAAATTAAAAGACCGAAAAATGCAGAGAGGAGAAAAAAATAAGCCTTTGACTTGAAGTTTTAATAAAACTCCTCCTTTCCCTAAAGGATCGTATGGCAAGGGGGTAGATATTTAGTTTATTCTAAACATAGGGGAGAACAGAAGAGCTCAGTGAAAAACAAGCATTTTCTACCCCAAGATATCCTTCTAGTTTCATCAGCTTCATGAGCTTACAAATTGCCTTCCCCTCACTTCTTTGGAGGTTATGGATGAATTGACTCCTTCTGAGTTTGCTAAGGAACTCACTTCTGTTTCCCCCCACAAAACCTGTGGCAAGCCACCAAGTCTCACAGACAATCCTGTTCAGTAGGGAAAAGCCAAGGCCTACTACGTGAACTGTTTTAACTAGCCCAGATCTTCTGCCCCAGAAAGAGGTCAGGGAGCAGTTCCCAAGACTGAGACGAAGAGAGGTCACAGAAAGTACATATGGCCCAATGGCACCAGCTTTTCCAGAGGATGTAGCTATTTGCAAAGTATATTCTAAGGAATATTTTAGAATAAAATGCAAGCTAGGGAGATGTTATTATTTTTCCATTGTATGCTTTTGCAAAACTCATCCAGCCACGCATACAGCCACATCTAACTTTTGACTCCTTCCCACTGAAGCCTTTCTTATTCAATGCCATTATGACTAAAAGAAGTCATTTCATATTGTTTTTACAGTACATTGACAACCTAAGCACCTCATTCTCCAAAGGCATCACTCATAACTGCATTAGCTTGCCCATGCAGTTTACTCATGCAGTATCACCATATTCCATAGATTTTGCTTAAATCAGCAGCTTATACCCAGGCAGTTCCTCCAACTTCCATTACATAAAACTGTTAACTGTTAACAGTAAAGTACATCAAAATGGCAGGCACTCTCACACAGTATGGTGTACTCCAGCAGAGATGTCTCAGCACAGGCAAGCTTGCTTTCAGCTTTGAAGGGAACAGATTCATGTTCTAGCCTCTGCCAAATCACACCAAGAACCAAGTGCTGACATTCAAATAAAGGATTTCCTCCCTTCCTCCCCTACCAGCCCTCGCTAACCTGCGAACCTGCTCCATTTTCCACTATCAAAGGAAGAAGGCTTTCAAATGTAACCCGAAGGAACATGCCATTTGCCACAGTGCATAAATAAATCTAAAGAGTTAATATTCAGCTGCCCAAAAGAAATAACAACAGCCCCAAAAGGCAGAAAAATGGCAAAAACCAAAACACAATGAAAACCCAAAACACCAGTAGTAAAACATTACAAACTCCCTGTAGTTCATTGCCACTAACATGGCTGTCCCAGGTGGCCAGAGATTGACAAAAAAAAAAAAATATTTATCTCACTCTTTTCTTTGTTGAACAGCCATTCAGTTATACTTGTATGGAGTGTTAAAGAACGTGATCACTTCCCTAAACAAAAGTGTGGGTTGCTTGGGATATGTATATCGGGAGATGTGAGATGGGAAAACCAAATGAGTTCTTTATTTTTTTTCCTCTGTTTCCTTTCAAATTTGCACATTTATTTTGTGCCTCTTATGGGCTGCTGTGACTAATGCCATAGTCAATATGCAGAATTCTTCGAAGATCTAAAACCAGCATGGATCCTGTTAAAAACACATGCATCGCTCTCTCTCTGGTAGGATCTTTGGGAGTATGCTACATTCTGCAAAGCCTTAAGGCAGATGTACACTGAGATTTTAATAGTGACAACATATTAATTTTAAAAATCAGTGAAATGCCCCTGGCTGGAGAGAGCCCAGTCTAATCATTAACACTCACACTGCCTCAGGAAAGGCTGAGGACTCTAGTTCCCCAATATTAAGTATTTTAGAAAAATAAACCCTAACCTAAAGCAAAACAAATCTCTGAGTAACTCAAATGTTCTCCCAGAGATATAAAATCCCCACAGCAAGAAACATCCTTTCATCGTCAGTTATTCTGCTATTAACTATGAAAACACCCTCTGAATAAGCAGTAGGTGGTAGACAATTCTGGTGGATGACAAAAGCTTGCTATACATAAGCACTACCATGTAAATATTCAGCATGCTACATGGCCATTAAATTCCACCTAATTCTCTTATTAAATACATGTCTTTTTTTTCTTTCATTTGTTTCATTTATCAGAAATGTTTTGTTGGACTTTTATGTGCTCTGGGGACAAATTCCAGGACTCTTGCAGTCAGTTGCTGTGCTGATGGTGACCCAGTGAAGTGGCAAGTTATCCTGCATCACGCACAGAAAGCACTTACAGCGAGTTTAAGACCAAGTAAACTTTGCAAATATCCTCACTGGGTTTAAATTACATACTTGGTGAATTCAATTCTCTTTGTTAGATCTAATCTAAAGGAGATTTTTACACTCCTTCTTGACGGATTCATTTGTCTCTGCTGCTTATTACTCATCAGAACTCATCATTTTCTATCTGTGACATGCTGATAGGGTGTTGCTGTGGAAAGGATTATGAAGCTGAAAACAAGCAAGTTGATTTGCATTAGAAAGTGAGTTTCAAAGTGTATGACTCGTTCACACAGGGATTTATGGCACATTTAATAAGGGAAAAGCAGTGTTATAGGGGAAAAGAAGAAGGTGGTTCTCTTATGTGAGACCTTTTGGCTTTTTTTTTTTTTTTTATCCGTGTGATTTGTATCAGAAAAAAATGTAAAATCAAGTTATTAAAACTATTTTTTCTATCAAATATTCCTTTCGTGGATGTTCTTCTCCAGTTATTCTTTCTCATGCACAGAGCTCTGGAAGAACAAGTTTCTCACTGGTCAAATATTCAACTGATGTGGCTCAGTATAGGTCCAATAACATCAAAGAAGCTGCATCACTGTATCAGCAAAGGATCTGACTCTCTGCTTCAGAGAAGAAATAATGTGGTGCAATGGGAAAAGAACTTCTCCATGCAAAAAGGATAATTTGAGGAAAATCAGAGCTGAGTAATTTGAACTGTTACAGCTTCATGATTCTTACAGCATGCTAAATATCAGCTGCTAATTGATCGGAGCAGGAAAGAAATGTTGGTTTATACACAGACCTAACATCATTCACACCTTAATACATGTCCCCCCTTCACAATGCATACAGTAGCAAGAATAGGAAATCATGTTGGAGTGAGAAAGACAATGATCCCACTGAGCATAGGAAGCACATGAGGCTGCACTGCTGCTTTTCCTTTTCTTAGGCGAGGAAAGAAAGTAAATCTAGTTACTTTTGAAGTCTGTCTGGACAACTTGGTTTCTATTCTTTGCTCTGCCACAGGTTTTTCTGCCTGATTCTGGCAAGTCATTCAGGCCCAGAACGACCAAAGATGCCTCTAGAAATCAAAGGGACAAACCCAATGAGTGACCCCTCCCTCTCTCTCAAGTTGCCACTCTTTGCCTATAAGATGACATGTAATGACTGTGTGGGTGTTAAAAGAGGGATCTATGCAGAAGAGCGACTGCATTCTGCTGAACATTTGAACAGTTAGTTTACATCATCCTTCTGATCACCCTGCTTCTGATGACCTTTCCTATGCCAGTCTATAATACCTTCCACCCTGGGCAAGGCTGAATTCCAGCAGCACACACTGCCCTCTCTACTGAGGCCTTTCCTGAGGGTAAATTTTCACCTTCCAGTTAGTTTGTAAAAGATCAAGTCCTGAAAGCAGGACTTGCTAATTCAGCCCGAAGTCTTGTTGGGACTTTAGTTCATCAGCACTCTAGGTGCTTTTCTGCAGCAGCGAAGTGAATCAACTCTATCACTTATTCATTAATTCACAAAATACTAAAACAAGCGATGTATTTTAAAAACTGTCTGCTTAAATATTTTTTCTTGATTTTTCTCCCTTTCTTTCAATAACTTTGTTCATTAAAACTAATATTCCTTGATGATATTAAATCACTATACAGCATTAATTTTAGAGCAGATCCTCCATATATATATATAATAAATTAGCTCAAAATCCACCCCCAATATTCTCATTTCTAGAAGTTACTCTATTACAAATTACAACTCTATTACTCTATTACAAACACGGCTACTCAGTAAACATAAAGAAGGATTGAATTTACTTTTTAATCTTAAAAGATAATAGTTTGTTGTACTATTAACCTAACCTTGTGATATGCTGTAACCTTGCTTTGTTCTAGCATTTTGGGGGATCCTACTGAAGTAAATGTATTGCCAGGTCAGTTTACTCAAGGGGTATTCTTTTATGCTATGAAATACTTCACTAAGTATGAAGGAGATAGACAATATTTCCTGGGTATTTAAGAGATAATTCAGTACACTGAATATTTTGGTGTTTTAATTAAATATTAGAAAGCTGTATATTCTGGATTTTAGATTCTACTTTTGGATTCAAAGGCACAGGCAAACAAATCAGACAAACATTACAGCCAAGAGTAAATGGATTCAAAATCAAAAGAGCAAAGTTTCAATGGCAGTCCACCTTGAACGAGCACAAATTACATATCTGACCGCTGTTACTCACCACATGTGAGTCATGCTGACTCCTCGACTCTGTCGCTCTGAAATGCTCCTTGCCTGAGTCCACAGCCTGTGCAGAAGAAGGACACTGGGCAGCCCCCATACTCAGCGTCCAACATTGCAGGTCATTGGAGAGGCTGCATGGCATGACACATCAGCTGGCACATTAAAGTGCATTAGAATGGAGAGATCTTAAGAAGTCTAAAGCAGGTGGCACCTTTTACCTCTTTTACCTGATTTGCACTGGTCCATAGGAACAGGATCATGGCTTCAGCGCAGTCACCTCACAGCAAGAATACCTTTCAATGTGTGCACTTGGTTTTGAAGCCATTAGTAGAGCAAACAGGTCTATTCATAGAATTAAGGTTTTGAAGTAGTGTAAGAGGCCTATATAGGCCTTTCTTTTAAATTATAATAAATATTTTATGCTTTTTGCATGACTTTCATAGTCCTGCAATAACCGTCATGCAATGCAAACCATAGAGAAAAGGGTATTAAAAAAGAAAAAGTCATCCAAGCTGAAATTAGGTGGCAAAGAGAAGCAGAATAGGAAAAGAAAAACAAACCTTTGGCAGTGTCTTTTCCCTCATCCATCCTATCGACAATTTTCTGCTACAAATATTGGAAGAATGGCAGATAAAGATTTATAATAAAATCCCAAGTGCTCATTAGACCCACTAATCACCTACTTAATGCTTGCAAGTACCTTGCCAAAGTTAAAAGATTCATCTTGCACTGCTCAAGATCTTAATTCCTTCACTGCCTGCAATGGCAAAGCTGCTATTGCATGCCCTAACTCAAGACCTCCTACTACAGTCAATGAAAGTAGGGATTTGACATTTTGGTTTTCAGACTCCTATCTCTTTGTAAGAGATAGTAATAGATAATCGTAAGCTAAAAGTTGGGCTGCTTCCTAATTATCATTTGCTGTGCTTTATTTACAAGTGCTTTAATACCAGCTTAGTACTATTTTGTCTATTTAACCACTATAATCGGTTGAACTACTTGTCCAAATATTAGAGTTTAGCCATATTTCACTTAAAAACTTTTCAACAATTTAGAGTTATTTTTCTATTTAGTCCTGGCTTTGAGCATTAAGATAATCAGTCATCTAATATGCTACAAAGCCAATTTGCTTCTACATGCACCAATGCTCCACATACATATTTTAACTTAAGACTAAAGCTCTTCCTCACTCATTTGTTTCATGTTAATACAGAGCTGCAAAAATTACAGATTCATTAGCTTCTGTGTTGCTGCTGGTCATGAGAAGTGTGTGGGAAAATATGCAGAAATAACATTAAAAGAAAAATGGATCAATGGATAACGTTTTTAAAAAATCCTTTCTTCCCTTATTTTAAAATCAGTTTTCTAATGATAAATCAAATCTTTTTATGTATGAAGGAAAAAAGGAGTCAAAATTAAATGTGTAGTCTTTTCTAAATCATTTGATTCCTCCTTGTGGCTAAACCGAATGATCTGAACTCATAGTTTTTTTTATCATTTTGAAACAACAATATTTTCAATAAATGATAATAATAATAAATCTATCATTCTAAATATTTTAAAAACCTGTAAAACTGAATTCCAAGTTGCTGACCTTTTGGAAAGAAAGGGGTAATGAGCAGGACTCAGAAAATAATTTCAGTTTTTGTATATTACTTTTGTGAAGCATATAGAAGAATACTGCAAGTGGTTCTGACACCTTCATTTCTTAAAGAATGTTGACAAACTGAAGGACTTGTAAAAAGAAGCCAGACAAATGAGTTCAAATTTCGATAAAGAGCCTTACACAGAAAACCATAGATATTTCAATCCGTTTAGCTTATCAGAAAGAAGATTGAAAGCTGGTTTGATTACAGTGTACAAATATCTTCAAGGGAAGGCAAGGGAAGGCAAGGGAAGGGAAGGCAAGATACTGAGTTATACAAGTTCTTTAAGGTGACAGGTAAAAGCATAGCCAAATTCATGTTAGATGTTAAAAATAGATACATTCAAACAAGAAAAGTCTGAAAAAAAATAAGGAAGTGTAGGGGAAAAAACAGAAAATAATAAGAGATGGATTCTTCATTTCTTTTTAAGCTCACATTGAAACTGGATGCTCTTTCAGGAGACAGGATTTATCTAAGACAATTAGTTTAAACCCCAGCAAGGCATCAGGTCAATACTGGGGTAATTCACTGAAAGTTGAAGAACAAGGAAATTAGGGATCTAAGATCGGAAGAGGATTTGCTGGTTTTCAGCTCATGAAGTAGATCCTACTAGTGAGGCAAAAAGTGGAATCAAAAATTTTGTTGAGGGAATTAGCCAGAGTTTTGTGGCAGCATGGCAGAGGTCATGTCATGTCCCATGACATGGGGTTACAGGAGGGGTAACAGGAGGGGTTACACAGTGCTGGGCTGCAGCTTCCTCCAGGATAGTGGGTCTGAGATTCCCTTGGCCTCAGCCTCCATAGAAGACAGGCCAAAAGACTGCTAATTTGTGAAGGCAGTGTGTAATGGCTTTGGTTGTAATAAAAATGTTTAATAATGACAACATGCAGCACTTAAAATGATTTTCATCAGCAACTCTGTGGACATTTCAAGGTTAAGTGCTTCAAGAAATGGCACATATTGCTGTCTTTGAAAAGTTACTGTTGGCTTTAATTCTTTCAGAAATGCCAGGTTATCACAAATGAAAGCCTCTCCAGCTGATTACAGGCACAACCAATGAGTAAATATACAAATAGATAGCAGGTATTTTGAGATATTTTTCTTTCCTTGTCTCTTCCCCTCCAAACTTGACAAGCGAAAAAGCATCAGCATCAACCATGTGGTTTATTGTGTACAAGTTTTTGTCCAGAAAGAATCATCAAGCCTGGTAGATAAGATATATCAAAGATCTTTTAAAGGGATGAGGTTGGCTTGAAATAGGAGTAGAAAGACAAACTGAAACATTTTGCAGGATACACCGTGCAAGCAAAGTCTTTCAAAGATCCTTTATACATCAAGGCAGATGAGAGATCAAAGGACCATCATGATTCCCGTTCCATCAGAAATCGAAAACCCAAAATAAGATTATTATACACTAATTACTGACATCTACTAGAAAGGGTTTCATTGGCAATGACATATAGGCATGTCTGAAAAAGTGTGAAAAGATGATAGGTGTATAAATTGAACTCTTATATTTCTGAACTTGCTTTGTTATTAGCTCTGGGTATTGGTATTTCTCCTAGCATTTTTTAAGACAGGACAAATAAGAGACAACTGTTCAAATGGTAAAATGCTAAAAAGAGATTTTCTCCTCTCTCCTAACAAAGCTCAGGAGAGATCTGGTAGGAAAATAAAATACTAGAAACAGGTAAATAAACATAAGTTACACCTTCTATGTCTTAGAAAACAATGCTGCTATTTATGGCAAAACAATTAGAATTAATTTACTAGCATATAAAATTTATTCATTTTAATGAAAAAGAATTTCTCAGATATGCTTCAAAGCCTATATCTATAAATTGACAACAAAAGTATATATATTTACTATCACTATGCAAGCCCTCCTTCCCTCATTTGCAAGATTTTTAAAAATTATCTTTACCATAATGTAGATTTCTCCCCCTGCCTCTTCCCTGCTCCCCGAAAAAGGAAGAATATTCTTAAGAATAAATGGACAGCAACAATATGTAAAAAAAAAAAAAAAAAAAAAAAAAAAAAAAAAAAAAAAAAAAAAAAAAACCAAAAAAACAACCCACCACATTCTGGAGCTTCCTCAAGATTAGAGAAAACTTTCAAAGATATACGTGTATGCATACATACATTTATATGTCTATATATATGCCATGTATATGATGCACATCTACTATAAAATTTGTACTTAATATAAAACTCTATAAATACAATGTATGCACTGTGTATGTGTGTACATATACATACACACATATCCATCTATACATAAATTGAACAAGAAACTACACATCACTTTTGCTTTACCTGCATATCTAAATGTATCTTAGGTTGAGGAGGTCACCTTAACTTTAGCCAAAGTACTATTCCAGCATAGGAATGTACTTAGGCATGTGCCTAAACTTGTTTACAGAACTAAAATTTCGTGAAGAGATAATACACGTCTACCTTTGTAATCATGTCAGTTTAGAGCAGCTAAATATATGGCCTATTGCCTTCGGACTCTCCTTCATTCAAGTACCAAGTCTCTACTCTTACTTTTCTTGAGCTGAACTGATTGCTTCTTGTGTCCTTCTTCATCAGATGTATTGCAGAGATATCTAGAATCTGACTCATACAGCTCAGACCCATACCTAAATCTATATTCTCCTTTCTCCCTTCCTCCCACTTAGTCCTTGACGGAAGTCTCATGTTTGCTAAAAAGCTACTAGAACTCCTTTCCCCGCTGATAGAGAAGAAATAAAGTATCTTCAAAAGATGACAGTATATGAACAACAAGAGAAAACTTTTTTTCAACATCCAGTGCATTTTCTGTGGAAGCCCAGGAGCTGTGCTTGAATTTTCATTTCTTACTGGTGGTTATACAAAGCTGGTTATTATTTTACTGGAGTTTTTAAAATGCAAATTCAACAGAAACTTTTCATTTTGTAGGAAGAAAAGAAACCTCTACTTTGCTTTTAAGCTGCATTTTGGGAGAGTATTTTGATATCCTTGTTTTATTATTTTCCCACAGGTTTTGGGTAAACTACTTTTCAACATACTGCTTGATTTATCTAAGACGTGACAACGTCATTTCTGGACAGTGTTTCTGAAAAAGGATTTTATAGAAGATTTGGATTAGTCCCAGATCTTTCCCAGTTCTGGCAGTTCCATCTCATATCCACTTAAATTAGGCTGCCAGGACATTAAAGCCAGAAAAAAAAAAAAAAAAAAAAGATATATTCCTGGTTCAATGTACATATGCAGTCCATGGTACATTTCTCCCACTTGGGGTTTATGACTGACAGATAAGCTTTTATAATACTTATAACACATCCAATACTTGCCATAACATCTAGTCCAATACGCTGCTCCAGCAGGGTCACCTAGAGCACCTTGCCCAGGAACCTGTCCAAAGAGCTGTTAAAATCTCTCCAAGGACGGCAAATTCATAACCTTGCTGGAAAATCAGTTCTACTGCTCAGTCACCCTCACAGTAAAGAGTTCTTTTGTCATGCTCAGATGGACCTTCTTGTGTTTCAGTTTCTGCCTGTGGCCTCTCCTCCTACCTTGGCACACTAACGTAAAGAGTCTGACCCCATTCCGTTTACACACTCCTTTCAGTTACTTATAAAACTTGACAAAATCCGCCTCAGGCTTCTCTACTCAAGGCTGAACAGCTCCAGTTCTCTCAGCTTGTCCTTATAGGAGAGAACCTCCAGCCCTTTCATCATCCTAGTGGCCCTTTGCTGGACTTGTTCGAATAGCTCCATGTCCCTCTTGTACTGGGCAGCCTGGAAATGGACACAGCTCTGCAGATGTGGCCTCCCCAGGCCTGAGCAGAGTGGAAGGATCACCTCCCTTCACCTGCTGGCAATGCTCTGCCTAATGCAGCCTGGGAGACCATTGGCCTTCTGGGCCACAATGGTAAATTGCTGGCTCATGGTCAACTTACAGAATCATAATGGTTGGTAAAGACCTGCAAGATCATAGAGTCCAACCAAAATACCCGTTAAACTTGTCGTCAACCAGGACTCTGAAATCTCTCTCCACAGAGCTCCTTTCCAGCAGGTCAGTGTCCAGCTTGCACTGGTACGGGGTATTATACCTCCCTAGGTGCAGGATTGAATTTCACTTGGCTTTGCCAAACTTCATGAGCTTCCTCTATGCCAATTGTCCAGCCTGTTGTGTACTTTTGGAAAGGCAGCATAGCCCTCTGGTGTACCAGACATTCCTCCAAGTTTTGAATCATCAACAAACTTGCTGAAGGTGTCCTACGTCCCTTTATCCAGGTCATTGATGAATAAGTTGAACAAGAATGGAAGATCTTAGAAATCCCTGGGAGATACTGTTAGCTATAAGCCTCCAAATACACTCCAGGCCAGTGAGCACAACCCTCTGAGCTCTTGCTATTCAGCCATGCTCACTGTCTGCTTATCCAGACCGCACTTCCTAAGTGTGTCTATGAGGATGTTATGGGAGACAGAGTTGAAAGGTTTCCTGAAGTTCAGGTAGAGAACATCCACCGCTCTCCCTTCATCTACCTAGCCAGTCATTCCATCACAGAAGGCTATCAGATTCCTTAAGCATGATTTCTGCTTTATGAGATCATGCTAACTATTCCTGAGAAACTTTCTATCCTTTACATGCCTAGTGAGGGCATCCAGAATTAGTTGCTCCATCATCTTTCCAGGGACCAAGGTGAGGACGGCTGGTCTGTAGTTGCCTGGGACCTCTTTATTGCACTTTTTGAAGACTAGAGGGACATTGGCTTTCTTCCAGTCCTCAAGCACCTCTTCTTCAGGCATCATGATGACCTTTCAAATCTGCCAGCTCCCTCAGAACTTGTGGGTGCATCTCATCAGGGCCTATGGATCTATGGGTATCAGGCTTGCCTAAAGTTTTCCTTTCTTCAGATTTTTCCCTTGGCATCCAGGATTTGGGATGCCTGAGGGTTTCTCTTAAGCAGCAAACACTGAAGTAAAGAAGGCATTCAGTAACTCTACCTTTTCTGCATTCTTTGTTACCAGGCCTCCTGCCCCATTCAGTGGTGGGTCCACACTTTCTCCAGTTTTCCTTTTGTTGTTGACATACTCAAAACCCTTCTTGCTGCCCTTGACATCCCTTGTCAGGTTAAATTCCAAATGGACTTTGACTTTCCTAGTCATATTCCCACATACTCAGAAGAGTTCCTAAAATTCTTCTAAGAGGTCTGTCTCTTCTTCTACCTTCTGTTCACTTCCTTCTTCTAGATATCCTGTCTATCTGCTGTTTACTTTCTCAAATATTATGCAACTTGCTGAGTTCCTTCCATAACTGGTGACACAACTTGTCAAGAGCAGTTTACCTTCTGCAGAGAGGCCGCCTGTCGCTTCAGCCTCACAGAGGGGCCCTTGGCACTCCCTGCTGCTGCAGACTTGCAGAGTTGCATCTGCTTCTAGAAGGTCAAGGTGGAAGCCTCTCGCATGGCTCATGCAGGGATTCCAACAGCCTCTGAGGAACGAGCTCTGTGGTGTGTCATAACTTTATCTGAGGCAGTGTACTCTGTTACTGGAGATGAAGTTACCTTCTTTGTGGCCTTCTGTGTGAACTTCCCTGCAAAGTTTTCAATCTGCTCACTGCCTCTGCTCACAGCCACTCTTAGCTGTGCAGTAGTAGATTAGCTGAAGGTAAAATAATTATAATTAGCACCATCTTTAAGTCTGATATTGTACCATTAACATACCTACTTTTTCCCCACTTTGCACAGTTGAATATTGCAAATAGAGATGTGGAGTAATGGAATCTACAGAAATGCTGCCATATATGGGTTATAGGCTCCTGTACAGAAACATCTCTGTGTCCAGGAGTCTTCTGGTTTGAACATTGTGCAAGGGATATTAAAGGTAACCTGGAAAGAATTTATAAGTATTTTAATCATTATCATCATTTTTCTATCTATGAAGTCAGTCCACAAAATTCAAAGCTTTCCTGGTAAAGTCTATGCATTTTTCACATTTTTCAAGTGGCATTTTCGGGTTTTTTTTCCAGCATGAAATTATACAAATTATTTACAAGATATACTCCAAATCTATGACTCCTAAAAAAGACTGAAAATTAGAAGAGCCTAATAAAATTTATGCATGACTTACTATTGACACTGACTATCCAAAGGAAAAACAAATATTGTAATCAATTCTCCTTAAAAAACCATCTCTAAGTTAGTGTTGCATGAAATAAGACTTGCTCATGTTGTACCAGATAGAGCTGTGAGAAATATTTCCCTTAGTTAAAAAACATGCCAGTTTCAGATTTTCCAAAAACATAACATTTTTGGCATGAAATTTTAGATATTAAAAAATCAAAGCTGTAAGGTAATTTATTATTTGATGAGAATGTGGGGAAGTTAGAATGCACACAAATAACTGATTTCTCTTAAGCTGATATTTTGCTTCTATTTGAACACAAAGAATCATAATATATAGAAGAAGAAAACATCTCAGGACATGAGTTCAGTTTGACCTCTTGAATTGAGTATTATTGTAACCACTCAAGTGATTGAAGTTATAAATGAGCTTAATGTATCACTGAATCAGAGCTTTAATGCTTTTTAACACCAGAATCCAAACAGGCAGCACCAACACCAGGCAATACCTTCCAACAGAGGAAGGTATTTTTGATACCTTGAAGGTATTTTTGATACCTTTTGATGCCTGTTTTCATTCTACATAATTGGATTACAACCTGATCAGCTGGTTCTATTTGGTGAGTTTAAATATGTGTAAAAGTGTATGAACAAGCACAGGAAGGGAAATACAGTTCATCAGAATTTGTGGCAAATTTGGGAAAAAAAAATTCCATAAAATTATGCCAGTTGGCTTTGAATCAATCTCTCGGCTAGAAGAAATTACGACAACCAAAAATTTGTCCTAGAAAAAAAAAGTCAGTCTTCTGAAATTTATATGCAAGTTCTCAATAAATCTAGGGTCATAATTCATAATAAAATAGCCAACAAAAGCCCATGACATTGCACTAAACTCATTCCTTGTGCCTCAGGCAGATTAAGTAACATCTGCTATATAGCTATTATTGACATAATAGAACTAGTAAATATGTGGTGTTTCATACTAGAGCAAAATTGCAATTTTTCATTACGATGTTTTCCTATGAAAAAAAAGAAAAAGAATTTTACAGCGTCTGAGGAGAGACAGAGAAATTCCATCCATAAAAAGCTGCTTAGCAGGAAGAACTCTCTCCAAACAAACAGTAAGTCAGTACTGGCAAATGAAGTAACAAAAAGATAAAACTCAAAGCAGGTTGTAATGTTCAGGCTGTGCATTAGGAAAAAATATTCCACAAGTGTTCAAGTTCAACAAGTGGTTATACTAAACAAGCATATTTGTTTTTGTCTTTGTTGTGTCATTAAATGATCTTTGCAACATCCCAGCCTCAGCAGAATTCATTCAAAGAAATCACCAACTCTGGTGAATGTAAGTGGATTTTACACAAATTTTACTCTCTGAAGATTACAATGTTGTTGGTTTTGATTAGGAAAAACACAGTTGAAATTACAATTCTTTACATGGACCTTCCATTACATATCTTTTACTTATAACAAAACCACTCATCATTCTAGGAAGTACTACCAATGTTTAAGATCAAGACAGTTACATACATGGGACATTCCCAACATAAATCAAGAATGCATTTCTCAACATCAAGCTGATGATTTTATTTTGCTCATATTTATCCAACTACAACCAAAGCAGTTTTCTACTGCCCTGTCCTCCCTCCTCCCCCTTTTTTTTTCCTTCAGAAAATCAGTCATGTTACCTAATTAAAGGACTCATCTCAAATATTTTTTCAGGTCACTAAGAATTTTGCCCATGGAAGCAGACTGCACAACTCAACTAGTTTCAATTGCTTTTGTGTATTACAAGAAGCTCTATTCTTATACCCTCAAAACAGAATTAGTTACCAATATTTATTGGCATTTTTTATTATCATGCTGCACCCTCTGTATGTGAGGTCAACTGCCTTTGACATAACTTGCAATGTCAACAGATTACAAGCTAATCTTTCAGATAAGATGCTATGATATTCGAAGTTTTAAAATATTTTCCTTAACCAAATCAAAAAGGGTCAAATACCTATTATGCAGAACTATCTAAAGTAATTTTGGAACTGTTAGTATCTATTGGTTATTCTTAGGGGGTGGCTGAAGTATACGAAAACTTGATGAAGGGAAATGAGGTAACTATCCTTAAAATTGGGGTGGGGAGGAGAAAAGAAGCAAAGGTGGATCAAGTTTCTTTTCAATTTCCATCCAATACTCTATACATTATTTAAAATCACCTAAAAATAAAAAAGGGATATAAACAACAGACTGTAAATTCACTGAAAGTACTAAGAAATCTAGAGGTAAACACCAAAGCTGAAAATGTGATTTGAAAATTATTCCAGAAGTAGTTATCAACAACTTAATGCTAAAATTGAAAGCATTACTGCACAGTGTTTCAGATAATCCTCCTTACTTATAGCATTAATCTGTACTTTCAATAAAGTCTGGGGGACTGAATATAGCATATGCTTACTAAATATTATTGGTGCCAGACTGGGAGTGATACTGAGTACAGTGCAAAGCGTAGAACTCAAAAGGAGGCAAGGGCTGGTCGAGATAACAACTTAACCAGGGCAGATGTAAATCAATTAAAACAGAATTGCAACAAGATTATTACAACAGAAATACAACAATCAGAAGCTGCCTATCAGCCAATAAGATCACATAATGCAACACTGTATAAAGACCTTAGATCCTGTAAGGAATTTACAGGATGTAAATAGACATACAGCCTGCAGGACACAGAATACAAGGCTTCAGTCTTACCCAGCATCGGAACAGGCTCAGAGTGTTGTGTCTACACACACAATTCAATAAAAGTTATAAATAACTGGAAGGAGTTCAGAGGAGACCAGTGGGAATAGTTAGACTCTTCAGAATATGAATTAAATGGCAGATTAGGCAAACCAGCTCCAATTCTATTCTATTGAAGGGAAGCAAAAAAAAAAAAAAAAAAAAAAAAAAAGTTGCAGGGAAAGAATAGTTAAATAATACTGTTAAAATATGTACAAAAAACACCTTTTTTTTTTTTTTTTTCATTTGTTTCCCCATGATCTTGTTCATTATAGTAGGAAATAACAGGCTTGAAGAGAGTCATGGGAGTTTCAAAATAGCTTTTGCAGAAAGCTATAAGCATACTGAATACAAGAGCTGCCTGCAAATACTACAGAGTCTCCATTGTCAGGAAGCTTTTTTAGTATCCCTAAGGACTGACACAGATACAGTTGATCTTGCCTTGGAATAGGAGGGTGAAATTAACGATCTGTCCAGGTCCTTTCTAGTCATATGATGACATAGCAACCTAACATAGTTCAAAAGTTATCCAAAGAATAGAGGGAGAAACTGGAGGTTTGGGAGGAAATTACTCTGAAAGAAAACTGGTTGTGGCAAACCCAAAGTTACTTTGGTGGTCAGGTTATATGCAAATGTTCACAAGTAATATCTGCTTTGATATTACCATCAAAGCAGAAGAAACAGACTGAAAAAGTAGTGAAGAAAGAAAATGAATGTACTCTGATAAAAAAATCTGTCCAATATAGGGTTAAAATAATTCTCGTCCATTAGTTCATACGAAGCGTAAACTCACAGGAAGGATAGAGGAGTGCAACAAATGAAAAGAATATCTAAAGGGGAAATGAGAACTCAGTACCTACTAAATTGTTCAGTGCCATATATGATGCCCACACTGGTCTTATCAAGAGAAACTGTCCTACTTATACCTTGTCCGTGCAATTAAGATTAGATTGACCACTGTACAAGACAAGGTCTCATATATATTCTCCCACGGGCAAGGGAAAATTTCCTCTTTTCCTCTTGTTACAGAGATGAGAGAGTCTATAAGAAATGGCTAATATGAACTATTATCTATCATTCAATGGGGCAGCAGACTCCTACTTATTTAACTTATTTAATGCTGAGGGAATAAATAACCCCAGCACTGAGCTTGCTGGGAAACACCTTTCCTTATACTGAGACCTTCCTTGTACTTAAACTGTGATTGCTAACAGTTTAATTAGGAAAGAACCCTTTTTCAATGGTATTGAAGAACAGTAAGATTTACCTGGATGAGATTCTAATTTGGAGTCCTGGTAGCTCAAGCAGGAGTGAGTGTTTGGGAAGCAGGTGAGAAAAAAGCATGCTAAGAAAGAAACGTGGGGGCAGAAGATAGGCTAAACAAAAAGACACAGTACTGTAGAGGCTGCTGCCAGAAATGTGTGGCCCAACAAGGGCACAGAGGCATAAGGAAGCAATAAAGAGGCTCCTGTGAACGTGAGCTCAGTTTCGTAACTTTGCTTCTAAATTAGTAACTTAACCTAGTACCCAGGAGGCACCTCCTCAGTGCACCATGGACAAGGCAAGCAAATCATGAGCTAAGATCTCGTTTGATTTCTCACACTCAATTCCCCAAACAGCCCAGAGATGCAACTGACATAGCAATAAATTGTCTATGGATGCGTCCATGCAGTGCACAGGCATTTACAGCAGAATGACCAGAAGTGGAGACCAATGCCTTCTTTTTATGTTTAATGTTTGAAATGGGTAAGTGTTGATGTGTGCAAAAAGAAAAAGCCTCTTTGGCCTTAGCCTACGAGTGTAAAAGGTTTCACCGCTTTATTTATGAGAGGCCGGTGTTAGATGAAATTGACTATAAACTACTTAATGTTGTTGCCAAAAAAGGTCTGACAAACACTCTCATCATGAATATAGAGGGCTTTTTTTCAGCTCCAAATGTAAGATTTGCAAATTGAATGCAAACCTAGAAAGATTTGTGGAAGGAGCCTTACTCTCCAGAGCATTTCAGCAAAATAAAGCAGTGGGGCAAAGTCCAGAACTAAATTAAACACATCTAGGTCTGAGGAAAAGAAAACGTGTAGACATCAACCACCAGCTGTCCAATCCCAGATAAAATACAAATGGCAATTATCAGACCTATGGCTAAGGATGCAGAAAGTAATGAAGGCTGGGATCACAGCCCCATTATCAATTTGAAGGACAGCAGGTGGCACTAAATGAGGTTTTATTTAAAGGTGCAAGATGGTAAATCCTAAAGGGATGACATTTAAAGACCTATACGAGCTTAAGAAGTTTCTTCCTCACTGACATACACTGAAAGCTCCATTAGCTTGTGCTTAACAGTGGTCACTAGCACATGCTTAACAAAGAGCCGACACGCTCTGCTTTGATGTTTTGTCAAAACTACCAAGATTTCGATAGTTTAGGGACCTGAGGAGATAGCAGGCTGTGACTGAACCACAGAATCATTAGCTAATATTAAATATTTTGTGCCAATACTTTAGCTTTTTTTTTCCTTTTCCTTTTCTTTTTCTTTTCTTTCTTTTTTTTTTTTTTTTTTCTTAACATCGTTTGTGTTTTTCAGCTTTCTTTAGAGGTTGCTTTTTTAATCTTATTTTTAGGTTGATAGTTTCAAGTCTGAAACTAGCAGTCCACACTTCTGTATTGCAAAGGACAGTGAATGTTTCCTTACAAATCTCCTTACTAGTCTTCACCATACTATGTCTTATACTTCTCCTCAGTCCTCCTTTCTGATACTGTATAATAGCATAGTCGATCCTCCACAAGAAGTAAGCCATCTCATGTGTACAAAATCACTTTGCTGCTCTTCTCTCTCATTTATTCAATTACCACCTTTCTGAGGTGGGAAATCAAGAATGCTGTATTATATGCAAGATATGAAAAACATCATTATTTATACACCCCTTTCAGTTCTGCTCACTGTTCCTTTACTAGTATTTCCTCATTTTCTATAAGCTTTTTATGACTACAGCTCAGCATTGACCAGCTCACATTTCTGAGGGAAAATAGCTCATTCAGGTGCCATCACTGAGGACACAAAATTACTTTGTATTTACTCATTTACTTTGTATGAAAGTAATTTATAAATTCAACAACAACAAAAAAATCAAAAATGAAACAAAATATGGATATGAAGAAATGACACTCCATCTCCCTTGTTAGGCACAAAATGCTACTGTGTCCTTAAAGACGAATAGCTGAACAAGTTTTTTTGCCTTACTTTCTCTGTAAAATAACTAAACAAAATAAAGCCCATTGAAACAGCGTGGTTACTGCAAGACCAAAGATCCCTGCACCAGGTTTATATTTTAGGAGAATATATTATATTTTAGAATATATTAATATATCCTAATATATCTGTCCTGATATCCTAATTATCAGGATATATTAATATATCCTGCTAATTCCATCTCAAAAAAGAAAATATAAATCATTATTTGCATTCTCACACTACAACCTTAGCAGAAATGCTTGCCTAAATGAACATTTGGTCACATAAAATCAATATTTGCAGTGTCTGTTGATGAGTTCTGGGTTAGTAGAAGATGGTGAGAACTCAGACCTGCATAGCGCTCCTTGTTTCAGGTTCATCACAGAGCAATGTGGTTTGCTGCAGAGTCCCTAGCACCGCATGCAAAAGTTTGCTTCATAGCGTATTCATAGTTTTTATTCATAATTTTAGATTTTTCTGCCTTTAATGACTGCATTTGACTGGCTTTTTAATGTTCTGTTTTCTTATCATAAATTTAGAAGGATTATTTTTTCATCATGCTTGTGTTTCCCTTCCCCGCAAGTTGCCCATAATCCAAACTTTTCTAAAGGCATGTACACAGTGTGTTCACCTTATAATTCTATTCTCTGTAGTCAGAGATAAAAAGAAAAGATATTGAACTAATTTTCAGGAATAAAAAAGAGTTATAGGTCATCTAAAAATTGATAGATTAGGTGAAAACACGAAAAGTGAAGACCTGTTTTTCAGAGAAGACTGATCAGGTGCCAGTTGCAATGAATATTTTGGCCTATATTTTTTGCAGTCCTTGTTTTTTTATGGGTAAGTGCAACCCTTGGGTTTCATTCTGATGTTTAATATAAGTCCTCACCCCTTTGGCCCATCAGCAATTCTCATATAGCAGATTCCTACATCAGAGGGTAAGAGATTCTGCATCCTGTGGGCACTGCAAAGATCTCCCTGCTGTGAATTCATGATTTACTGAACCAACTAGGAAGAAGAGCACAACGTGCTCATCTCCCCCAGGAGTCAGCCACTTGCAAATTCAGAGCATCAGGAAAGGACCTTCCTGAGGCACCACTGCGACACGTCAGCTGCATGAAAATATAATTTTAGCTAAAGATAGAAAATTGCCAAAGACTTTAGAGACACATAATAGCCTTATAAATTTTCAAAATGAGTAAGAAATGTTTTTCTATACTTCCCACACAGTGTTTTGTAAATGGATTGTTGAGAGTCCTTGAATTTTGCATTATGCACAGGTTAAATAGAATCCTTCCATGGAAAAGACATAGACAGTCTAGCAACTAGAGAAAATAGCAATAATACTAAAAATCTGCTCATAATAATCATATTGATAACTGAGAGACACAGGAGAAGAATAATATTAGATAATGCTTAGGATAGATATGAAATAATCTTCCTCTTGTAAGTATTAAAATAACTGGTTAAGTTGTTGCATATCAAGAACATAAAAATAAAATAAAATTTTCTATTCATTCACATAGCTTTTAAATTCATATGTTTTTGAGCATGTATTTTGTCCTATTTATTTGCTCTCTTTTTTTTTTTTCTCTCTGGCTTTAGGACTGTAACAATTAAGGCTCTTGGTTGCTGAGAAGTTAGTTGGTATGGCAACATTCCTTATCCGCCACACTGGTCTCTAGATGGAGTAATTGATAAATTTAATAAATATTACTATATTATAAAACAGAGTGCATATGGTCATGTAATTCATCAAAAGTTACTAACATTCTTAAGCTGTTATCATAGTACACAGTGCAAACATTCCTCTCTGTCTGTCAAAGTTTTCTTAATTGCCCTCACTGATTTTCAGCTCCCCCAATAAAGCAGAAAAGAAGGTATTTGTCAAAATTTATCATAGTTAGAGGAAATATTCAGAAATAGTCATAAAATAGACCCTAAACCTTCATACAAGCTAATAAATATCTGATTTACACCAAGCTAAATGCAGATCACAGCCTCTGAAACTGCTGTGCACTAACAGCTGGCAGGTAAATGACTTCCTAATCTGATTTAATCTGTTTCTCTGAGCATTCATCCCCCATGGTACCAAGGCTCTTCAGGGACTACTTATCAATACACAACTGCTGCTAATCAAAGCAATTGTTCAACATACAAGACAGGTATAGCTAACACAGCAAACTTTTGAACAGTTAGAAATAAATAACCTTTTCCTAAAGTAATCACAGTGACCTTTAAGTACAATTGCCTATTAAAGATGTCCTCTCAAATTACTTAAGTGACTTTGATGACACAATATGCTTAAAATATTTAAGCAGTTTTGACAACATGACATGTCTAAAATATTCTTTCTCTAATCCATCCATAAAATTTACAATATTGGAAAAATATCTGCTTATGGCTGCATTTTAATCAAATTAATCTTCATAATTTATTTTATGTCTTTTGTCTAGTTTGGCTGCCCTCTGAAGGTGAAAACTCTGGTAGATTTAAAATTTTCTTTAGTTGGATTCACATCTTTTTTTAATATTGCCATAATCAATACTAAATTATAGTAAGAATGATACAACGATATGTTTTTTTTTCTTCCCTCTACCGCTGTTTTTATTTTCCATGATCATGATATGGAGGGAAAGACCTTCAACAGAGAGTGAAATTCGTCACTGAAATCCAAGCTAAGGACTTTTACTTTATAAAACTCAAGAATTTAGTTATCCTACAGCTTCTCTACATGGAGGTGCATAGGAAAGACAATCTCTGTTGTACTTTAAGCCTTACATTTATAGACTAATTTAATAATACTATTATCACAAGCATGACATTTTGACAACGCTTATTTGGCTACAATTAGGTTGTCATTTTCTGGTGCATGTGGATGCACCATTTTACTCTGCAGAAAGTATTTGCCTTTTTTTTTTTTTTTTTTTTTTTTTTGTCAGAGTGTATTAAAAATGTCAGTATCAAAACATGAAAAAGAAAATTGTTCCAGAAGAAATAAAAAGCCTTCTCACAGAATATCTGAAATTTCCACTGATAGCTAAACAATATAGGTAGAAATATAAGACTGTAAATTGTACTTTGCTTTTGGGAAAAATTATGATAGACAGGAAAAAAACAATTGTTCACCAATACATAATTGAAGAATAGCCTACGTACAATTTTTCTCATTATTTTGGCAGACAAAGCTGTAGTAAGTATGCAATTAGTAATATTAGTTGGCTACTTTTTTTCTTCAAAAAGATCATGTTTGATAATTTGTCAGTTTATTTCAGCAATTATGCAATACATCATGATAAGGATTCATGCAAATAAGCAATTACTATTTAGAGAAAAAATATTTTTGCAGGTAGTAGACATCATTTTTCATAATAACTGTGAAGAGTAAATTACAATTTGAAAAAATTAATGGTCACATTAAATGTTTGTGTGATTCTCAAATCATGACTCGCTCACACAAGCTGTTTATTTTGCTCGTGATGTATGATGCTTCTGGTCCCTAAGCCAGAGCCTCATGCACTGCCCTTTGTGGACTGTTAATCAGCACCTCAGACCAGTGTAATATTGCTTCAAAGCATTAGTGAGAGGTTATGCACTGACATAAGTGACTGCACAAATCACTCATTAGGGCCTTACCCATGAGTTACTGAGCACCTTCAGTGTCTGTTCAGTACACTGAAAGCTGAAAGAGATGCTCATTAGTCTGTTCAGTGCTTTACTGTACTTATGAGTTCTGTCTTATTTTTTGTCTAATCACAGTCGTCTGTACCTTGAAATACCAGGAGTCTCACAGAATCCTGCTGGAACTATCTGGGACACTTGTCTTTCACTCTCCCAGGATGAACCTACATAGTCAACTTCAATTTCAGTAGAGACCAGGAACCAAATTAACATCCTGGATACTTTCCACACTGCAAGGATATGGATGTTTCCTAGCTTACAGGCCTACAAGCAACTAGACAAAACAAATGCCCAAGAATTAAGTAGATTTTGGAGACTTTTCCAGAGCAGCTACACCCTGTGGTTGAGACTCTCACCCCACATAGGCATAGCATAAAAGACAAGATGCTTCAGTAAATTTTCATCAGTGAAGAACAAATACCCTCGGAAGTGAAATGCATCCAATTTCTTTCTCATAGTGTGTTCATTTCTTAATTTGCAAAGGAAGATTTTTGTCTTCTTTGTAAAGCCTTCTTGAACACAACAGGATTTGCACAAGTGTAAATGAAGGCAAGATGTGTCCAAATATTTTAGATTTTTAAAAGTAAAGAATTCCTTCCTTTACTGCTAGATTGCTGTGAATCTGCATTCTGCTAAACAAGTAGCTTAAGTTTTGTTCTAATTTCATTCTAAGTACTCAACACTAGAAATATATCATTTTCAGTTTGGAGGGAGACTCTGGGCTCTTTCAACATGCACACAACTTTGTAAAGACAAGAAGAAAGAGAAATGCATGTTCCAGTTAACAGTGTTCACCTTATGTTTTCCTACTCATTTTCACTTACTTTTTTTACTTACTTCTTAAAGGCCTCAGAAGCTGCAGATTGATAGGAATTGATAGAATTGATTCCATTGTAATAGAAATCTCCTGCTCCTTCCATACTCCTCAACTTTGGCAGAATCTCAGGATGTGAAGCACATCCTGTCTAATGGATGAAAAAACACTGTATTAGATGGAAGAACCAGTAAAGGGGACAACAGGGAGAGAGAGAAAAAAAGATGACTATAAGAAGCTGGTCAATTTTAAGCAAATGGCTTTCTAAACAAGTTCTCAAGTTTTGCAGATCTGATGAACTTGGCTTAGAAGATAAACATTTTTTGCCAATAATATCAATATCTTCATGGTTATTTATGACAGGAGCCTTTTATACCATCTTATAGGCCTAAAATATTCCAGAAAAAAAGAAAAAAAAAAGCATACTCCCCCATATTAGAAGTTCTTAGTAAACAAATGCAACACTACTCTGAAGTTTATTTTTAAATCCTTAAGGGACACAGCAGAAGTTTGATCACAGATTTTTACAATACTGATGGTTCTTCATTTTCCTCAACTTTGCAAAGACATCAAAAATAAACAATTTGTGTTTTTCAGTGAATCATAATAGCTCAGTAAAAAAATTATTTCAGATCTTGGAAAGAGAATGATTAGATCTAGACCGAGTCTTTGTATCAGAAAACAGAGAGTTTGACTCACAAATCCTTTCTTGAGAAACAAATCACTGAACATCAGTACATCTCTTAGTTATGCTGCTTTCACTAAGGGTTAATATGTCTTATCTTTGCCATCCAATGTCATGGAGCATGAATGTGTTTGTTGTTACATAAACCAGATAAAGAAGCATGAATTAGTACTGCACAATAAAGTAAGTACATGATCAAAATCGCTGAGAAAAAAAAACTCTGATGTTTGACTAAACATGCTTGTTTAGGGTTACTCTCCATCCTGTCAATCTGAGACTCCCAGTTAATGTACTCCTACTGTCTCTGTTCTCATTCTCACTTTGCTATCTTGTTTGGTTTCCATTCTTCCTTTCTGTTGAAACTGCAGTTAATTATCTGTGACCACCTGCCATATATTGTCCTTTACCTCTCTCCTGTTCTATCTTTATTTTCCTTCTACTATACCAACTATTCCTGTACAGTTTCCTCTAGTTCCTCAGATTTCCCAGAGCTGTGTTTGTATTCCGCTCAGCGAATGCCTGGCTGCATCCATTATCAAGGGAGAGCAAACTGAGACATCCACTGCACTCTTTCAAGCGTCTGCATCTGCTGCCTTTTGAGTAATAGTTGTTAATAAGACAGAAGAGCAAAGGTTGGAATATAAAAGGTGACGTTGTGTGGAACCTGGAATCTCCAGCTTTGTCTGAGCTGGTATTCCAGATGTTGCCCCCTCTGCCTCCCAAAAAAGGCTGCAAAACCCAAAATCCTCTTATGTAACTTTCCAAGTATCTTCCTTTTTCTAACACCCATTAATTTCTTCCTTTACATTCACTACTTTCTAATCCAAACACTATTTCTGATAATATCTGCCTTCATTCACCTTATTGCAGGTGAATTAAAAGCTGATCTCCATGCAAAATGAAAGGTGGGACATCTGAGGTTAACAGCACCATTTGGGTTTTTATCTTGTACCAGCTATAATTTGGGTTCCTATTTCCTCAAGGTTATATATTCTTTAATTAAAGCCTGTATCTTCAGCTATGCCTTGAACTGAGTGAACTGGATCAAACCGATTAAAAGTACTAAAATAATAGTAGCACTTATTACTACTATTAGAAATTAATAAGTGCTTATTGTAGTTTTGAATCAAGTTCAGCAGACAATGCAAAACGAAAGTACTTATCACTTTTTGTCAAAGGAGGGTAGATAAAAATCTAGTGATGCCTTGAACAGTGATCAGAAGAACACTAGTCTGAGATTATTCTAATGTTTGAGATATTTTTGGAGAAGGAAAGCTCATTTTGAAAGAGCTAAACAAATAGGACTGAATAAATTAGATTTTCAGAGAAGGTGACAATCCCTTATCTGTTTGTATTGTTCTATTCCGTGCTTTAAAAGTGCTTTCCTGTATATTTAAACACAGCAGAAGGATTCAAAAAATTATTCAGCATACTAGTTATCAGAGCAAGATCACCAATATCAGGACTGGCAAACAGAACTACAATGGGGATAAAAGAAATTTGCATGAATTGCCCTTCCAAAACCAACCAACAAAACAAACAGCCCCCCCAAAAAAGACCATTATATAGATCATAAGCTTCCATTTGTCATGATTTTCTCCCTAAGCCCTCACAGCAACAGAGATGTACTGGAGTTACTTCAACAAAAATTGTCCACTTACAGGCCAGGTGTCTGCCTCTATGTACATCCCTTCACTTATACTCTTTTTTTCCAAGAGTTTCCAAGAGGATTGTTCTGCAAAGGCTAAAGGCTGACAGGAGTAAATCAAAGACCTCCAAGAGGCTCCATGACAACTGTGCTTTGCTGGACTACTGTGGAACATCATCTTCTGTGAATCCTGGCGGCTCCCCAGGCTGCTGAGTACAGTCCTTTCCTGATCACCTTTTGTGTCTGTATCCCTGTTTCTACTAAGCAATATCTTCTAGAGATGGAAAGAGGGGAAGAATCTGTATTATCACACTGGCTTCCCTTACTCTGACCTGTCTTTATGGTGTGCAAGCATCCCGCTTGTAAGGTGTGTTTGTAAGTGTGTAAAGTTTAAGTACTGGGAACATTCCACTAATCTGGGTCTGACTGGAAATCTATGCTATGATTTAATTAAGGAAAATTTTGTCCTTTTTTCAAACAAACAAATCCAATCTTTACTTTTTATTTTATCTGCCTTTATGTTCTCAGAACTTCTACATTACAGACAAATTTTGATTGTTTGCATGAGAAAATAAAGAATTTGTTACCTGCATGTCAAAAGATGCATTTTTTCATAAGGGAGAGGCTTGTAACAAAGGTTCTTATATATTGCTTTTAAATAATCTTTTTTTCCTCCTGAAATGGAATGAATAGAAGGAAAGTTTGGGCAGTTGTAGAGAAATAAAGCACCAACTGTAATCCTTTGGGCTGAACAGTTAAGAGAGGCACATTCTGAACTAACAAGAGGGAAATCATGAATGTGGTACAGGTAAAAGTTAAAATCTAATACATTAAAATTTCTGATCTCTGCTACCGAGGCTCCAACAGATGAACATTGTAACTTGCATAGCATTACATTTAAAAGGACTTGCTTTTCTTAGTGAAATATGTAGAAACTTAACGGAGGCATTATTGGAGATTGCAGTACAACCTCAATACAACTCCAACACAACCTCAAAAAGAGCATGACAGGGCAAGAAATTTTATTGTTGTTGTTGTATATATTTTTAGCCAAAGAACAGTTGAAACATATGCAGCTGCACATGTCACTACTTGGTCTAATAGACTTTCTTGTACTTAGCACAGCAAAGGGCTCAGATTTTCCGCAGGAGAACTGTATGCACACCGAGCATACATGCTGAGTGACACAAAAATTGCTAAAGTATAGTCTTGTTTAACTCAGGTCTTGAGACAAAATCATTTGAACTTTCTGGACAGTCATCTGCACTGCATCACCTTTCAAAATTCATACTTGGGCTTGCTTTCTGTACAGTGACATAAAAGATGCAGGCTTATTATAACCAGCCTAGAATGTCCAAAGGGCCAGGCCTAGATTCAACCAGGCTGTCTCACCACGGGAAGGATTTTTAATAATAATATAAAAAAAGCCTTCAATAGGCAAAAGCTTCATCCTTAAACACAGCAATTACAGAGAATCTACAGCAAATGGAATTGAGAACAGAGGCACATTTCCTGAATTTTACTGACTTCAGCCACATTCATTACTCTTTCAGTGGGTCCAGGCTGGCCCTTGATCTCCAGAATATCAGTGGTCCTCGTTGCTTCTGTAATCCTGCTTCCATATTAGCATTTTCTCAGGGCCTGCAGAAGAGTTTTACTTCATCTGCATATATTATGTTCTCTTTAGTACCATACTGTTTGGATTGAAAGCTACGGCTTAGTTTTCTCTTTGTTTTTCTTGACTTGCTCACACGGCACTGCTGGAGATAAAGGTAACCTGCTGCCATTCTCTGAGACAAAAAAAAAAAAAAAAAAAAAGAATACATCTTTTGTTCAACTAATATTTGACTAAGGAAAAAGCAGAAAACTGGTTTTCCTGCACCTGATGATGCTTGTGTATGTCTAGTAATTTTACAGGAAGACAGCCTCTTTATACTCCATGGGTTCATCCAATTCTAAGGATTATAACAGTTTAAACACAACAGGAAGATTTATAAGGAAAAAAAAAATAACTACCATCCAGGCATGGTAATTTATAGTTCCAAGCGGAATACCTAGCTACTGCTAGTAGCTCATAATTTGGAATAATTCACCCTTTCACTTCTGAAATGTTGCTTTTCAGGGAATCAGAATGGAAATACTTATTACTATAAAATGTATTAAAGAGTGTGTTTTAGTTTTGATCATGCTACTAATGTTACTGAGTCTGCCAGATTAGGCCACATAGCAAAATGAAAAATAATAGTAAAGGTAACGCCCCAAAGCTCTAAATCATGAGTGGTCACACAAAACTCTGGGTGCCAGAACTGAAGCTGTACAAATCCATACATGCTCAAAAATAGTGTTTTACCACAGCACTGAGAGAATGATCCCCTGATGGAACAATTCACGAAGAGGAATAATAGGGAAACCAAGATGTCAATTCTTTAAATCAACACAGATGAACAACTACAGATAAACTGCAATCTTAGTATATATTGACTGGAAAATATTTGCCTTTGTTAAGCATATTATCTGACAGTATTACAGCTTCTAACCTTATATGTCTGTGAAACTCAGTCTCTTAGATCAGAAACATAATGCATTGCCACATGGGCTAAAAAGTAGTATTTGGGCATTAAGCTTTCCCCTTACTTATGAGGGGCAAGTTCCACTTGTTCAAAAGGAACTGCATCATAATATCCATAATGTCTAATCCAAGTTAAAATTGGTTGGTGTACCTGGCCATGGTACTACAGAGCTAGGAAACACCAATAATCTCATTATTCTCCACAGACAATTTTATTAGCATGTGAATAAATGAAATGGTTGCACTGGCTCAGCTGGCAAGTAATGCATAAACAGAGCAAGTATGCAAAGTTGTTATTACAGTATGTAGTGTTTGTATAAATCTTCCTCCTCTTGCAGAAATGGAAGTCTCATGATAATTTTGATAAGTGGAAGTGCAATTGCAGTTGGTAGCTCATAATAGAACATCATCATGAAATCTGTTTGCATTTTAAAGAGCTTCTAAACAAGTCATTATGAAAGACAAACATGGACTTGTTTTAATAGTAAAGCAAGCTCTAGGTGAAAAGAGATGATGGCAAAGTTTTTGCCAATAACACAACACATTAGTCAAGAAAATTTATCCAGCTTCATATACTTCAAACTTTTAAAATTTAAACCGATAATTACTGCAAAAAATAGGCATGTATTTCAAACTATTTTGCTATTAATTTGTTACAGTCCTACAGGACTTTCAAATGTAATATTCTGCACAGGAAAAAAAAATGTTTTAAATTGTTCCCCTTTACCTCAAAACTAGATTTTCATTTTGGCAGCTCCTGAATCAAGCTCCTGGAAATCAATTTCCAGGTTAGACTAATCAGATGTCACACTTTCAAAAGGATGACTTCATGGTTCAGATGCATAGGCATCTACAATTTTGATTTTAAATATCTTTCAGAAGAATCTCAAATCTGTGCTTCTGTCAATGCTTGGAAGAGCTCTGATCTTGAATATATGTCACAATTTGTTACCCTTCTTATATTTTTGTCATTTATCAGGTTTGAGAAATGATACGTTTTGGTTCCTAACTGTTCTTAAAGAGTCAATCTGGGATTCATTCTCAAAAGTTGCCTTCTAGATCAGGCTTTTTACAGATACCACATAGAGTGTTACCACTTCAAAAGAAAACAATATAGGATTACATCTTATTCTGTACAAAAGTCCTGATTAGAACATATTCTTGGGAGAAGTTGAACTCAGAATAAAACTTTTCTCTACTTGTGCACTCAGGTATATATTTAATTTGAACAAAGGTATCTGAATGTATAATCTAGTGTTTATACAGGGAACACCATCCATCCTTTTGAGATTGTTTTAATAATACAGAAGAGAATCCATGATCCCTTGTGCTATAAGACGTACAAGAGAAAGTTTGACTACGTAGCGTAGAGATTTGGACATATCTGGAGAAAGAAGTTTGTGTTTTATATCCCTGCTCAAAAGACCAGGATTTTAATCAATAACGACGTCACATAACAGGGAAGACTGGAGTGGGAACTTCTTTCCAAGTATTGCTGGAACCAAAACTCCAGGATTTTGACTGTAAATCAAGTCTAATGGTATTTGTACGCAGTGGACCTAAGCCTGACTTGAATAGAAAGTTTAAATACACTCCGATTCAGAGAAGAACTGTGGTCCCACTATGGGGAAAGAAAAATTGCCTGGCCTTCCCACTTACCTGCCATTACAGATTGCTGCCAAGAATACTACAGTACTAGAAAATCTAACTGGCATTTTCATGGCAAGTATACGCAAGATATATATTTACAAGCTAAATATAGATAATAAAATAATCAAATGTTTTTGAAAGAACTGTGATTTTTTTGTCAGATTTGCATAGTTCATATCTAAGTTCATCCATGAAATATCCAAGGAACAGGAAGCTTTATTCTAAGGCTGTTCATTTCTAGTATAGTTGGAGAATTTGAGAAGAAGGTCTAGCTTTAGCTGAACATATGGTCCAGTTACACAGATTATGCCATAATGAAACACAAATAGAAATGCTTGTGTGACACTTTTAAGAACAAACTGGCTTGAAAATTTTGAGTGCAGCATTTTTATTGATTGAATGACACAATGAATTCTAGCATCTCTTCGCATTGCCAATGGATAATTATGATTATTACGAGGAGCATGCTTTGACTGAAAAGTTAAGTGATTCTCAACTTTCTACAGCTCTGAAAAGATACTGCCCTCAAGAGGCTGTATGTGGAAGGTGAAAGTAATTTCTTTTTTTTTGTCTTTTCAATTATTAAATGTTAACATGAATTATACCTTGCACCCTCCAGTATAATTAAAGGGAGACAGAAGCAAAGCCTGAAGAACTTCAAATAGAACACGGGAGTCACACAAGTAAAGTATGTTCACTTTAAAGTTACTGAAACAAAAGCTTGCACAAGAGCTAGATATAAACTTGCAGGCTGAACTCCATTAGATTGTTCTTCACTGCTAGAAGGACATAAGAAAGCAATTCATAAGAACTAAAATCATATGCTTATATTATTTTCAGATTGCAGACTATGACAATTCAATTATGAATTACTTGCAGGAAAAAAAAAAGAAAGAAAAACACATGTTAATTTAATAAAGTCAAGTTTTCTCAAACGATTTTCACTGCATTAGCAGATATTTCATATTTTATTTTCACTGTCTAAGAAGGGTCTTCCTACACATAGTTTACCAAATATATCTTTATCTGTTTTCTCACAGACTGGTCTAGAGAATTTATCATTATACTATCCAGGTGCTTCATAAGCCTTAATTTATCTTCACAATATCCCTTTGAGAAGAGATTACTGTCAAAAGTATACACTGATTTATGTTGCTAATAGGAAATACTAACAGCATGCTTTCTCAAAGCATTGAAATAGAAGAGTTTTTTGATATAATACCCCAAAATTCAAAAGTCAAATAAACCAGAAATTGCATCTTGTAATCTCTAATTCATGCCTACACACTTCAGACAATAGAGTGCCACATGAATCTGTGTCACTTGAGTAAATGGAATGAGTAACCCTTTCGAGAACGTTGATCTCCACAGCTGGAACAATCTGTGGACAAATAAACATAGTCATGCCTTCTTTGCATATCTTGAAACATTTTGTCAGATAGGCAACTGAGGAAATGGAATTCTGAATTTCATTCCAGGTTTACAGACTGAAAAACAGCTGGAACTCTATCTTTTTCCTTCCCTCCTTCCTCAAGATTCAGTTCTTATCCCTTGAATGCAGCTGGTGTTCAGATCCAGACCCAGACCCTTCCAAAAGCTCTTCGTCCATCCTCCACTTCCTGCCTACATGATTTCCAGACACCTACTGTATTCCCTATCCACTGAAGTATTCCAAGTGAATTTGATAGTGATATGTCAGCCATCAGTCCAACAGCTGAGGATACTCTTGTTGGGCCAATAGTATTTAAACCTGCAGTTTAAAGAGCTCAAGCACTATGTTTTAATCTGGGTGTTTCTTGGCATATTGGTTACTTAAAGGAGCTCCCTGGAACACTCTCCTGAGTCTGAGGCACCTCCTGCCAGCTGCTTTTTCTAGTACCCAGTTCTGATTCTTTAGGTTCCCCTTTGCACATTAGGTAAGTCTTCTTTCTTGCAAATATAAGCCCTTTAGTTTTAACTTTTTTTTGATGATGTAAGAGAAAACATTCATGTACAGATAAACAAGGATAATAAACACAGTTTCTGAACACCCAATTGTTTTCTCCCTAATGACAAAACAATATAGACAATATAGGTGCTAAAAGAACTCAAAAAGCTTCTCAATTAGCTCCCCTTCTTTCAGACATTCTTGGAGAGATCCATCTTTACTTAAGGAGCAGGAGTCTCCTTAATTTGCTTTGTACACAGAAATCTTTCTTCAGTTTATTCAGCAAAACTAAAGGCTCCTTAAGATGGATTCAGGGTCGTTTATGTTGGCCCAAGGTGTATTTTGTTCTACAGAGTGCATCTACCAATTGCTCTTCCTCCAGCTTGGCCCCTGTATACTTACCCACACTTTGCTACCATGATTCTAATCTAGATACTGTGGACTGCTCTGGTCTATACTCTTTATCTCCTTTTTTTCATCTGAAACAGGACAAAGTTTATACCTCCAGCAATCTGCTATAGAGATTTACTGTTGATCAAAGTATCACCATCAAATCCAAGTAGTATTCCCTCAATCTGAAATCACACTCTGAAAGGTCAGGAACGTATACCAGCAAAGGCTTTTGTAACTATCATTGTCATAGTACCGCTATAGATAGCTCACAATAGCAGCGAGATACACAAACATAAATTATACAGACAGCCTTGCCAAACGATCATGCTGTTTTACTCCAGTTCTTCCTCCAACACAGGAAATGCTTTTCAGTTCTGAAATCTTGGCCTAAGGCCTCATGGAATGAGAATGGTATTTTCACAGCCTAATCTGCTTCAGCAAGCAGGAGTGGAAGGAGCACACACAGTGGAGGCAAAACACTGAGAGATTTTGTTTTCTAAGTCTACAAAGCAGAGTTTTTCAGCAACCTGTAACTCAGCAATATCTAGGCAAACTATCACAGAAACAGCTTAATGGACATCTTGATAACCATGACAAATTCCTTCTGAAAAACACATTTATATGAAAGTTTTTCAATAAAACAACTGTGGCAATTTATCATGGACAAAAGAAAAAAAAAAAAAAGAAAGAAAGAGAGACACTAATCTTGCTCTCAAAAGTAAACAAAAAAACCACCAATGGAACTCCTCAGCATAGGCAAAAAGCAAAGTTCAACATAAAAGTTACAGTTTGCATACTTCATCACCTGTGCCATCTGTAATAACCTTGCTTTTGACTGTCACATCTGTGAATGCGCATGCATCATCCAGATCAACTATATGTTGCTGGAACCTGATACAAAAAATTGCTGACTGAAGCATGTCCACTTCAAGTGACAACACTTGAAGTAGACGGCATTTAGTTAATAAGCAGTATGAATCATACTGACAATATAGGCAATTCCCTTAAGTCCCCAGGAAGTGTTCTTATGAAAAGTCTAGTAGGGCTATGAATATTGTGTTAGACAAAGACTCCCCTGTAATGGACTGGGATCTTTATACAGGATACCCTGAAGAAGAGCAGTGACAAAAACATATTCAGAACAAAGGAAATACAAATATTCTAACTCCACAGACAGTTCACATACTGAAGCAATCCTAGCATTATTTTTTGCTCCCTCCTCTTTGCTACGACATATACCATAAGGATTCACTTTATTTAATTTACTAGATAAGTAGCTAATTAGAAGCTGCTCTTCAGCCAACTGAGAAGAGACTGAAACAGCTTTTACAGCTTGTTACATTCACTTAGATGGGTCACAGAGGGAAGGCACGCACTCGTTTTCAATGTGACCACTACTGGTTCCCTGCCATTTTCAGGGTTATGTTAATTCAATTCCCAGTGAAAGAAAATGAGGCACGTACAAAACATTATTCACTATTTTCTTCCTTTTACAGGTTGTCTTTGCTACCAAGGACACTGAGAAGGACAAGGTAGTCTTCATACGACACTACTGTTTCATGGGCCATGGCACTATAAAAGCAGTAGTGTCTTCTAATTGATCACTGGTAGTACATCTTTCCAATTGCAGCAGTGAAAACACGATTGATGACACCAGGGATGATTTAAGTTAGCTCTTACCACAACTTATGGAGAAAAGGTCACCAAGAAATTATTTGAGGTGTAGAAGGCTGAATTCAATCAGATGCTTTTGTTTTCTTGCTATTCGCTCTGACTACTGCAGCTGAGATTTCTATTTCATTGAGTTGCGCATTATGTGGTTCTTTGTCCTTCTACGTTCTTTGCCACTAATACCTTTATGACTGAAATGTAGTGAATTAAGGGCTTTTTTTTTTTTTTCAGTGTAAAAGGAATATTTTCTTTTTCAAACAAAAACTCCAAACAAGACTCATCTCACTCCTATACAAAACCAAATGCAATAATTTCTTACTTTTCAAGACAGGTTTGACCTTCACATCTATCACCATACTTTGACAACAGGAACAAATCTCTCTATCCTTCTTTTGCTCTTGCTGGAGGTCCACTGGCCCAATTACCAAAAAGTTAACCAGAGTGTTTTGTTAATATTTAGCAGTATTTATAGCGCGGGACACTTACATTTCATGGACTCTATTCCTGAGCATTGCCCGACACATCAAAGTGAGATTCAGGTGTCTTCCCTTGCCTCCAGAAAGAAAAAAAAAATGCATATATTTCCAAAGCGGGAGCTGTGATGCATAGTAATTGGTATCCCAGTCTATGGTGATCAAAAATACAGTATATCAAGCTACAAGAAATAAATCTGCTCTACAGGTGAACATGACCACTAATATTACCAATACCAGCTTGCTATAATTGAAGTCTAAGTTACAACTTAGTCACACAAGCAGCACTGAGGCAGCTTGAACTCCTTCCCCAGGTGCTTTTCAGAAGCAGGATATTGTCTGAGATGTTCTGCTCAGCAACCCCTTCTGATACATTTGCAATCAATTTCTTAGCTCTTGGTCCTCATTTTTACCCCACTGGTTGGTTTTCCCTTAGAACCAGTTGTCCATCCTCCTTATTCTTCTAGCTCTTTCCTATCCCAGAAGGTCCTGGTTTGTTAAAACTCAGTAAACCACACAGCTCAAAGAGCAAAATGGCAAAAGATCCATGTCTGAAGGTCACAAATAAACCATAGGTAAGAACAAGCACAAGGATTTCAGTATGTTACCTGAGCTTTCCCAGGTGTCATGCACTGGTTTGTCACTTAGATGTTTTATGTAGTGTTTCAGAAAGTCATTTTAGAGGTGAAATTCATCCAGTTACATCACCACCATAAAATAAAATAAAATGAAATAAAATGAAATGAAATAAAATGAAATAAAATAAAATAAAATAAAATAAAATAAAATAAAATAAAATAAAATAAAATAAAATAGGAGGTACCAATTGGGTTACAGTGTGCAACACCTGCTCCCCCACTTGCACTATCTGCTATGCTGTGACAGCTGTGACTTACACTGCAGAGCTGTCTCAGAGCTAGGCACCATCAAACACAAACTGCACTTCTGTCTACCCCCCCTCCAAAATGAACTTTTTCAAATAGCGATAAGATTAGGCCATTGAAGTTTGGGATTTAAACGGTCAAAATATCGCCAGACTTTGGAGCAACTTTTTAACTGAGAAGAAAGTGAAAGCAAAGGAAGAAGTGAATTACATATAGTGATTTTAATTCCATTTAACTAAATCAAGAAACAGCTATTTTTTAACCTTTATGTCTTTTACTCATGGAATATCAATTATTTTTAATTCTTCAATTATTTTAACAATTCTAAGTAGTTCAACTAAACTTTCCAGATGTAATAAATGAAATTATTTTCTTATAAAAATTACCTTGTCATGACCTAATGCTATAATTACACATAAATATAGCAGAATACAAAATAATGCTAGAGTATTAGTAATTCAGTCATGAAGAGAATGACAGGTGCATTAAAACTACTTTAAAAATTCTTAGTTATTCCTTTGCTCTGTTATGATTTAGGCATCCTATCTGACAGAACATACCCTATCTTAACCATATGAAGCCCAGATTCAACTTAAACATATTTTTGGATTTTGGTCTAAAAAAATCCTAAGTTAGATCCAGTATCCCTAAAATAATTAACTCATGTCTTGAAAATTTCAGTTTTGATGAACTGATGTAGTGCCACATTTCAAAACCATCCAGGATACTGTGAGTTCACAGTTCTGATCTGAACTCTACTGCTTACTTAAAGGCAAATTGGAGAGGTGAGAGGGAGAAACCCACATGTAACAGCAGAGAACAATACCACACATATGGAGTGTCTAAGACATATCCCCAAATACAGCAAAAGAGACATCTCATCACGATTCTACCACTTCAGAGAAAGTAACAACATAGCTAGCTTGTACACTAGGCTGATGTCCCATGTAAGCAATCACCAGAACAAAACAAGTCACACCAAGCAGCAGCTTAGACCCAAATGGAGTATTTCTACCACCCAGTTAAAATTTTACAGAATTGCTGGACTGATTGCAGGCTCACAAAGTTCCAATGTGTGGAATCCAAGAGAGCTGCCTATCAAGGAGAAAAGCTTCTCTTTGATTTCAGATCAGCTTTGGAGGTGAGGGGCTCCCAGTGAGCAAAAGCACAATGGCAACAGAAACTCCACTGAAAACCATTATAACGTGTTGATTGTGTAAAGGATTTGTATTTCATAAATGAGCATGTGTTTTCTTCATTATATTCTCTCTACTCCTTTTAAAAGACTCAGAACATACTGAAGCATTCTCACTTTCAAAGGGAGACTACAGGGGTCTTCGTGCATAGCTCCACTTCTAAGATACGAGACCACAGCCATTTGCCTGCAGGAGAGGGACGTTGACAATTATCAATAGCCTTGGAAAGCAGAAAGCAGGATGTCAACTTAAGCAACAGATAGTAAGGTATATCCCTTCAGTTAAAGGGCTGGATATAAACACCTTTGCAGTGTATTCTCCTAGCCTGTAAACATACCATCAATCAGCTGGAATTTCACTAGGTAGCCTTCATCCAAGTTCTCATCTCCATTACGCTCTAGGTAAATCAGTAAGCTGTATAATGCAGACATCACAGCAATTGATCTTCACTACCTCTTCTAACAGCATCATGTAGACATTTGCCAGGACATGCCATAGGAAAAGATCCATCAGGATCCTATCTAAAAGTCTCCTTGGAACAAATGAACAGTCATCAAAGATGACCCTGAGCCGATAAGGGTAATACTTTTTATTCCTCCTAGTCAAATTCAGCACCAGAATCTAGTCATTGCTATCAAGATGATGAGAGATTTTCCCCAAACGGGGTCATGAAATAACACACAAGTATTTAGCAGTCTTAATCATCAGCATTTGCAACTGTGAATATGAACTTACAAGGAATGCTCTCTTTTCTGGTGTATTGATGTGGAAATGAGAGCTGTCCCACTGTTCCAGAAATGATGGTCCCAACAAACTTAGGTCCCTCATCTTGGGATAAGTCATGGTTCAACCAAACTGGAAGCAACTGCACTGAATTCATCTCGCTGCTCTGATTTCTCTTCTCTCTTGAGCAGTCCTTCTCAGGTGTGTTAAGGTTATAATGAACACTGCCAGATCGCAGCAGTAGCATTTGACAGCCCTGTTGCACAACTCCACATAGCTAACCAGAGTACACAAATGCGATCCATTTATTGCATTCAAGGTGATGCTGCTGAGGCTAGAATTAAATTAACAAGTTTTCTATGTAGCAGGTATCCATGTATTTGTGTGCATTCTTTTTCTTTTATTTTTTTTTTCTTTTTTTTTTTTTTTTTTTTTTTAGTTATGCTCTGTTTAGGGGCAGGGTGGGAGATCTTTGTTGTTAAAAGACAACTTTGTTGTTAAAAGACATCTGCACATTTCTTTGGTCCCAGATGCTATTGATAAAAGTAAAGAAGGTAAAAGGCTAACTCCTGATAGAGTTAAAAATGGTTGTACATTGTATATTTTTCTAATTCATCTCATCCTTGATACTACATTGAGTCTTAATAACTAGTCAATGGAGCAAGGCTTGTGAAGAAATCTTCATTAGCAGCTTTGCTTCTAAGACCATTAGTTACCATGGAAGAGTTTATATGGGGGTGAACAGAACAGGACAAACAAAGCACTCACAGTGGAAAGAGATTTCACTGCTTTGTTGTTGTTACTCGTCTTTCATCAGACACAAGTACAGAATAGGGATTGACCTGCTGCAAAGCAGCTTCGCAGAGAGGGACCTGGGAGTCCCAGTTGACAAGCTAGCCACAAGTCAGCAGTGTGCCCTTGTGGCCAAGAAGGCCAATGGGATCCTGGCCTGCATCAGGACGAGTGTTGCCAGCAGGTGTAGGGAGTGGATCCTGCCCCTCTGCTCAGCTCTGGTGAGGACGCACCTGGAGTATTGGGGGCAGTTCTGGGCTCCCCAATACAAGAGGGATCTGGAGCTTCTAGAGAGGGTCCAGTGCAGAGCAACAAAAATGAGTAAGGGCCTGGAACATCTGTCATATGAAGAAAGACTGGGTGAGTTGGGCCTCTTTAGCCTGGAGAAGAGAAGATTGAGAGGTGATCTTATCAACATGTACAAATACATGAAGGGAGAATATAAAGAAGACGGGGCCAAGCTCTTCTCGTTGGTGGCCAGTGACAGGACAAGGGGCAATGGGTACAAGTTGAAGCACAGGCAGTTCCATCTCCATGTGCGGAGCAACTTCCTCACTGTGAGGGTGCCAGAGCCCTGGCACAGGCTGCCCAGGGAGGCTGTGGAGTCTCCTTCTCTGGAGATCTTCCAAATATGCCTGGATGCCGCCCTGTGCCACATGCTCTGGGTGTCCCTGCTGGAGCAGCGGGGTTGGACTAGATGATCTCTAGAGGTCCCTCCCAATCTCAATCATTCTGTGATCTCAATCATTCTGTGATACCAGGATGGCTGCGATGGCACTTCAGAGCGAGCCAAGGGCATATAGAGACACTGAACACATGCATCAACACAGGTTGATCAGCTTTACAAAAATAAGTACATGAAAGCCCTCAAAACCTCTTTTCAGATGACAAGATATTGTTCACTTATTTTTCTTCTAAAGAGAATTCACCGCACAAAACATATGATCTGGATTTAAACAAAAACATACACTCAACAAGACATGTTCTCCAAGAAATAACAGTTAATTGCTACTGAGATGAACGTCACAGGGCAGCTCCTCACAGCCTAATGACACAGTATGGACAGAACGTATATGGCTGACTCATGGTCAAAGCAATATGAAATGTCTGCCGCTGGAGGCAGCGTAACTTGGACAAAGTACAGCTACAGGTAACTTGTCACTTGCATTATGTTTCAACAGCAAAATTAGTTGTGTCATCTACACTGTCACAGGCTGCCAATAGCCTGGTTATAATTACATGTACAGCATTTATTTTATCTTCCTGTCACTTGCAAAAGGTGATATTCATATAACAGGAGAAATCTTCCTTCAAGAATTATAACCAAGTGACCAGACCACGAACATAAATTTAAGTGCATATGCAGTATACAGAAGAGAGGGAAAAAATGAACATCAGTGCTTTTCACATCATAAATGCCTACCAGAGTATTTACTGGACTAAATAGGTTAAACAAGGAACAGGTTGCTTGATATATATTGTTAATGAGACACGTTATAGTCACTGCATATCTGGTCTACAGCCCTTGCTTTTTTAACTACCAAAAGGAGAAGGTTCTCACTGCGTGCACTAAGAGTGAAGCAAAATTGGATTTTGCCATTCTGAGTCATAACAGTACCAAGGGGCACTGCCTCCTTTAAGGTTTCCTAACAGTAAGTCAACTACTGTTATGATTAGGCCATGAGACACGTCCACATTCACTAAAGAGTGCAAGTGAGGAGGGCAATGTGACCATCTTCAATAGCATCAGAGGTACAGAAACATAATTGGCTTGTCTAGTCATACAGCACCACCAGCAGTGGTGACAAGCTCTTTTTGCCTGCCTTGAAATCAGATCTGAACAATTGCTATGGTTTTAAAACATCCTGAAATGTCTCAGAAGCTGCTAACAAAAAGCACAAAGTTGAGCACCTGAGAAAACATCTAACCTGTGCACAGCAGCTATACTTACCTACTGTTGCATCTGGTATCAGCTGTACTACTAAATCTAAAACTTTCACTTCTTCTGCATTCCTAAAAAGCAAAGTATTCCCAGGACCAAGAAAAGAAGCTGCCTACTTGTTCATCAGCCCCTACTCTCTTATGTAGCATCCACATCCCTTCAAAATCACCAAGTTTATCTTACAGCAACACAGCCAAGAAGTGATTTGTTAAAAATTACAAACTGCTGCAAGAGAACTAGGAGCTGACCTGGGACTCCTGACTCCCAGTTTAAAGCCTCACCTGCAAAAACTCCTCTGTCAGGATAAAAACACAAGGAATATTGCTGCTTTCAGATATGCCTTAAACTAAATTTAAATTGTGACATGGATATGCTAAATTAAATGAAATGTGTTTGCCCCAGTCCATGCTTAATAGTCAGATACTAGCAACTCCACAGCTGGGGCAGGAACATCTTTTAGTTTATTCAAACTGATGAAGAACAGGTTATGAATGAATTTCCTATGCACACAGGATATAGAAATGAGCTGTTTAGCCATGTCTCTTTTCTATGTTCAAGGCAATTTTTCATTGTATAATAAATAAAAGGGAAATTTGTGATATTCACAATGAGTGAAAGAGAATTGAGTGGTGGTGACAGCTCATAAATCAACAAGATTCACTCAGAACAACTTGTTAGCAACTGTTGTGGTATTTGTAGGAAGAGGTCTGAGACAACGTTCTGAAAGAAAAGCTAAAGATTTGCTAGAGATTTCTCCTCCCCTGCTAGGCAAAGCATCAATTAGATCAGCACCATTTACACAGTTACCAGTGACACAGTTCAACACCTCCAATCTCTTGAAGGCTATTCTGCCTTCCCTGTTTGCTTGTCCAAGAATTACAAGCTGCTCGTCAGATTGAGCATTTTTTTTCCTATTAAAACAAAAAGAAGAAGAAAGAAAGGAGTAAAGAAAAAGAAAGTTTCATGACAGGATATCATTCTGGAGAGAATGAAGATTATTCTTCAAAACACGTTGAATCCGAATCACATCACATAGTCAACACCTAAAGTATCATCATAATGTAGTCTTTCTGTAACCTTTCCAGTAGGAAATTACTTTTGTTTATGTGTAAGAAACTAAAAATTGGGGGGCTGTGGTCTCACAGGGAGCATGTAGGGAAGCGTGGCATTCCTAGCAGAGATACAGGGCTCTCATCTCCATTACATCCCTCCAACATTGGTATCAGTTGTGACCACTGACAATGGTCAGAAACATTGAAGCTACTTCACTGAATCACAGAAGAAATAGCGGATATCTTTTCTCCTATTATATGACCTAAGGTAAAAATGCATTCAGATCTTGTTTAGATATTTATTGCTATTCCCTGGTTGCACATTCGGGCTTCACAAGCTGAAAAAGAGGGTAGCACAACCCATTGTTTTGCCTCCCAACGATTTCTACATCAGATAACACTGTTGTTACAAATCTTGATAGTCAAATAGGAAAATTAGTATAAAATCCCAATTATGCCGGAGATGTTCCTAGGGCTACAACATAATTTCCATTGACACTTGATAAATATCTGATAACTAATATTTAGAATGGGGATGGTCATTCTCTACATTCAGAATGCTTCCTGTAAAGAGAAAGGAAGCAGGTCTTTCTTGGAGATTGACAACTCACTCTTCTGTTTGCTTTCAGAAGTCTTATAAATAAAACTTGAACAAGATTTTCTAAAGCCTCTTGCTGCATCCAAGAAACCAGCAAAATCCTCCAGAAAAGAAGTACAGACTGTGCAACCTGATCATATTATCAGGGTTCAGAGAAAAAAATTCAGAAGGTTTGTACACCTGTTTTAAACACCTGCCTAAAGGCAAAACTTTGGTAAACCAGGTCACACCAACGTGCATGCTAATAAGCATCCTGTTGTGCTATTCAGGGGTTCAGGAGGAATCATGAAAAGCGTTTAATGTTCTCTTTTCTATTCCTTCACAGCATGTGATTATAGCTAAACCTTCCTTATTTTTTTTCCCAATAGACTTAAAAGAATGCAAATGGTCTTTTTAATTGTTCATGAGATCTCATTAAATTTTCCTTTTACATTTGGATTTCATTCTTCTAATCAGCTGTTCGGACCTTTCTAGACAAATTTAAGAGGTTGCATAGTTTTCTCTTTTTTTTCTTTAATAGAAAAGCAAACTTTAAAGTTAATGATTAGAGATTTTAATTAAAAAAAAGTGTAGATTTTGGGGGTTAATTACCATTTTAAAATGGACTTTTGTTATCAAAGCTAAACTATCTGACCTCTGCTTTGTATATTCATTGTGAATTCAGTTTCTCCTTAATGGAGACTGATTTATGGTAGGTTATTAATTTTTTCCACCTTCCCTTTGCTGTCTGCAAACCGCTGGATCAACGCTTGAAAAGCCAGGGAAATTAATGACCCTATTCCGAGAATTAATGGATACATTTCAATAGACAGGGAGATATGAGTACCACCTTTTTTCTTCCTGCTCTCGCTAGAAGATAACCAGCTCTTCTCAAACTCAAAAGATATTTGGCAGAAGTTAGCTTTGAAACAATAGCTGTAAGAACATGCCTACCTTTTTTTTCCTGAATACAAATACTGGTAGAAAGCAGCAGCACGACTGAGGGTAAATACAGGACAATTTGTTGTCAGAATTTCAGATGCCTGCATTATGAAGACTCTTCCCAAACATTCATCCAATCCAAGAAAGACTGGAGGGGCAGTATAACTTGGAAGACAGGGAAAGACTAAAAGTACCTGCCAGTTTAAATGGCAAGGTTACGAAAACCACAAAACAAATATTTAACTCCAGTGGAACAAGCACAGTCCCCACACACGTGTATTTGTGTTCAGAGACAGGATTAGACTCCCAAGCAACTCTGTGCACCTTCACTCTCTAGTAAAAATGAGACTGATGGCCTTCTCACGATTCTTATTTTAAGGCACAACATAATCAAAAAACAGGCCCTCAAAGCAGTATAATTAGATCAGCAAGACACTGCTGTCATAACAAACATACCCATTTCTTTAAATTTTCCCCTCTGATCCCTTTTTCAGTAGAAACTTGTTCTAAAACTGCTCTGAAGAGTTGCAGAAGTCTTACAGTCAAGATATTTAAAGCCATCCTGACCTGTAGGGCTGACACCTATGATGGTAATGATGGTAAGTTTGTTTGGCATCTTTTTTTCTTCTCCTTTAAAGACATTAATAATAATAAAAATAAAAAAAAAATACATTCCCATGATGAGGTGTAGAAGGCTAGTAAAGAGATTGAACAGATTGATATAATAGGAAGATTTAATACAGTTAAAGATATCTCTGCTGGTGAATCTCCACTGATGGGTTAAGCACCATGAGCAGACATCATGCACTTGATTTTATAGACGTTGGACAGCTGAAAGACAACATTAAAGGTTAAACCCCAAAAATACTGAAGTCAAGGAGAGACCTGTGATTAACTAAGGTCCAGTGACACATGCCAACACCCACAGATCGGCCCTCACAAGGTCCCTAAAGACATTAGCAGGTTCACCTCTGTTGGTGGAAGCAAGTATATCACTACATCCTGGTACAGAAAAATCTTTCACAAGATTACCTCAAAAATAAACCGATTCTGTTGGGAAGAAAATAGAGAAAAAAATGACAGATAACTGCTGTTATATATTGGCTTAGTTGACATCTTCCTAACTATCCTGAAGACAATTAAAACAAAGGCATATACTACACTTTTTCCGTTAATACTATTTTTTTTCTGCAGAGGATATTTCCTATTTTGACATATTTTTATCAACCAAAAGAAGGAATGTTGGTTCCAATAAACTGTATGCTGATATTCAGAATTCTTATGTATAGATTAGACCCTGAGGCCCTATCCAGCAGATTTACTTAGATGAGTTACATTGGCTGAAATGGGATAACATATATCAGCATGTCCGTTTTTACAGCATTTTGTGCATAAGCCTGATATTAATGCAGTCACTATAATACCGGAAGCATCATGGAAGTTCCTTCAGGATCTGTAAATACACAAACAGTATTCCCTATAGCACTTATAAAATCTACAAGGGTCTGTCTGCTCCTATGAAGAATATTAAAAACTCATCTATATCAAATCACAAATATTTTAGTACTCTGGAGTATCTGAGGTGTTTCACAGAAACTGCTCACTTGTGTTCTATCTGCGATTTCAGACCTCTTAAATTCTGCTACCTAGGGGCAGCAGAACTTTATGAACTGCTCAGGGCACCTATAAAGAAGCCTGTGCATTCTTAACAACAAAATTAATCTAAAACGTTACTGAAAAGAATAAGACACACTCTATTTTTCAAAGGGGTCACTTTAAAATAAAGGAAATAAAGGAAGAAAAAAAAAAAAAAAAAAAAAAAAAAGGAAGCTTTCCTGACTAGCACTATTGCAATCAGTTTTCTAATATCCTTCCCACCAGCAGACCAGGGAGGAAAGCTAGAAGCGGAGTTGTGGTTTCACACCTTGAAATTGCAAAGCCACAGGCTTAGAGTCCTCCCAGTCTGTTGAGAGTCATAGGGATCTGCAGGGCTGTCTTGGCCGTGTAACACAGGAGCTGCTCCTATTACTGCTGGCTATATACACCTTCTGTCTGAGCCCAGCTACGTGGTGGGACACCCTCATAGATGAGATTTCTAGCATGTCTATCATTACATCCAAAGGGAGCACTCAGGCAATGAAATTATGGCTCAGCCTTTCAGACACTAATGTATGGAGGTGTTTCCTGGACTCCTACTGTAGTAAAAATAGGGTATGTTTTCCTCATCAGTTCCACTGGGTTACCTAATATGAATGACAAGCTCTGCTGGGAGGTAGGCACCTGCAGCTAGACACCTGCAGCTGAGTTATCTTGCTTGTGTTTTAGCTAGGGGACTGACAAAGAGTACAGCTTTTTTGCATGCTGAGTACATCAGTGGAAATCTGCCCAAAATATCTTAATATTCACTCCTTGTTAAGCTATGAAATACTCTCTTTCAGCAGCACAAAAAAAACCAAAAAACAAAAAACAAAGCTCATACCATATGCTGAGAATATAATGTCTTCCCAGTAAGGAAATCTCTTGTTTCAGTATCTCCAGGCTCATGTAGTCAAGAGCCCATTAGTTATTAATTACATATTTTGTAATTAAATGGGACATATCAGCAGATAACAAAATCTGAGTCAAGACAGCCTGTAATTACTACAATGACAAAACCACAAAACTCATCACTTAACAGGCAAAGAAGCCTATTCTAACACATTTTCAAGTTATTTAGCAATAATTCATCAGTATTTTCGCACAGATTGGGTAATTCAGATAAGACAAATGATTAAAGCTTTAGCAATTATTACTTGAAAGGGAATGAAAAATTTATAGTGCACCATGATATTATTAAAGGTGAAAATACACACTTTCTTCAAAAGATAGAAGAAAAATCCCAAATTGCTTACATTTTATAGACTTTAAAACAAACTGTTTGGAGAAAACCAGCCTTGGCCTCATACCGTTATTATCTGGGGAATTAACTCTCAAGGAAAAAAATAGGTTGATTATATTTTAAAGACAATCTTAATGGATAAATATCCTTCTCCACCTCATTAGTACCTCCTATATAACACATTCAAAAACAAGAACGATCTATTCAGTATACACTTCTTTTTGTTCTTCAAAGGACCATTAATATCCAAAGGATGCTTTGGAGCATTATCTCTTGACTGATTTTTTTAGAGCAGTATTAGTTCTTTATATGTTGCTCATATGATTTTTCAGATTGTTTTCAAGAACAGAGTTGATGGCACAGAGTGGGCCTGATTCTTCTATCAGCTAAAATTTGCAAAAGGAACAAGTGTACCACCAAAAATCAATTTCATGCTCTGTTGTCTGTGATTTCAAAGCCAGATTTTCAAGTACAGGCATAAGAATTTGCCACTGAGTAGTTTTCCACTGGAACTGATATCCGTGGAGTGAAGATAATGTAGGGATGCTGAACAACAGAGAACCTCAGTCTGTAAAGGCTTCATTAACAAGAAGGTAAGCTAGACTCAAGTGAAGTATATTCAGTGGGAAATGCCTCTCTGGATAGAGATCCTGGAGAGGGTTGCATAAAGACCGCTCCAGCCAATGAATTAGAACACTCTTTTGCAAGATGTTTGGAGCTATATTATGGCTCGTTAGACTAACAATACCATCTCTGTGCAGAGCAGAGCGCAGGTCCAGTCATCAGGTCAAGTTGCTGAAGCAAGGCACTCTGAGGCTGGACTCTTGTCCTAGACACTGGTAGTTTGCAGTAAATTTCTTTCAAAACACAGTAGCTAAAGTTCATCATCTGTACCACAACCTAAGAGCCAAAGCATTTGTAAATGGAAGACCTGGGCTCCAAGGTTTACCTTAGCAGCACGAAATTTAGACTCCATGGATCCTCCTTCACAGAAGGATGCTGCAACCATTGTTTAGACTCTGCTTATTCTGCAGACTTGTTTTTTCTCCTCCTTCATCCTCCTCCTCTCAGGAAGGTTCTTGAGCAAAAGAGAGTCAGATTAATCAGATCACAGGCTTACTCTAAAACTCAGCTTTCCTATCTCTCTTGGTTCCTGTGGGAAATATTTGCTTGAACTGACCTACAATAAGATTAAATTGAACATAGACTATCTGCTAAGAATGCAGCAATCTGAGCTCTCAGATGTTATGCAGTTATCCTCCTCATCGGAATCAATTTTAAAAGTAATCAGTAGACATCTTTATGTTTTGTAGGTAGCCCTAACCTGTCAGTGTGACTTATATACAAAGCTGAGTCACATAGGAAATCTGTCAGAGCAACACTTTAAAAATGTCCACCCCACAGAGCATTCTAGTAATTCTTTTTATTGTTGCATCACGTTTTCCCACTGCTGGGAAAAACTGAGTTTCCAGGCAGCTCTGAGCTAGAGTTAAGTTTGGTTCTCTTATGGCTCCAATACATTCAAATGTCCCTTGAGGTCAAATCTATCCTTTCCAAAGAAATAAAGTTTGGTCAGACTTAAGAGGCGTATTCAGAACAACCCTAACAGTTAAATAGCCAATTTTCCAGTAGTCTTATACATCTTTTTAAAATCTAGATTAATTTAAAAAGCAGTGTAGTAGCCCTTTTACCAATCATCACAAATTTGTACAATACAATGTAACCTGAGTTACAGCAGTCTGGCCTTACAGTCACAACATTTGCAGAATCCTATAGTCATAAGTAAAAATTTTGAATGGAAGGAAACAATGGAATGTTCTTGATTTTGCAAATGGTCAAAAACAAAGGATTCGATTGAATCCTTCCTTGTCCTTAAAATTTAGCTGAAAATGCAAAGGAGAGTCTAGCTAGAAATTTTCTAGCTTGTTTCAGACACGCAATATTAATGAATGATTGTAGCAGCATTAGATCTGCATCAGACATGGGCATATGAACACAATTCTGCTGAAATAATGGAAGAATGTAACAGCTTATGATAACTTGGTTTTGATTCTAATTTACGAAGCTATGGATAAACAGACACTACCTGTTCTGATGGATATCTAAACTATATCGTCAACTCATTAAAAATAAAAAAGAGAGGAAAAAAAGTAACAAATTTTAAATGACAATTCAAACTAATACCCATTCAGTACTTTTGGCCATGTAGCTGAGATGCTTTACACTGATTATTGCAAGCTCTCAGCTAGATTTACTGTATCATCAAAACAGAATTTCTGATCTATTTTTGTGAATAGGAATTCAGAATGTGGAATAGGAACTATGAATGTGAATTTCAGAATTACTCCTATTCCTGGGAGAAATTATAAGAGCACAAATAGTTTAAAAGGTAATTCTGATGACATAATCGCTCCAATTCTTAATAAATTTTATACAACATAATACTTTTGTGTAATGAACAGGATTATAATGAAAAGAACCTACCATAAGTTCAACACTCAGGCACTGGAAAAGCAAATACAATGACGACAACAAATCTAGCTGGAAGGCTGTTCTGCTTGTGCAGATGGATAGCACTCTATTGACTTCAGAGTTTTGCTATTTACATCAAAAAATCACTTGAGAATGTGTAAGTGATTGTAGGGAGCTGTCAGATGTAGATGATCGTGAGGAAATACCAGATACATGTGCAATGAGAAGGTGATTCAACTTGAAACATGGAAAAAACATCTATTAAAACAAGCATATTTACATACCTGAAAATTCAATTGTGTATAAGTTAACCTGAAAAGTAAGTTGTGGTCATTGTTTTCTTTGGGCTCAGCTGTTAAATAACTTTCGAGCACCTCGGATGAACTTCAGCATATACTGTGCATTTTTTGAATTAGATCTCATTTTGTCCCCAGGTTCTGCAGGTTCAGCACCTTTCAGTGGGAGCTGAATACATTCATGGGTCTCTACTGGATTCCTCAGAGTTGACTTTACCTCTATTTGCTTCACAAAGCCTCACAGGCTCATGGTGGTTCTCACAAACGCCTCTCCACAAACAAGGCTCAGGTTCTCACTGAGCCATTCAGGGCTGACTGAGATTGACTGTTTCTTGGGTAGAGGTCGGAGAGGGGGCAGACAAACAAAATAAATTATTTTAAATATATTCACAGTATATCATCACTTCTGTCAAGTGTAGCCTCTTACATTACTATATTCCTTGTTCAGTTCTGAGTTAAATGTTACTGTTCAAAATATCAGCACTGAGCAACCCACTAGCAGGCATCCCAGTAAAAACAGAACTACCATTTTCTTTTTATTTCACTGCATCTGCAATGCCTGATTCATATGCTCAACACTGTCACAGCAACTCTCAAAGTACACACCATAAAAAGCTACTAACCTTGGGTTTGGGGAAATAAGGCAGCAGTGCTATAGAAGTAATAGCAGAGCCAGAATGCATTTTTTTTTAGTTTCATGTACTGTCAAGGGCAGGTACACCACAATGCTCTAAGCTCCAGCATCCTGAGTGTGTTTGGCTTTTTCTAGCCACCATGCCCATGTGTACCACCTGAGTCTTGCCCTAACCCTCACTCCAGACACAGGCTGGATCTGGAAATGCTCAGAGGCATGCAATAATTCTCAAGGGATCTGGTGCTTGGGAGAATCTGGATTCTATTCCTTGACAGTCACTCATCTTTGTGGCTCTGCTACCATTTTCACCTAATGCATAGGGGCAGTCTACCTAACTCGGTCACTCAACAGTCTTCCTGGTGCCTCTCTGCCCTCTGCTTTCTCATGTGTATGTTTTTTGCCTCTGGTGTTGTTTGAATGTGTGTACTACGCGGCACATTGGAGTGTTAATCTTAGTGGGGACATAGTGAAAGTACTGTAATGCGAACAATTACTATTTATGAATATTTAATTAGGAATAGGATGAGCCTTGTCCAATATACACAGACATGTCTTAATCCTTGTATAGAGAGACATTAGGTCAGAATGTCTATCCACTACTACTCAGTGCTCTTGGAAGCAATTCCTATTTCGAAAGAGAACAAAACAAGAAATGTACTAGGCCAGATAACTTCCTTTTGGTTTGTCATGGAGCCATCAGGAAACTGAGCATCAGCCAAAATCATGCACGGTCACACTGCAGCTATTTCAGACAGCAGCAAAAGTAGGCTGCTCCATGCAGAGAGGTGAACTAAGAGCCCATGATGATAGGAAGACAGATACGGGGCAGCCTTCTGGTCAACAAGGGGGACAATAGTGCAGGTCTCTAGAAAATGGAAAGCAGAGGCAGGCCTGGTCCGTAGCAGTTGCCAGACTCAGGCAACATTTCAGGTTAGCAGCAGAATCCATAGTGATGAAGCAGGCCTGAGATTAAGACACTAGGTCAAGTCACCAAACCCCAGCAGGCCATGATTGGTGAGGTGTGTGGCCACAACAGCACCTAGTATAGACCATGGCTAAAAGCCTCAGCTTAATTGCAGCTCTGGAGCAGAAGGGGAGCTATGGAAGAGGCCTTGACAAGGCTCTTCCCAGCTCCTTCTCACACAGCACCTTCCCCAGGTCACTCAGCTGCACCAGATCAGAGCTGGCCTTGAGCACAGGTGGCTGAATTCTGATGAGGGCCTTGACAAGCTGTGCAATCACACACTTGGCACCTATGCAAAGTTGAATCCTACCACTCTTCTTCAGCACTAGTACCCATCAAGACGCACATTTATTCAGATTAGGCACCAAAATATCTTGTAGACCTGTGCACATCTACAAAGATGAGTTTAATATATTTACAGGGACATGACAGAGTAGCACTGTATATACTTCAAGGTCTAAGGGCTTTTTTTTTTTGTTATTGTTGTTACCTGTTTCTCTTCAGCTTGAATTAAGCTGTGCATGGTACTCCAAAGAGCTCTGGTGTCACAGGGTCAACTATGGAGCCACACATGTAAAAATGGTTTTGCATTAGAGTTAAAAACCACCACCTTCACACAGAAACACTGATAAGAGCAGCCAGATTCAAAGAAAGAAATGGAGAGACAAGTTGGTTGCAAGAGACTGGTCACATGTGGAGGCTAAGTTGAATTTCTAGACTATGCTTCAAAATAAGATATAACAATTTGTTTTAGTGGCAGAAATACCATATGAAGGCTAAAAGCATCACAGACTATGAAGATATCTGTAGACAGCAATTGACTTCTGTACTACTTTTTTTTTTTTTTAATGAAACTTCTGCCCATTAACTACTTTTGTTTTGTTTTAAAATTACCAAATAAAAATAAAGAATGTGGCATACATGGCCACAATGTTAAAGAAAAAAAGGGAAGAAATTAAGAGTGGTTAAATGGGTACAAAAATTGTGTTTTTTATCTTTCATGGATATTGCCATAACCAGACAAAAATAAATGCTACAAATATGGGCAAGTTTTATACCTTTCTGATCATATAAAGGTCTTCAAAATGCATGAAAAAAAAGGCCTTTAAAAATATAAATACCAAGATAAATGGAAAACTTTTAATGAATGCAAGTAATGAAAGCAAGTAATGGAATTAAAGCTTTTTGGATCGACTTTCTGCTACTGTACGAAGCATCCCAGTCTGTTGTTGATGTGATGGCAGAGTGAAAGTAGTAACTGTATCAGATGTATTGCAATACATTAAAAAAAAAAAAAAAAAAGACTTCTGAATTTCTTGTTTCTGCCACATAGCAGCAGTCTTTGTATTTCCAAATATGGTATTGTATTCCTGTTTAACAAGTAATTATAAAGTGAAAGCCCAGAGATTTTAAAGGGACAAAAGAAGAAAGAAGCTTTTGTCTATGTATCACCACAGGGCTTCCACTACTTGCCTGCATCCACTGCATTTAAGTATATACACCCCTACATTAAAACTCTGTTTGATACTTGAAAAAAAGCAGTGCCCACAGTATCCATACTAAACAATCCGTAGGAACAAGCAGACTGTGTCAGGAATAAGAAAAAATGCAAAATACTGCCTATCTGTATTTCCCCTGTTGTGTAGAATCACCTTTCTTGCCATTGATATTAATACCCCTCTAGCTTTTCAGGTCATGAATGAGCATGCAATGCAGGGAAGGACCCCTGGGCTGACTAGGTCCTTACAGCACCCTTAAGGGAAGTCCTAGACACCTCCAAATGCCAGAATCACCTTGGCCATCCAGTGGTTCTACAATTTGCTACACTCACAGTAGTTTGTAAGTGATACAAGAGCTTGCAGATTAAGGGCAAATGGAAATTTCATCTTGTGCTACCTTCGCTATCGCTCCCTTTGGAAACAACCTAAGAAAGATTGATAGATTTGATTGTCATTATTTTCCTTAAAATGCTTGGGTTCTGATTTTAATTCCATTTGGACTAAGGGAAAATCTATTAAAGTTACGAGATTTCCATTAACACAAAGCTGGTGTAATGAATGGAACAATTACCCTCTGGTTCAGCCTTAATGGTCAACTTAGAGTTCCACTGGCAACTTGATCCAAAAACACATAAGGGTTGGGCTCACCTCACTGTTATTGCTTTTTTAAGTAATTTGGTGTCTTAAAGGCAGAATCTAGACCATTACACTACTTGTCTCAGACCATATAGTGACAGGGTAAATCAATATTAAAAGTAGTATCACTGTTACAAGGTGATCTCTTTATAGAAATATAAAAAAGAAAATGGTATGTTATTGCTATTAGACAGAATGTAAATGTTTCGTTTTCTTCCCAATAAAGAAAAAATGGAGAGGAAAACTCAAGAGTTATGGATGTGATGAAGAAATAAGATTTAAAAGTACAAAAAGAGATGGTTAGAATTTTCAGTCTCACAGAACCATATGTCACAGTAACTTAAGACCTCCAATGTTCTTTAAAAATCAAGATGACGTTGCTTTTTTGTAACGAGAAAACTTGACAGATAATTCTAATAATAATGCCACTAGGAGTGTCCTGCACTTTAAGAACGAGATAGTTTATTTTGAGCTTTGATTTCTTCTTAAATTGTATTTTGCAGCTTTTAAATAAACAATAATCGACTGTTTCACTGGACCTAAACAAATTATCTGGATTTCATTCCAATGATGGAATGATACTGCATTTTTAAATCTCTGTTTAATACTTCTGAGCAATTACTGTTTTTATTTGATTTGCCTTTGTGATTGTCTGACACAAATACTCTTTCCATTAAGAAGCTGTAGGAGAATTAAGATTTGAGGCCTGCACAGATTTGAAGAACAGGATTATGTTCTGGCATTATGGATATTTTGTTTTACATCCTGTGTAATGCAAACCCTATGCGGTTATTGCTGCCTCAGGCCTACCCATACCAGAGCTTCGGTTTGAATAACAACCTACCTTATAAAAAGATTTAAAATCTTTAAGAATTGAGAATCATGATCTTCCCAGACAACTTCTTTTTCCCAAACAACTACCTACACCGTCAAAAAGTGCATTTTGCTTTTCTCTTGATGTATTCTTGTTTAATCATTTTGGCATGGCATTTCACTAGCCCCTTGTATTGTAGAATTTTCTCATTTAGCTTACGGTGTCTCCAAAGTTTTTCAGTGCTAATGAAGTCCGAATACTATTACAAAGCCTTGCTTGTTAAATAAGTCCTTTTCTTTAAATGCAGACATTGCATTTGGCAGTGTCAAAATTCATATAGTTCAAAGTGGACCCTTTGACCAACTTTCCAGATGAGTTTGTGTGAGTAATTGCCAATGTCATTATTTACTACTACAAGTTTTGTGACATCAGCAAATTTTATTAGCAATATGTCTACAGCCCCTTTCCAATTATTGAACAATATATTAAACAGCATTAAATTGGATCTATCCAGTTCTGTACTGAAAACCTGTTCTCCATTAAAATCACTACTATCCTCTACTAAAATCACTCTCTTTTAATGGCTCAGTTGACAACCTAATTATTTTTCATCATTTAATATGGACTACCCTACTCACAAAATTTAGCAAAATTAAAAAACAACAACAAAATCAACACACAACAGACTGCCACATCATACTTAACATCAAGACCACTTTACAGAAGTTTATAACCAAATTTATATCTAATCTCCATTTGCCTGCCTCGGTTAAGCCCAGTCAGTGACTTACAAGGAGGATGCAAGCACTTGTTTCCCCACAGAAGTGTCTGGTAGCTGAGGCAGTCATCTTGGTATAAGTTCAAGCCCTTAATAAGATCACAGGGAGACACAGAGACTTCAGTGGATTCTGAAAGTTTTAGTAGAGCTTGGAATTTGCTTAGAAATTCATCTCTTTCTGTTGCAGTTTGCTCTGCTGCCCATATATCTTGCTGGCAAATCCCAGCAAGAGAATTAAACCTGACCTTGCATCCTTCTTTGGCTGCACCATGATGAAATAGCATCTTTGCACAATGGCTGATAGTGCTGAAATACTATTGACCTCATGGATGTCCAGAGAGGTTATGGGGTGGCAGTCAAGAAGAACTTGACTGAAATAATATTTCATCTAGGTTTTAAATGTATGCACATTAATCCCCTCGTTAAATTTTAAGATATATCCAATTTGGAATTTAGTTCAAGAGATACAAGGATTATGATGAATGTGAGGGAAATGTGCATACTTTATTCTCACCTATTTTACTATGTATCAAAATTTATTTTTCTTTGCATTGTTATCTCATAAATACCTGTACATTTTATCAGTCCCAAGTGACTTCTTCATAGGTAGACAAAAAAATTTGAATTACATGAGAAATCAAAGCGTTGGGATCAATTTACACAGCTTGCTTAGCAAACATATTAACAATTTATGGGAACTGGCTATTCTAAAATTAGACTTTCACTACTCCCTCAAAGGATGAGAAGTGCTCTGTAGTTTGACATCCAAAGAAAAGACAGAATACAGAAGAAAAACTCACTGGTTCTCATACAAGCAGCTCATCGGCTTATTGAATCTAAGATACTCTGCAGAAACATTAGGGTTGCTTTCTTTTTTTTTTTTTTTTTCTTACTGAAACAAACACAATTCTGACAAAACCTGGTTCCCTAGTGAGTCCTTAGGGACCCTGATCCCCCAGGGCCTGGAGGCATCAGAAAGACTGGTGATCCTCAGATTTTAACAATCCAGGGACCCTGCAACAGCCCCACCAGACTAGAGCTCCCATGGCCTTGCCATTAAGTTGTCCTGGCTAGCATGTAGCTCTTGGCTCACAAGAAACCATCCAGTAGCGCCTAAATCTCAAGTCTGAACCACCAAGGCTTTCAAAATTTTCCATCTCTTTCTCACGTAAAGCTCACATTAGTGTACCTAGCATGTTAAGACTACTGTCCCACATAGACCTGTAGTGGCCCTGAGCCATGGGGCAACCCTTCAGTCCCCCTCCTCCCCTCCCTGCCAGCCACAGGAGGGATTCATGATAAACCCTACGAGCTTTAACGTCCAGCAAACAGTGACCAATATTTCTAGGCTTCTCTGTTTCATCTCTGCTAATTCTGGTCAACAGATATGGAAAGCATGTTTCTAATTTTCAGGGGATATGATAGGAAAACACCTCTAAATTTTGCAGCATTAATGGGGAGTTGATCCTGAATACAAGTGAAACCATCACAGTAGACAAAATAGTCTGGGATTTTTACTTATTTTACTGCCAATTAACATGAAATTTTAATTATGCACAGGAAAAAAAAAGAAAAAAAAATCACAAAACACAAACGCAAACCAAAGCTTTGGGAAAGCCCTTCCCTTCCCCTTGTGGAGGTCACACAGCAGCTAGGCACTCACCTCTCCTCACCTTGGTGCTCTCATTCCCCTGTCTGTTGCCACACATCAGACTTGGGCTCCCTACATTTCTCCCTGAAGTGACAAGGTGGTGCAAAGGTGCTGGGAAAGGCACAGAACCATCTCTGTATGCTCCCCTACAGGGCAGACTTGTTTTCCTACGCTTGCTTCACACCCTCATGGGCATCCCTGCCTGCCTAGGCACGGTGGGAAACCCATAGTGTCTAGTGGAGGTCCCTTTTCCACCATGGGGCCGCTTCGCACCACTTGTCCCCTGCCTATCTGCAAACAAGGTCCCTGCCCCATTTCTCACACTCCCAAGCAGCCACTGCTTTCTTGGAAAGCTGCAGCATGGCGGAGCCATAGACTTCCCACCCTCAGCTGGCTGTAGGGTGTTCATCACAGAACGGTTTGGGTTGGAAGGGACCTCTAGAATTCATCTAGTCCAACCCCCTGCTGCAGCAGGGACACCAAGAGCACGGGGCACAGGGCGGCATCCAGGCGGGTTTGGAAGATCTCCAGAGAAGGAGACTCCACAGCCTCTCCATAGCCTCTCTAGGCAGCCTGTCCCAGGGCTCTGGCACCCTCAGAGCAAAGAAGTTCTTCCTCATATGGAGATGGAACTTCCTGTTCATGGAACTTCATGGCTCTTAGGGAGCTGGCTGGAACTGGTTGGGACAGTCTGTTACCAACATGGGGCAGCTCATGGCGCCCACTCACACAGGGCACCCAACAGCTCCCCAGCCACCCAAACTCACTCATTTATGGCTCATAGCATTACCTAGAGTGAAATGAAGATTTGGCACATGCTGGGAAAGCATGGGGAGGTTAATAGAAAGAGGATGTTCAGCATCATCTGCATGAACCGGAGTGATCTATGGGCCACATCGCTTGGCTGAGGCTTCACCGCAGCAATGGACATCAAAGCAGGGGATTTCTGTTTTTTACCCCTCATTCATTCTTAGTTGGATTTCTCAACTAAAAGATTAAAAACAATTTTATTTAATTTGGATACATGGTAGTATTCGCACTGTTCAATGAAACAATTAATGCAAATCAATGCACTTCAGCTTTGTCTTTGTTTTAAAATAAATGGATAATTCATCATAACCAGGTCAATTTGTTCCCACTGCAGAATTCAATAGGGGTGGAAAAATAGATTTCCATAAGAATCGAGCCCTCCCAGAGCTCAAAAGGCACTCGCGTAACTAAACATATTCATGGTGAGTGGTTCTAGACTGCCCTTCGGTTGCAGCTGGTGCCGATATGATGTGACGAGGCACCACTAAACATCACTGTGTAGCCTTGGGGCGAATTTTGGTGGCCCTAAGCACAGAGGGGATGAAGAAAAGTGAAAGCTGTTCACTTTTCCATTGCTGGAAAAAGAAACCTTTTCCATCGCTGGAAAAAAATGCATCAGTGATCTTCCCCAGAAGGGCAAAAAACTACTTATTAAATGTTGCAAGGTTAAATTTGAAATCTGTTTTAAAGAGTTTTTGCTTTCACAGAGCGGAAACAGCCAGATACACCCCAGTCAGGAACAACTTCCTAGGGGCTTCAACATGTGGGGCATTTAGAAAGGTACAACGAAGCTCGAAGTCTTGATGTCTTTGAAACAGCTTAATGGACAATAAAATTTCTTCAAATTAATTAATACAGCCTTCTTTAAGGTAGTATCAAATTGTACAGACCAAAACCTCAGCTAACATACATAGGCATAAATTCAGCGAAATCAATTGCAGAGATGCAAGAAAAGAGCAAACCACTAATATAAGGAGAAGAAGCTGCTGAGGAGCAGTCAGCATGGATTCACCAAGGGGAAGTCATGTCTGACGAACCTCATAGCCTTCTATGATGGGGTGACAGGCTGGCTGGATGAGGGGAGAGCCGTGGATGTTGTCTACCTTGACTTCAGCAAGGCTTTTGACACTGTCTCCCATAACATCCTCATACGGAAGCTCCGGGACAGTGGACTAGACGAGTGCACGGTGCGGTGGGTCGAGGGCTGGCTGGATGGCAGAGCTCAGAGGGTGGTGATAAATGGGGCCGAACCCAGTTGGAGGCCTGTGGCCAGTGGTGTCCCCCAGGGGTCAGTGCTGGGCCCAGTGCTGTTCAACTTGTTTATCAATGACCTGGACGAGGGCACGGAATGCACCCTTAGCAAGTTTGCAGATGACACCAAGCTGGGTGGAGTGGCCGACACTCCGGAGGGCTGTGCTGCCATCCAGAGGGACCTGGACAGGCTGGAGAGTTGGGCAGAGAGGAACCTCGTGAGGTTCAATAAGGACAAGTGCAGGGTCCTGCACCTGGGGAGGAATAACCCCAGGCATCAATACAGATTAGGGGTGGACCTGCTGGAAAGCACCTCCACGGAGAGGGACCTGGGAGTCCTGGTTGACACTAAGTTAACCATGAGTGAGCAGTGTGCCCTCGTGGCCAAGAAGGCCAATGGCATCCTGGCCTGCATCAGGAGGAGCGTTGCCAGCAGGTCAAGGGAGGTGATTCTGCCCCTCTACTCAGCTCTGGTGAGGCCGCACCTGGAGTACTGTGTTCAGTTCTGGGCACCCCAGTATAGGAGGGACGTGGAGCTTCTCGAGAGGGTCCAGAGAAGGGCAACCAGGATGATTAAGGGAATGGAACATCTCTCGTATGAAGAGAGGCTGAGCGAGCTGGGCCTGTTTTCTCTGGAGAAGAGACGGCTCAGAGGGGATATGATTAATATGTATAAGTTCAGGAAGGGAGAATGCAGGGAGGAAGGGGACAGGCTGTTCTCACTGGTGGCCAGYGATAGGACGAGGGGTAATGGCCACAARCTGAAGCATAAGAAGTTCCGTCTCCAGGTGAGGAGCAACTTCTTTACTGTTAGGGTAACAGAGCAGTGGAACAGGCTGCCCAGGGAGGTTGTGGAGTCTCCTACGCTGGAGGTCTTCAAAACCCGCCTGGATGCCACCCTGTGCCACATGCTCTAGGTGTGCCTGCTTGAGCAGGAAGGTTGGACTAGATGATCTGTAGAGGTCTCTTCCAACCTTAAATATTCTGAAATAACAGAAAAATGTTTACAGATGTTAACCCATAGGGATATGGGTACATACACAATCGAAAATTATAATTAAAAAAATCATTTAATATTGTATAACTTGCACTCCAGTTTTATGAAGAGGAACATACAATTAGAGAAGCAACACAGAGACATTCTCTGTCCTTCATTTCACATATTAATCACTTTAGTTCAGACTCTTTCAGAATCTATTTCCCAAAAGAATATTATAGGCAAAATCAGAGGCAATTTGTCCTAAGAGATTTGATGAGATGTAAAATACATGTGAAGATAGCACAACTAAAATCACTTTAAAATGATCGTTATGAGAACCTCTTAAGCCAAGACAGCTATGGGAATCCTTAATCCAACCTAAGAGAGTCTTAAATCTGACAAATGGGACAGCCTCAATACCAGTTAATTTGAAATGTTCTATGAATACAAGAATAAAGTTTTTCTGCAAGAATGTGAAAATTCTTTGTATGGTGTGAAAATTCTTTTGCCCGGGCTCACAGGTGAAGAATATTTTTTACATTATCTACGGCTGATTATTCTGCCTTAAATGCTTCAGGCATCCAAGCTGAACCAACAATATAAACACTGGATGCAGAGAAAAGACAGACATTAGAACAAAGAGGCTGTAAAGAATTGTCACACTGAAAATTATTTGACCAGAACATTTGATAAAGCTTTGTAAATCCTGGAAGAATTCAAAATGCAAGCTAACCTGCAACCGGAAAAGAATTTCCTTCATCTTCCTGGTAACTAGTATATTGACTAAATTTCATTTCATTGTTGCAGAAGTAGTCTTCATAAGTGAAGTAGCAACAGTAATGAGACATTACATCACCAGACTCTCATCTGGATCACCAACTCCTTTTATCATTCTTCTCTCCCATCTGATACTTCAGGCTAACATAGGTGGATAGGGAGCCTCTATTAATGGAGCAAGGTCTTCTGCTTCCATGCTTCCTGGATACTAAAATGCCTTAGCACACAATGAAACACTTCTCTTTGCTAGGTCTATTGTCTTCATAGGTACAGCTCTTGCACAAGTTGGTCCACATATCCGAAGAAGAATTGCACCTTAAATCTCTTTATTGATTCCTGTTTCAGCAGAATACTAGTCAAAAAAAAAAAAAAAAAAAAAGAATTCTGCAATATTTAGACTGTGGAAGAATACTTCATCTCTTACATTCTTGGGAGGTAAAGTTTCCAAAGACAATGTATTTCCAGTGTGGAAACACAGACTAAACTGAATTGTCTGGATACTATTTTGTTTTTAACTGTGTCTTTCTTGAAATATACCCTCCAAGCTGAAAACAATTTTATTTTAATGAAGCCAGTGGTAGGAAACTGTTTACTATTTACTCATAAATCTTACTCTTGTATAAATACTTGACATGTGGAAAACGTTCTGGCAAATCACAATTCATTTGCATGATATTAACTGAAGCGTTACGTTGATCTAGTTAAATTGGAATGCTGTCTAATTGTGTAAATTAATGATGGTAAAACCTTGGAAGAAAATTCAGGGTTACTTACCTAAAGTTAAGCATGTACAAGTGATGCTTATGGTTCTTGGCAGTATCTTCGCTCTGACAAATGCCTTAACATTCAGTATATACTTAAAGGGAAATGGAGAATTATATAGGGAAGAAGAGGATGGAGAACAACCTGTAGGACACACCCAAATATCACTTCAAAGCTTAGATCCTTGTAGTCTGTAGAATGAGAAAATCTTTTTTTTTTTTTTTTTTNTTTTTTTTTTTTTTTTTTGGGGGGGGGGGTGGATGGGGGGCACAGGGATGGGGAAGACAGAGCAGGAAGGGGGATACAGCCCTTACTTCATTTGGGGGCAACTTTGCCTTAAGTGACCAGCTATGCTGAACTAGACTGTTTTTGCAAGTGTTGCTAAGCAAGAAGAGTTGGAGAAACGCAGCTCAAAATTAAAATTAGTGCTGACATTTTACTTACCTCATCCCATTTGAATCTATCTTTCAATTTATGTCTTATATACTATTTTAAAATATATAGTAGTGTCAAAGTGTTATTTTCTCCCAATGAACGTTATCTCTTACTGTAGCTGTTTACGTACCATACATTGCACACAAAGCACCTGGGAATGATGGGTATATTTCCATACTCAGCAGTAACCACAGAATAGGAGTGGAATTGACATTCTGCTGTAATTGAAATGCACAACTCCAAATATTTATAGTTTATTATACCCACCTCCACCCTCACAGTTAAGTACTTTGGTTCAGACTAACCTGCACATTATTATATCATTATGGCATTGATTTGCATTTTAATTACAGGATTCAATTTTAGAGAGAAAGAAGGGGAAAAATCCATGATGGTTAAGGCAGGAAACTGCTTCTTTCAGGCATGGCAATTGTTGTGGACTCATTCAAGTAAGATGCAAAAAGAGTTTCCATGCACTAAAGTGGGAAAATGAAACTGCCTTTTATTTGTGTGTGGAGACACTGGGGCAGTCTCAAATCTTGGCCTTCCTAATCTCATGTGAGTGCTCTGAAAAATGCACCTGTCAGCTGTTCTCATCTCTCCCCCAGTGAGTTTTATGCTCTGTATAAACTTCAGGTATTTGTGATTTCGCATTTTCTATGCTCGGTTCACAAGTAGTTGCCTAACCAAGATAGACAGTACACATCAATAGGAAACCAATGCCAAGGAGGCTAAAGAGGTTTAGCCCCATTAAAACAGCTTAATGTTATGTGCACTGTCATATATTCTTTGACTATAGAGCAGCTGCATTCCTGAGACTCCTTGCTCACTGTATTAGGAATTCAGTCAGCTCTGGTCTGATGGGCACAGTACAAATACTATAGGGATACTATAGGGATTTCAGGTGGGTGGCTCCTGAACATAGCTAATAAGGACTTCAGCTTTGGAGACTTTTAGTGTAAAGAAGGACAAAAGTCTCTTAATTCCTTACATCTGAACTTCTAATGCACCACCTGTAACTTACTCTTTAAATTCTTCAAGATGTCCCTCAAGCAGATAAAGATGGGAGGTGGGGAATAGTGAAAGTTATTATAAGCGAGGCAGCAAGCAGAGAGGCCCCATCCAGCAGGAACTGATAAATTCATCAGATAAGCAGAGCACGCACAGAGCCAGATCTCTGAGGGGAAAGAAACTAAGGCTTTTCCTAGAGACCCAGACCAGGCTCCATATTGATCACTGTGATTCAGGGAACCACTGACTTTTTGGGTTCAAAGTAAGGCTGGAGAAAAGGACCCACCCTGAAATAACATAGAAAGGGAGGAAGATAAGTCCCTTTTATTTCCATCTCACTTTGTGTTTCTCTGCCTTTTAAGAAGTTTGCTTTTCTAGTTTATATTTGATCTCGATGGCTGGAAACCTTACTTTTAAAAAGGTACTCAAGATCTGTCTCAAAGCTGAGGGCTGCTGGAGGCTCACAGCCATGACACCTTTTTTCACTTCAAAAAAAAAGAAAAAAATATATAAGCCAGTACTATTCCAAACAAATCTGAAAAGCCATGGAAGGGCCTCTCTGTTCTTTCTACTTATTACTGTGCAAGCTTCTTTCAATGTCAATGCAGTTTTTCTTTATTTCAGACTGTTCTAGGATAGGAACTGAACTTAATAAAAAAAAAAAGTCTTTATATAGCCCTGAATTTTGAGATTCAGACGTGAATCTCAGAAGTGGACTATATTCACCAGATCAAGTAATATATTGCTTTCAGTGTCGATATGTATTTTTACTCAATTCATTACATATATACTTCAATTAATGTATATATATAATGTATATACTGAAATTTTAAGACATGATCAGTATAGATCGGACTGTTACTTTTGGTCAGAATTGGTATATGAAACAGGCAAAGCTAGAAAGAATATAAAAACTAAAAACTATTTGTTTCTTCAAATCACTTATATTAAAATTCAGTGGAAAACGTAATATATAATATTTGTATTCAATTGGCAGATTTATATGATATGAATAAGAGTGTATAAACAGAGTCACAGTGCATAATCCAGAAATGTTAATTCATTACAAAACAGAACAGCAAAAGAGGATATATATTCAAGATGCCATATGGTGGCAGGAAATGAATGCTCAATACATAAGCAAGCTATAGCTATTAAGAGCCAGCTACACAGCTTACTGGATCCTTGAAAACTGACATCCTCTAGGGAGAGCTTTCCACTCGCATTCACATGAGAAACCTTGAGTCCTCTGCTGTCCTACCAACCTGGACCTCTAACACCAGTGGGCAGTTACAGCATATAGTAACTAACAATCCTAAGAGGAAAGGAAGAATATTTTGTCTTCCACATTTTTTTTGTAGTTGATTTTAAATTTTCAGGCCAAAGTCAAGCTCAGCAGCGAGTGCGGGTGTTAAGGATCCTACCCTGAACTTGTGAATAGGGGCACTAAGGGGATCATCTTGCTGTTCTGCTTAAAAATAAAAATTAAAATAAAATAAAATAAAATCACATAGTGCACTAAGAAATTAGTAAACTATACAGGAAGTTACAATCCTCAAGGAAAGGTAAAAGTCTTACTGAAGGTTCAGTGACATATAACAGACAAAACCTGCGAGGTACTATGTGCAAAACTTTGTGCCAAAAAATTCAAAGTGGGAAGTTTTAACCATTGATTTAAACTAGAATAAATCCCTGCAAATGTATTGTTTAAAATTGGAATATACTGCTTCAGCTTAATTCAGTGGGCTACTGAGTTCAGATAAGTCAATATTTTATTAATTTTGATTTAAATACCGAAGACACCTCTCCAGCATGTTCAGCACCTAGCATGCTATTAACATTGCAATTTAAAATTCAGCTGCATAAAACAATCGATTCAAAAGGAGCTCACCAAGCTGCCAATTGAAAACTCCTTTTTCCTTTTTGTCATTTCAGAAACAGACCTCATCGTGCCTAAGAAGCTGTTTTCCAAAAGAGATTTTGCAGCAGGTCAGAAGCCCTACTCTAAGACAGATGTGTCAGCAGCAATTTACCCAAATTTAATTAGGAAATGTAAAAACAAAATAGTTTCATCTGAACCAGTTAAAACTGTGTATTCAGCTTCTGTGAGCAAATGTATCTGGGATAGGACAATATACTAAGCTACATTACCTAGACACAAGGGGCTTTTAGATAATGTGCAGCCAACTAATGAATAATCATGCTTACCAGAGAATTTAAATTGGTTCCAGTGATATCATTCTAACTAAACAGATAATTTTCTTTACATATGAACATGATATTGTAAAACACCGTAGTTACTACTGCATGAATATGTTGCGAGGAAACACAGTGTTTGTAACGACCCATCTTAATTATGTCTCTGTAATCAAAGTGAATATGCAAGTTACACAAATGAATTAAAAACCTACAGTTTTTGTCTTAGCCTACGAATGATACAACATGAGGCACTTGGCTTAATATCTTTATGTTATATTTTTAACATTATCTTTATATAGTATTATCTTAATGTTAACATAAATCTCAATGGCATCTTGAAATGGGGGAAGTAACTGCTTCTCCCTTAACAATCATAGAAGAGAAGACATTTTTGCTTACTGCCTTGCATGCTACCAGGCCTCAGAAAGTTGCTCGCACAGCCCTTCCCCACAGGGTTAGGGATTTGAACATGATCAAAAACAGAGCTCCAAAGCTGAGAAATAGCTCTGCTTTTCCTGCAAGAGATGATTTCGCTCCCCATGCGGACAGCCCTGTCTTACTGCAGTATCTTCTACAGTTTCCAGCGAAAGGAAATCATTCTGTCCTAATATCAAACAGAATGTCACAAGTCTCCTTTGATCCATTCCTTGTTTATGAGGAAAGTCGAGAAGCAGATAGGCCAAGGTACAAATTGTCAATGTCACCTCAAGGGCTTGCATACCCAGGTGCCATTTACTTTAATGCAAACAAGCCTCCAAGTCCCCCAGGCCGCTTTTACAGAGTCCTGGCCTACATAGTAGAAGTAATGACAACAATTCCTCGTCTTTAGAAAATAAATAGGTCCTGAACACACCAAAGTGATCAGTCTCCCTTCCACGGGCACAGATGGTTGCTGTAGTCATGCCATCTAAGCTGAACAAGAGACAGAGCTTGCTCTTATTGCCCAGGGAGCAGAGCAAGAACCACACTGTTACTCAGACAGGACAGTTAAATTTCTGCAGTGCTCCATGGGGAAGGTTTCTGGGGAAAGGCCAAGGCTCTTCACACCTATTAAAGTTATTTACATCAAAGACAAGAATGCCAGTACAGTATTAGCTCCCTTCCTGAAAGTTATTATGCTTCCCTATGTTCAACACACTATCTTTAGCTTTTTGCAATCCAGATTTGGGTCTTAGCCAGATGAAAGATATATTCACTAAAGAGACAAGCTGCAGCAGTCAATAAACCATTCTGAGGGCACAATTCTTGCAGAAATTAAACATTGAGTTCCTACTGCCCCTGCTGCCACTCTCGTGTGACTGGCCACATCACTCACAGCAACATATTCCCACTGACTTCATTACCCAAAAACAGAGTATACAGTGGGCCTACTACTGAATGAAAGTAAAACAAGGCTCCTCAAATTACAGAATCAAAGTTAGGCCTGAACAGGGAAATCACTTCTTGTCATTTCACCTGCAAATTCTTCACTTTCTCTACCTGATCTAGTTTTACATTATATTTAAATTGACAGTGTTTAACTGTGGTATGTCAGTCTTTCAAGACATTGACTCAGTTTTTATTCTTACTGAACTGTGCTCTGAGAGGTGGTGCACAAAAACCTTTTGCTTGCATTTTACATTTCAGATTTTACCCAGCTGACTACTACCACTCCTAATTCTTTCTTTTTTTTATTATCAGTGTTCACAAGACATACAGCTTTACCACTGAGAGGTATTTCAGATTTCTCTGGGTTAAACTGGTTACATTTTCAGCTTCCAATGCACCTTACTTCAGGGAGGCCTGTAGTTTTGAATCAGACCAGTACAAATTGAAGAAGCTGATTTAGCACTGAGCTAGGGAAGTGAAAGGTGCACTAATGAGAGGTAGACTGTTGGCAGAAACCCTATAGAGTGGAGTTCTGTGAAAAACTAAACACAATGGCAACAGGATACGTTGAAGGGTGAGAAAATTAGTGGAATATCCGAGTAGAACTACGCAATTTTTAAAAACCTCAGTCAGGACTCATTTGTTAAAATCTTCAATAACATTTTGTAAAACAAGACTTGGGAACTATTAGGATTTAGAGAATCATAGAATCACAGAATCCTTAAGGTTGGAAGGGACCTCCAGAGATCACCTAGTCCAACCCCCCTGCTCACGCAGGGTCACCTGGAGCACGGGGCACAGGGCTGTGTCCAAGCGGGATTTGAAGATCTCCAAAGAAGGAGACTCCACAACCTCTTTGGGCAGCCTGTGCCAGGGCTCTGTCACCCTCACTGTGAAGAAATTTTTTCTTAAGTTCCCGCAGAACTTCTCTTTGTATCTTGCAAATTATTCATTTTAAAGCTGCCTTTACAATTCAAGTGTTTTATGAAAGAGGTTAGAAACCATGGAAAGCAATGCATTATAGCTGAAAAATCATCACAGTGCATCATAGTGAGATTTCACTAGATGGTTTGGCCTGTGCCCCTGTCTTCTAACCAAGAGGGTATGCCACAGGTCAGAAACTTGTTAAAACAGGTATTAGAAATGATTTGTTACAAAAGCACTATCATGTACTGAGCACTGAGTGAAAATTGGAGTGAGTATTTTACCATGAGGCTGTTAAAAAAAGTGATGAAGACAAGACTCTCTTCTTTACAGTCCTGCAAATCTAAGTTATTAACTTTGAATTATGTTTCTAAATGTTAAAATAAATTCTTTACATCTTTACTTTTTTTTTTTTTAAAGCAAGAGAAATCTGTGAGGTTGTTAATAAGGATTTAATTACATGATCTCATTAATGCCATAGAAAGGTTTGCAAACAAAATTATTTCATACCAAAGCTGAAAACATCAACAGATGGCATCCTGAGATAAGAGTGAACATTATTCCTTGTCTTCAGGAAACATAAGGATTTTTTTTTTTCTTTTAAGCATTCACCAAATGTAACAATGAGGGCATGATATATATACCACTTTACTTTGCAGAACAAATCTAAAGAAGATAGAGGCTAAATTTAAGTATTCCTTATAACTGCACGATTTAAATTCATCTTCAGGAGATAATCACATCACTAAATGGTCAGTCACCACAAAACAACAACAACAAGCTTCCTCAATATAGGAAAGTCCCATGATTGAGCTGGAGCATTGAGAACACTTTTTTATTTGCTGCAGTCACCTTCTACAATCCCCATGTGTAATACGAGAGTCAACTAGCAGGAAGCTAGGATATAGGCAGGTAGTATCTTCTATTTGCTAGTCAGTTCTTGTCATGCCAATAGATTTGCCAGCGAAAAGACCTGCCAGCAGGTTCAATTTAAAACAGCAGTTATTGTAGAACTCTGCAATAACTATTGCAGCTATCATGCAGCTTCAGCAAATCTTCTGGTGAGTCCCTTGAGCCACTGGCCTATTTTTTTTTTTTCCCAGCTGTCTCCTTCACAGGGGATTACTTGAGTCACATGATTTAACACCTATCCACACGCTAAGGAATTTGGGAAATTTCACTTGATCTTAAGCTCTTGGTAAAGAATTAAAAGACACAGTCTGAAACCTTGGGTCAACAAGTATAAATGAAGATGATTAAATTAGATCAACATGGTGTGATATAGACTATACCTGGTTAGCAATATACCAGCTCTCCATGAAAGCATGATTTTTACAAATCAGTTTCCCAATACAGGACAAAGCTGTCACATGGGGTTTGGATACCTTACAAGTTCCATGTGGCTTACACCAGAAGTCTGAAGTACATGGAAACAATCAGCTAAGTCAATCTTCCTTTCATAAGTCCTTGCTCTACAGCACAAAGGCAGAGAACAAGATTGTTCCCATAACTCCCACTGACCTGAAGACGATATTAAAAAACAGGACCAATAATTACCTTTCACTGCATGTCCTCAAGCCTTGAACTTCGAAACAGAGACATGGGAAACCACACTGATAAGGAGTCAAAAAAATATAGATAATTAAATAGACTATAATAAACAAAGGGACAGCTGAGAAGAAGCTAGATACTTGCTTATGCTATCGACTAGGGTGGCATTACTGACAGTGCCTTCATTATTAAGAAGTTGAGATACATTTTTCAGTTGATGAGAAACTTGAAACATTTAGACACTGAAAAAATCCCGTCTCTGAACTGCACAGTCATAGAAGTTCAGAGAGAGTTAAATCATCTTTGCAAACTCCTGATCCCAGAACTGTCAAGCCTTTGGGAATTCCTACCTGCCCCAGCTCTGTTTCTTATCAAAGAGTTGTTTCCATCAGAAGTTTGAAATTACTTCAAGTAAGAAGAATCCTGGTTAAGACCCTTTTCATGGAACACATTCTCTTCACCAAAGGCAGAATGGAGGGTTAGAGGCAAAAATCACTATAGCAGCTTTGTATCACATCAGCACTTTTCCCCACATAGTTTGAAAAAACACAGCTAACCAATATTTCAGATATTCAGGCCTTACATTTGTGTTGTTACAACTTCATGTAGTTGATACAGTTACTCTGCATGGACAATTTGGTTATAGAAAATTGGATAATGATACGCTCAAAGACAGCAAGTACAAATCAAGTACATGTAAACTTTTAAAATCTGTCTGTATACAGAAAACCATATGCACATGTATGGATAATCAAAAGTCAAAAATTCAGGCATAAGGAGGCATAAATCCACAAGGAAAAATGTTAAGTACATGTATAGCATTAGTGAATAGCCACACACTACCGAGTGGGGGTGGAGGGGTGAGGAGAAGGAAAGAGTAAAATGTTCAACTAGAAAGACCAAAAGGAAGGGAAGACAATATAAGTACCAAAATGAAGAGTGAAAAACAACTGTAAAGCCATAACCTATGGGAAAGGGAAGGAAAAAACCTAGGGGAGTACTTCAACAGAAGTAAAGAGATCAGAAAAGGTTCTTTATGCCAGGATTCTCAAAGACAAAGCATATCAACTGAGCTGTCTAAAAGAAGAGTATAGTGTTAAAGCCTATTAAGCACATGAACATTGATATGAGAGGGTATAACTTGTTTTGATGCGAAGGAAGGAAAAAAAGGGATGGCATTAGGAAAAAAATAAATCTAGGAGAGAATAGAAGTGAGACAATACAGACTGTGAAATAAAATGAAAAAGAAATGACAATCTTACTGATGACATGTTAAGAAGGAGTAAGAGTTGCCAATGTGATTAATCATCAGTCCTAAGATATTTTCAATGAGCAGTCAGATGATTAACAGAAGAAACAAATTAGAAGAAGCAGAGTACTTGAATATACTTATCTGAAGTAAGCAGAGAAAGGTGCACAAAACATTATTATAGATTTCTCCCTAAATACGAAGTCTCCAAGCAGCAAAAGAAAAACACAATTCCTTGTTTCTAAACATGTTTATCCTGACCAACAAGTGCACAAACTACATGGGTGAAATTTACCCCCAATATAGAGAAGAGATGGGAAAAATCCATAAAACAGCAGATATTCCAGTTTTGTTCAACTTTGCCCATGTAAATAGGTACTATTTATGCCGCCTGTAATATGAAGAAGAAAAAGCCAAAAATACCATTACTGGAAAAATTGCCATTACTAGACAAAATGACCCTTTCAAATTACTTCTTTTCTTCAGACCAGCATCACACTGGGGCTAATCACAGAGTATGTTTCTCCTGGAAACCTTGCAGACAAATCTTCTCAAACAATACAAATTCTTAAATTCTGAAACAATATAAATCTAAAGATCCATAAATCCATCTTTCCCAAGTAAGTCTACTCAGATCAAATTAGTATTTTGTTCCCCACCATTGTGTTTCCCTTCCATATACTGATGACATCTTCATCCATCTGGCCAAGATGATGAAAACAGCAGCAACTTTGCCACAGTTTAAATGTCTCTTTCCTAATAAGCCCAGATGTGCTACAGCTTTGTAGCCAGAGCAGATATTCACATCTCCTGTGCAACCTCCTTGTGCCCAGCATGCTTCCATACCTTCATTCTCCAAGCAGATGTCTTTCTGAATCTCCCAGTAGATATACTTGATGCTTCCTCCTACACATGCTTTTTAGTTCCAATATTAATAAAATAAACTTCTTCTTTAGGTTTTGTGCTATACCTAAAATAAAAGCCAGTGTTGGCATTTCACCTTGCAAATCTGGCTACTGACATGTAGTATCCCTTCTTTTAATCATCACAGACGTCTACTATAATGCTAGTTTATATGGAATATATGTTTTTCATCTCTTTCCTTCTCATATTTTTTCTTAAATCAGTGTAAAATGTGAGCCTCTTCTTTCCATCACCTTCCAGTATTAATCTATACCACACATCCATGCTTACTGAAGAAATTAGATTATAAATTTGTGATTCTGTTTGGCTCCTTCAGATGAACAATGATGGAATTCTCTAATCTTTAGCTTTCACAACACATAAAGTAGTATAATATTCAACATTTTACCCTGAGAATGAACTAACAACTGACCTACATCCCTCCCCAGGACTCAGATATCTAGAGGAGTCTTTCTTTTTCATTTTAGGACTCCAAAGTGGATAATGAAGGCAGAAGATATTTTAAGAAAAGTACATTTAACACCAACCTTGTCATCTGTAATATGAAAGTATGATTTGTCAGCCCTGAGGAATGAAAAGCAAGATAGAAATAACAGATCTGGTAAGAAGGAAGCACAACTAATAACTGATGTGGGACATAACGTACACATTTCCACCACACTTGTGAGGATGTGAAAAATGGGAAGAGACATTCTAAACCTAGAAAGTATGTGCTACTCATGAACACAATGGAATTTTAAAGGGCTGATAAATAGAAGAGGAAAAATTGAACTGATTCTGAGAACAAATGGGAAGGAAAGAGTGTTGCAGTTTGCAACAGTCATTGTCATACTATGTGCTACGGTGTAGTGGAAAGAAGTAATGAACTGATTTGAGACAATGGAGAGTGAGAGATGTTATTTCACAAGTAGGTCAGGACTTCCCACCAGTCTGATCAGGGGCAAAGATAGATGAACAGACTTAAACCATCGAGGCAGTACAACTATGAGGTCCAGGACAAACCAATCCTGGAATTAAAAAAAAAATACATCATCAGTATCCCCATTTAACAGAAAACTGTTAAAACTTTTTTTTTTCATTTTTTATCTAAGACTAATCTACTTGACTTCTTAGTTACTTCTGTGATTTTATAAAATCCCAGCCAGCAGAAGGAGAATCCTGCGTTATCCTAGAATCCTGAATACACATTAATTTCAGTTCTGGGGAGACATTTGACTTAACTACAGCACTGATTCTTTGTGTTAAATGCATTGAAGAAATTATTCCTGCAATTGAAATAATAATAATAATAATAATAATAATAATAATAATAATAATATCTTTGAGTGACCCTGCACCTGTCTGCCAAAATCCTTATTTTTTTCTACAGAGCAGTCTGCTTTACCTCAGGCTTTGTTATTCTTGGCGTGTAGTAGATGAATGAGAAATAACAGAGTGGAACAGAACACTTGTAAATAGGGTTGAATACTAGCAATTTTTGACAGAGGTAGTTTTATGTAAACAGTCTCACTGCTTGTAGTAATTTATCTTGGTATTGTATGGTCACTTGGTCTGTGTGAAATGAAATACAGAAATCAGAATATAACAGTAACACTTATTTTATAATATCAATTACCATTACTTCAGAGTACTTTCTAGGGCATTTTGTACAGTAGATTATTTTACCACAGTGACATATTTTCTGTGTGCGTATGTATATGTTCACAGAAGAATGTAGAGGCAACAGAGAATTTATTGTCTACACACAGTGTAACATATCATATTAAAACTTTGAAGTACCATTATGTTAAGCAAAACATATTATGATGCAGAGATTAAAATGCATTTTCAATTGATTCACATTTCCAATTAAATTTATGGGCAGCAAAGGCATAATGATATTATCCACAAAATTGTACCAGATATGATAATAGCACCCAACTGCATCTGTGCCATAAGAAGTGTAACAGTGGTGCACTATCACTGGTTCTAATTACCTCCTATCCTTTAGAGGATGGCAGGTGGCCAACGAGATGCAAATATAAAGCCAGAATATAATCAAATGAAGGGAGATGAAGCTGTTGTTAGCTTTTAGTTATGTAAATTAAGAATTTTACTCAACAAGTTATTTAGTCATCCCGATGAGTGGAAACATTCATTTGGAAGACTAATTATGCAGTACTTACTCTGATTAGAGCACCCAGTTGTACTTTACCCTCTTTGCAGGGGAAACATCTTGAATTGTATTAAGTTAGTGGTGAGAATGGATCTTGCTCATTTCTTCTGCAGGAAATCTCCAAAGAAACCCAGTACAGACAAAAGTAATTGGCATAGCAGTGAACCTGTAGGAAATGCTTTCTTCTATAAATCGACTCTCTTTGGCTCTGCCATTCAGATCTCCTTTGAGTGACTGTTGCACACACAGATGTATTCAAATACCAGAAACACTCCATCAGATGAAGCACAAACTGAGGTCCTGATTGCTTGTGGTCTCTTGAGATGGCACAGTACATTTGAAAGGACAGCAGTGTTAGCTCTCATCTACCAGAATTCTTTAGCTGCTTGGCTGAGCAAATAGCAGACCTATTTCCTCCACAAATATTTGACTGAAGTGTAAAATAAACCAACTGTATTGTGCCCATGACCATTTCATGCTCACCTCCTACAAGCCTAGCTGTTTCCTAACACAAATACTCATCAAAACTAGAATTTATGCTTTGGTCTTGCCAAAGAAAGGAGGAGTGAGGAGGATGAGGAAGTAAAGCACCACAATAACAGCCCTGTATCATACACATTTCTGAAAACTGCAATACTTAACCATATGAGTCATTCAAATGAGGAAGAATAATAGCATTTCATGATTTAGCTACCTGATAAGTATGGCTCAAACTGTGACTTCTGCAGGTGTGAACCTGCAAATGATCCTCTCAGCAAGAACCATTTATTAGGATGTTTATGCAGATTTAGTATGACAGAAAAAAAAAAAAAAAGGCATTGAGTTAGTTCTTGATATTTATAGATGGAAAGACTGAAACTTTTGACATGATAACTGCCTCTAATGCTGAATATTAAAGGACTGTCAGAGAAAAATATGCGAATACAGACAAGGTAAACAAAGGAACAAGCAGAGGTTTTTATCCCCCCAAAATCTAACCTAGTCTGCATTGAATTCACTGTGGAAATTTCCATTGAGTTTTGCAAAGAATATGCTATTACTTTCAGTATTTGATCGCTAAAAAATTCAACAGAGTAACGTAATTTTATGCTTCATTTATTTGCCTACTGTAAGTACAGTTCCCTCCCTCACATTCCCTCTGATGAATACAAATCTCAGAAATGAAGCATTACTTTTACCTTTTAACAGCCCATATCATCATATCATTGTGTATTAATGAACGTAACATAAGAACAATTCCAAGCAGTTGTTAGTCCTCATCTGATCAGAATCACATATCTGAATGAACATTTCACTAAACTTCAAAATCTTTTTTTAATCTGTTTTAATATGCTTCTTTGCTTATATAAGTAAACAGGTTTCCAGATAGTTACCATCTGTTGAACATCCAACTTTCAAAAAAGCAGTGATAGTCTTAGAAAATTTGAAGCAAGCATATTGATTCTAATTTAGAGATATTCTTCCCCTTTTATAGCTCTACCTTTGTATCAAGGATTCAAGTCCCTCACTTTATCTTGCTTAGATTAAGAAAAATAAACTGCTTCAGGGCCACAATGTTTGATGCTCTCTTGACCTACGAAGCATTCCCACCTGCTCACTCCAGGTTAGGACCATGCTGGATACTAAATGCTGTACAGCAGTAGGATGACGCCTAAAACCTGGGCTGGTCTTGGCTCAGAGGACAAGCCTGTATGTGGGAAAACCAACCGGGGTGGTAAGTTTTGCCAGATGACAGGTCATTGACTTTGAGGGCCTATCTGCATTTTAAAGAGGGGTTGTTATCTTCTGCGGCCCTGTGACCCCCGTCTCTTCCTGCTCAGTCAGTTATCTAAGCCAATCTGCCTGCCATCCTGCTGCATTGCCCTTCTTACTGTTTGTAGGGTAGAAATAGGGTCTGTGATCCTGTTGAGTGTGTCACCATAACCACAGCACTAGCATATAATCCATGACATTTAGTGGAAAACTAAGGATACAAGTCAGAATTGTGGCAGTGAAGTTTCAGAGGACTGCATTACCACATCAAGGCTGAATGTGCAACCTACCTGGTAACAAGGACTAAGCTAGGATACAGGTTGAGTGATTTCTCACTTGTTTAATCTTTATGAGAAAGACTTCTCTCATAGCTCCAAAAGACTTACATCAGAAAGCGTAACAGCTTTTGCAGTCGGACTGGTAACATTTGTCCACTGAGAAGCTTCACGACCATCATTCCTTTATCTCATAAAATCATTTCAAGAAATGCTTTGCACCTACCAGGACTGTGGCATGAAGCACTTCCACAGGAAGCTTCCATTACCAGTTGCAGAATAGAGCAGGCCAGAGGATCATCCCTGAGGGATCTGCAGAAACTCATCCCGGTATGGAGACCTCAGACACCAGCACACGCAAGCTCCTCTGGACCGTCCAGTCAAATGATCCTGGAACTCAACATACACATTTCCAACTAAAACTCTGTTGTAGATCGATGTAGCAGGGAAACACCTGCTGGTTCCTTTACCAAGAGCAGTTTTGTCCCAGGTCTCCAAGAACACTTTGTATTAGTGTCATTGTTCATTAGCATTCTTGCATCCAATTATGGCCACAAGATCAAGAAGCTTTAGATTCTCCCACATAATTCTCTTCTGCTACTGCAGAAATTTCTGGTTCTCAGGCCTTTCATTACCATCAGGAGCAGCAAAAGAAAAAGCCAGAGATAAAACTGCAAACAAGCCAACAGCAGAGATCAGAAATCTGTTCAGGAAGCCAAACGGAAGACAGGCACTCCTATCATATAGCTCAGGCAAGGAGGGGAGTCAGGACTGAGCTGAAATCACCTTCCTTGGCAGGGTGTGAAGACCCCAGGTGAAGCTGGTCAGTCATTATGGCCTATTAGTGGCCTTGGGGCCCTGAAAAACAGCCTTCATTTTAAAACTGTGCTACTGGTTTGAACCAAAACACTAATATAAATACAGACACCATGGATATTGAGGGAGCAGTGTAGAAAAGAAGGGAAAAACAAAATAGTCATAACCTCACTTGCAGTTCTGTCAAAAAAATCTTTTAGTCTTAATCTTTGTTAGGAAGTAAGAAGAAGATGTGATTAACTCATAAAACCATATATAGGATCATGCCATTTAATTAAACCTGTCAGGCACAACAAGTGTGATACTTATATGCTGAAGTCACTGTTCTGCCTCCACAGAGTAACTGTAGGGTGAATAGGCTAAAAATGAATCACACGAATCACAGAGATTTTCCAGTTCAATGGTATTAGCTCTGCATCGATTGCATCCTTGAACTTACACGTTGCTCTTTACAATAATGACCAGCCCATCTGCCTGCTAAGGCTCCCTCTCTGCCTCCTGAAACAACAGCTGAAGACAGTTCTGAAGCTGTCTAGAAGTGATGCCCTTTTCAAATCAAATACACAAAGGACACAAATAAACTAGCATACAGCCTTTGCTATGCCTTCCTTTTCAATTCATTTTTTTTTATAATAAAGAAAAGAATCTGAATCTAAGCTAATTATTTCATTTTCCAAGTCCAAGGAAATTATTCAAATTGTCAGAGTTGTATCAAGCTAAGTTTCTGCTTCTGAATGCTCAGAATTTACAGGAAAGGTCAGCCTCAAACCTCATCCTTGGAGGAAGTCACTATTGTCTGCAGTTAGGGCAGAGAAAACAATCTGATATTACCACAGCTGAACATCAGAATGTTTGGATTCAAATCCTGATATTAAAAAAAAAATGGTATTCGAAATTATAATTTAACAGTATCTTATGAAGTTTTACTGATAACTACAGATAAACTTAAAGGCATCTTTTGTAGCTACAGGATGACATGTTCCTCATCTGGAGAACCATCAGTAGCGGAATACTGTTCTTACTCCTTCAGATTCAGGTTAGCAAAATGGGTGCTTTGCTGACACCAACAGGTAGAAGAGAGAAAGGTACCATGTACCACTGTGCAAGCAGAGAACAGGAAGATGATTTGTGTCCTGCTTCTTATTTATACATTTGTTTTAATTTCCATGCATAGTCCATACTTTGTTGATATGCAAAAAAGAAGGGAAAAAAAAAGTGTAAGTGATCAATAGGTCGGATATTGATATAAGAGTCTCAGCAAGCAACTGCAAAATTCGCTCCAGTAATTTATCTGCATGGGTCAATGGCCATTGACTGCCTGAAAATAAAGGTCGATAACGATGATAGATTTCAATGTCATTCCTACAAACATATATTAATAAACACAGCACAGAAGTGATTTTTGACTCTGTGGTGGAAAGGACAGATAATCAATATCTATGTGTCCTTACCCAGACTGAACTTTGTACTTGGATTATGCTAATTAAAGACTAAACAAAGTGCTGATGTTTTCATATAACTAAGAGATGGAGGAAAATAATAGAGTGGCAAGTGAATTTGTTGGCCATTTCATGACAAAAAAATGAGCTAAAAAACACCCAGCTAAGCCATTTGGAGAAAGCAACACTTGCTTTTTGGAGTCATCCTCTTCTGTCCCATAGAGTACTTCTCTTAAATGATTGCCACAAGAGCAGACTTCAGATGCTTTTTCATCATTTCCAAGAACTGAAAAGGCCTGGACTGCTGTTTTCATTTATTTGGAGAATATATGCATTGTAAAAAAAGTGTTAATTTTCTGAAGTGATGCATTGTATTGTATGGGTCTCATAGTGAGTATAAAAGACTACACACTATAAATATGAAGAATAGGAATAGCTTTACTTCCTTTTTGATCCAGTAATGCCAAAAAATCAGGTACCAGGTGTTTTGCACATTAGCTGCTTGTTAATTTAAATAGTTTGCTGATATGAGTGAAAACTTTATCAAATTCTCAAAATGCTCCAAAAGTTCACATCAGAAGAATAATATATTTCTTTTTTTCTTTTCTTTGCTTGTATGCAATTTGGTTATGTATGTAAAATACCTATAGTATAAGCTTGAGATTTCTAGATGATTGTAGATGAACCTGGTTTTCAAAATTGTGATGCCAATTCTCTACCTACACATGAAAGCACACAGAACGTAGCAGTAGCTATTATATTTTTTGTCTTCTTTCAACATAAGCTATTTGATATGTGGATGCACTCGGATAAGCTGGTGTCTAACTGGGAGCAATAACCAGGTAGTTAATGTGCTAAAACTGCTATTTATTATATAGAACAAGGCCATTTTACACTTACATTATGTTCCTTCTAAGTTTTATCGACTTATTCTCTCACAGTATGAAAGTTGAATCTTTCTTGCAGCACAGAATGATGCCTATAACAATGAAAATAGCCATCTAAAAAGAACTGATGAATACATATAAATAATAGTAAATATGAAGTGAGAAGCAAATCAGTTAACTCTTTCTTTTCAATCCTTCTCCCCACTTCTCCATGTTTAAAAATGTTTAATTTCCTTGTTTTTCTCTGAATTGACCCACAGTACAAAGTTAATTGATCTCCTCAGTAACTGACTTTTAATTCAATTGCTAAAACAAAATGCAATTTATAACAACTATTCAAGGAAATAGCGTGTTTTGTTGTTGTTGTTGTATTTAAGTTGAATGCACTAAGTCAAAACACATGTCTGTTCTTAACTTATCTATGTTAAATTTAGATTAATCTAACCTTCAAATAACAATTTGAATTTTTTCCAAACATTTTTCAATCTTTTTTTTCATTAAAAATAGAATTCAAATTTAGTTTGGCAGTAGTTTTGCTTGTTTCTGAAAGAAACATGGTAGTCGCCAAAGATTTCTCTCTTTTCAAACAATAATTTCTGTTTTCAAATGAACTTTGGTTGCTTTTGGTAAACTAGAAAAAGCTCATTTGAATAGAAGTACAGAGCGTTTGTGAACATCTACCTTTGCAAAGGAATGCTTTTAAAGCTTTGCACTAAAATGTGAACTTGCATTTGTTTGTGCTTAAGTTCCATTAGCTTCCAAGAGATATAAACACATTCTTAACCTTTTTTTTAAAACTTACCGTAAATTGAAAATACGAAGTTTTTTGTAGGTGCTCTTTAATACTTGCTCTTTCTTCCTCTCAGCAATGACTGTATACATCTTTATGTGTATTTTAAAGTTTGAGCACAATATAACATTAGCTTTATGCAAAGTACCTTGTACTTTAGCACTTTTATTTCCATCAGGTAAAGTAGCAAGATTCACAATAGCTAAAACTGCAGAAACATAACAACATTTCTTAGTTTTCTGACCAGTTTACCCACCCACTCACTGAAAAGAGGTTTTATACCACCTGAACCACTTAAATCTCCTACCTTCCATCAATCTGTTCCTTCTATATACCCTCGAAAATAAAAATTCTAATCAACTGACTTCATTTTGCTGTAAATGAAGGTTTTTAGGTATATTAATAACCCTCTCTCCGACTTCTTCTCTTCTCTGCTTCTGTGCACACATTTCCATATCTGATTAAAGACAAATTCTACTGACCTATCCCAGCGGTAGAATTTCCACCACTTATGTTCCACTGTGGTATTAAAATGAGCTATATACATACCAATAATTTACATTAAGCGTCTGATGTAAAAGCAGAGCACCCTGGAGCCCTTCTGACCCCGGTATCTGGGCCTCTTTTCCAGGGAAGAGGCACCCTGGACAGCACTCAGCTGCGATTTAGAAATGGGGCTAGGTCCCAGCTGGGCTACGTAAGGTCTTGGGTGCCCTATTTAGAAGAAATTACATCTGTGTACTTTCTGTAGATCAAATATTAAAAAGATTTTGGATATATATATATTTAATCAAAAATCAGATTCCTTTTTAAAATAACTGAATGCTTTTAAGGCTAATTAAGCAGAATATTATCTAAGATTATATCCTAGAATCTGAAGCACATTTTCCTCTTCAAATGTACTTGGTCATTTAGCTGATTATATGACATGAAGTGAAAGTAGACAGGCTACCTACATCTCTGTCATGATGACTCCAGACCAAACAATAGTATCTTAACCCTCATTACTAAATTAATCAAAATAGCAATATGAGACATTTCAAGTAGTATACACAGACGCTCCGGAGATTGCAATTGCACATCTTCTCTTTAGCTTTCAAAGCTTCTAGCTATTTAATACTTCATTTTTTCAATGCAGCACAACTGTATGAGAGCACATCTCTGCTGACATTGGTTCTGTTAGGCATCCTGAGCATGAAGGCTGGAAAACACACGTAGACACCTCTAAACAATGCAGTATTAGTAATGTCTTAATTAGATTCCTAACAACTAACAATAACAGGTGTATTAAAAGCTACCAAGAGGCGTTACAACATGTCACTTGAAACAAGCCTTAAGCTGAGGTGGCATATGTTAAGAGTTGTAATTTCTGTTCATGGATACTCAGTCAAGTCACTAGGAAAATGGTGAAGCACGCTTGGAGCATCCCCTTTCCACAAGGGTACCTCAGCAGATAGATGGGGGGGGATAACTGAATGGACTATTTTGATGGTGGAAATGTGTTGCAGCCTTATTAGACAAATCTTTCCATTCTGCTCTAGCTTTTTTTTTCCGCTCTCTGGCCAATAACCAGAGTGTGGGACATGATCTTGGGCTTACCCGAGGGTCAGCTGGTGAGCTGATCTGATAGCAGGGTCTGCTCTGTTGGCTTGGGAAGCCAGAGACATATTGCTTTTCATGGCTCTTTGGCCAGACAGTCAGTATATATTAGGTTTTGTGCTACTTTTTAATGCCTTCTGCTTAACAATTTTGTATTTGTGCATTTCAGTACTAGTTCAACCAACCAGTGCATTACTTTAGCTCTTCACAAATACTTAAAGTATTAATGACAATATTATTCTCTAGCTCCTCCCACAGCTGTGGAATTACAAAACAGTTTCCTTCTGTGTGGTTGTACATAAGTTAGTAAAACTTACAAAATATTCTCTACCAAAAATAAAGCCAATGCATCCAATTTTCTGTCACAAAAACAAATATTTTGTTTTTTTCCTATGACTTCTTGCCTAAATATTTCATTACACTAATATCAGAAAAGAAACTGCAACAGAAAAATATTTCAAAATCAAATAATTCTTTTTTTTTTTTTTTTTTTTTTTTTTTTTTTTTTCCTACTAGCAGTTTAGAAATATTTTAAAGAGCTTAACTCTCAAAAGCCTTTTCTGGAAGGAAAATATTTTTCTCACCCACTGTTCTTAAGCATGACAGGAGTTCATGTGAAGTGAAACCACAAGAAAAAATGGCAGTAGAAAAGAGTAGATAAATTAGTGCTTTCTCAACCACTTAAAATTACTACTATAAGGGAGGGAGAGAGACACACAAGATATTTTGTAGGATGCAGGGCTGGCAGTGGGAGTGGATGTTTCCTGGAATAGCAGTGACATTGCAGTGAAGAATTTTGCGCTTCTTTCACTTCCTACAGGTCAGGGATCTTCTACTCTCCATTCAATGAGAGCTAGTTTTGGGTGACCTCCCAATCTTTAGAGTGGATGGAATTTTTTTCTTTGTCTTCCTCTCCTGAACACTTACTGACAAGGAAGATTTTTTTCTCACCTTTCCTTTTCCAGCTTGCATGCAGGTATTATCCACAAGAGAAGCAAGAAAAAAAAGAGTTAGAGTTTAACTGCTTTAACAAGCAGAAGTGAAATTCCAGCTGTATGGAGACTAGTGCCAGCATTCCTCTTGTGACACCACGACTCCTCCAAGAAAGTTAGCATCAGTGTTACGTAGCTGCCATGAGGAGCTGAGGTGACCAGAAGGCTCAGAGAGGACCTCCTGGGCCAGGAGGCATCGCCCCTGCACCCTACTTCCCACTGTCCTATAGTGGGTCAGCTTGATGTTTCCACAGCCAGATCTTCTTCCAGCTGCAGCGGGATGCAAAGTTGGCTAAGATGAACTGTCTGCGCCATCATGTGGGGGCTTGCAAGAAATGCAGCAGTGCTCCATGCAGGTGTACATCACACGCTGCATTTTCTGCATTTTTGTGCCTGGCTGGCTAGCCTTCTCCAGTAAAGATTCATAGCCAGCATTGGTGCTCCCTACCCCCTGGTTGTCTGTGGCAAAGCTCCCAAAATGACAGACTGCTGGGGAAGAAGCCTGATTTCTTCAGGCAGAGCTGGCACTGGATTAGTTTAAGAAATTCACCACCAAGTTCCAAAAGCAGCTGAATCTGAGTATCCCCCAACTTAGCACAGCTGTAATGTGGAGCTATATATTTTTCATGATGCTCATGTCCTCTGTAAATTACTGTTGACTAATGAACAGCAAGGAGGGTGTCATTTCAATAAAATACACAGAACATTAAATGGCGAAGGAGGAACTGATAGAAGACATGGCTCAAATGCATTGATTAAAAGCAGTTTAGCTAATGGGAAAGCATCTGCATCTTGAAGGGAGATGCCAGCGGTCCCAGGGCTGTAGGCATATGTTTAATAGTCACTGAAGGGCTACATGTAGTTAGAGCTATATCAGTAAAATGGAGACTCTAAAATACGTGTTCTATCAGGGATGAATATTCATGAAAAAAAAAAAAAAGAAAGAATTAAAGAAAAAAAGAAACGAACGACCATCTTGGCCTCATGTATCCTCACACAGTGTCCTGGACACTGCTAATGCATAATTTCCAAACAGAGTTTGTCATGAGTACTGTTCCGAAAGTATTTATTTGCTGGATGTTTGTTTAACCTGTCACCAAGGTTTCCACTGTATTCACATTCTCAGCAGAGGCGCTGGTTGAAAAAGAAGTGGGTGTAGAGTGGAAAATTGTGCATATTTGTATTATCATTGTTTATTACTGCTCCCTTCCTCTTTTTCCTCTCCAGACTATCCAAAATTGAGACCATTTTTATGCCTCAGAACAGAGCAAAGAAAATCCCAAGTCCTTCATAAAGCCTGATACAATGACTTAAAACATACTGAAAAGCAATCATCAGTTGATAATTATCACTCTTAATTTTTTACATTAACTAATATATGCACATAAATATTATATATATAAAAATGAAGATATTTCTATACTCATGGGAAAGAGAAACCATCCTCTAAGCTCTCCTTAGCTCTCTGTGGGAAGAACTGTCATTCTAATAGCTACTTTGTAGGACAGCAGCGAGTGCCAAGGGACCCCAAGGCTCAAAGTCTATTGTCAGTACTTCTGATGCAGATGAAGTCTCCAATTCCCAATCTGGCCCTGCAGAGAGGAAGGGAGGGTAAATGAGGGACAGCCATAATGTCCTCAAGCTTTCCAGCATCCTTAGAGGGCACACACTTTGATCCAGTTCTGTTCAGACCTAGGTTGCATGAGGTACTGCAAAATCTTATCTGATTGTCACAGAAATAACAAGCTCACCTTCTCCCACATTTATATGTCTTTGTAAGCATATATATATTTTACAAAAGCTGAGAGGTGCATGGATACTACTACAGTGTAACCATCATTATGTCTTATTTAACCTGGATGACATTTAAAAAATATTGCTAACCTTCTTCTAAGACTGACTTCTAATGCAACAGCTCCTCTTTATCTGGCTAACCTTTATTCCTGAGATTGGGTATTTTCTGTGCAGCATTTGAGGATATCTGATTAGCTGCATGCAGACATAGAGGCCATAATTATAAATGAATCTAGAAAGCTGATTTTAAAGCTTCCTGTCCTTCCCATGCTATAGAAAAGAACAGCCAACAGTGAGCGCTAATAGCTGCAGTACTTTACAGAGAATACTGAGAGTCATGCAGGACTGAGGCCCTGTGAGTTCTTCTGTGTGAAATTACATGGTGCAAGTCAGTGGTGCCATGGGAAGCTGAGTCACTGATTTTTCATCAGCAATCATATTCTGAGATTTTTGGTGGGGAAAGGAGCTCTGGTGCCTTTGGCACTGAACTGTAAACAAGGGGTCTTAAATCATTTTCTCTGATGAACCAAAGTCTCATGTTGGCCAGGCTGATGTCTCCTATTCCATATCTTTTCTCTCCTATTTTGTGTGTAAGCCACACAAGGCAAATGAAGACTCCAGCACGAGCTCACAGGGAGCATAGAAAACCTCGTTAGGTTCATGGTTGGGCTTTGACAGGCTAATGCAATGCATTTAGCACCATTACCAATTTTTACTTGCTGTCCTAGAGTGTTGGCTTTATGGCCCTAGCTTGAGTGCCATGCAAAGGCTTGCAACTGTTTCGTGTTGCCCCCAAGTCTAGGACTGGGTCTGTCCATTACAGTCATCAGGCAGGTTGCTTCCCCCTTCACTGATCACTCTCCCACCTCTATTTTACTCTGACTGGAGGTAACAGGCAAGGCGATCCATGTAATCCTTCAAATATGAGGCTTCTGGAAGACACTGGGTTATCAAAAGCACCTCTCCAGTGTCCCAATCATGCCCCGAATGAGGTGGGAGCCTGGCAGAGGCATTGGCACTAAATAAGGAAGACTTGTGTGTTCAGAATGCTTCATTTTGTTTTTACAAGATAGTTCTACCACGAATGGAATAAACTAAAAGAGGTGGAATGCAGAGGAAGATAATCATCCTCCTTTTATATATATATATATATACATATATATATATACATATATATATATGTACATATATATATATATAACACATCTACTAAAACAGATGTGATGAAGTAAAACAGGCACACTAAACAGCTTCATTTTCATTTGGTAAGCTAAAGCTTTTCTGCAGATGTATGAAAAAACAGTAATTAGGATGAGAAAAGTTCAATGCCTCCATTAATGTTTTATGTTAGAGTTACAATTATATTCTACAGTTGCATTATTTCAGCCTCTAAGAATCATACTGTAGCATATTAGATATTGTGTTATAAAGCAGTTAAATTGCTATCACATGGTAAAATGAACAGCACAAAGGCACAAAAATCTGTTTTTGATCAACAAACTAGCAAAACTAAACCACTCATTGGAAATTGTTCCTTAAATACTTTTGCAGCAGCACTGAGTGATATATTCCTAAATTAAAACTCCAGGTAATCGTTGCTATCTATCCACTTCTTTCTTTCTTTGCTAGGGACAATTGGGGATGTTTTCAGAAGTAGTTCAAAAACTGAGATTGCTACAGCCCATTGCCACAGAGTCTCCAATGCCAGGAAGCCTGTATTTCATAGATTCAGGCTTATGTTTATTTCAAATATATTGAAACAAGAAGGTACTTGCAAAAGCCTCCTGAACTACTTCCACAGAGAAATGCTGAATTAAACTTTAAGCTAGTTTTCCAAAAAATTACAACCTTCTCACGATCTATAGCCTGGCTTTCAGAAGTACAAAGCAGTTTATAGTGAGGTCTTTGGGTTATTCTGATCTTTAATCATAAATGTTTTAGGTAGGTGAAAGTTGTAGCTAGCAGCACTGCTAAACCACTCCTCATCAGCCTTATTCCAAGATTTTTCAGCACTAAGACTGGGGGATAGATTACACGACTGCTCAAAGTCCTTCCAACCTTATGTTATGTTTCTAATGAAAACAAATTTAAAAGTTTTCATAACTTCAAGCTCCTTCCCAGCAAATCAGCAGAGCCAGCTGCGAAAGACAAGAGTTGAAGACTTCTCCGTGCAGCTACAGGCCATCAAATCACAGCCATCAAGCTGAGGAGTGGATGCCACTTAGGACATCACAGCAAGAGTGGAGGCATTTGCAGGGAATAATTCCCAATGGGTATCCCTTTGAAAGGATATGTTCAGTGTTCCCAATATTCAATATGGACAGAGAAAGCCTAGACGGAACTAATCGCCCAGCTGTTGGGGGTAATGTGGCTACTTGCTACCCTACCTGGATACAAGGACCTCTAGAGAACTGAACCAACATGTTTCAGTTGTTGAACCTCATGTGGGAGTTATCAAAGATGATATGCTTTAAAATACCTGTCTTTTCTGAAGTCACTGAAAATATAGTCTATTAAAGGTAATCTTCCAGCACCTCCAAACCTGGAAGTGCTCAGAGCTTTTACTTTAGAAATCTGTGTCAAGATCTAGTTTTATCACTGCTGTTGGCATTTGAAAACAAAAGTGTATCTATTCCTCTCACTCACAGAAAGTATTCTGCCAATAGCTCAATTTCAATTTTTTTAGAATTGAAATTTTCATTTAAAATCAGATATTTAAAACATTTTTTTCCTCTCAGAAATTCTAACAAGGACTTCACCAGAGAGTTTTCTCTGGTCTGGAGAAAGACCTGAGCCAAACAGAGCTACCATAGCAGTTTCAGTAGCCCATTACCTACAGCACATGAACAAGAGGGAGGAGACAGTAGAGAACTAGACAAGATTCAAGTCTATAAATCTTGAAGCTTGGTCTCGCCCATTCTTCACTCAGGTGTGGTATAGGACAATCATGAGTTGCACCATCGGTGAGAGCCTGGAGAAGGGCACAGGGGTTGTGGTGAAGCATGAATAGAGGCAACAGGTTCAGTGCAAAAGAAGGGAGAACAAAAACTGGAGGAAGACAGAGATGGAGAAAGTGCTGGTGGAGGAGAAGCAAGTAGCTGAAAGAGAAGGAGTTAATAGCAAATTAAGCCAGATCAAGATATTAGTGACATTTACACTTTTCTATGGAAAGTTATCTTTATAATTGTTATAGAGTTGCTACTTTCCTTTCTTTCCATTTTTCTGTTCACCGATACTGTTTGGACTTCTTTAGTGCAAGGGAGAGTCAGAGCCTGGTAGACTTCAAAGTAGTACTAAAATTATCTATATCAACATCCTTAAAGAGGCAGGTGTACATCCAAATTAAAAGGAAGTTCCTAATCAAAGTTTTCACTGCTGCTTAAGAATGACAGATGGGAGTCTCCTAGAAAGACTTTGCTTAATATCCTCCCCTGACACAGTCTTCACTATTATCACATATTTTTACAAAAGAGCCAACAGTTAAAAGAGCCCCACTGGTCTTTCATTGCTATCGCTAACACACATCATACAAACAGTATTTTCCTTTGTATTCTGAATGCACATATTAACCATCAAGATTTTCTGTAGAAACTGTAATGAGCTTTTTAAAAACCCTTTCCATCTTTAACAGGAAACACAAATATAAAACATAAAGATAAATATATCCAAGCTGAGAGAATCAAGGACTTGAGGAGAGGAGAGGAGAGGAGAGGAGAGGAGAGGAGAGGAGAGGAGAGGA
>NW_020454616.1:1978132-2044491 GCF_003342845.1 Nothoprocta perdicaria
AGGAGAGGAGAGGAGAGGAGAGGAGAGGAGAGGAGAGGAGAGGAGAGGAGAGGAGAGGAGAGAAGAGAAGAGAAGAGAAGAGAAGAGAAGAGAAGAGAAGAGAAGAGAAGAGAAGAGAAGAGAAGAGAAACTCTTCATGGAAACTAGCTTAGAAATGATTTACTATTTGTAGATCTGCAACAGATTGGTATGTTTTTTTCCAGCCCCTGGGTGATCTGTCCCCTTGTTCTCTCAGGCATTTTCTATTAAGAAACTTAATTAAGTTAGTTTAAAAAAGTACAAGGTTTGTTTTCTGTATCTATTCAGTAAATTTAATTTGCTCCCTTGCTATTAAAGCCTTAGTAACTCAGTTAGTAAAAAGAAGGGAATGATAGTGTTAGGATTTGTACCAATCAAAAGAAGATCAGGAAAAAAAACCCTTAATGGATGAGAATCATATGATGAGGGTATCATGTCCCAGAGGAAGTAGTTGAAACTGTATTGATGGAATAAATTAAAATGAGCCAGGGAAGAGGTTGGTTACAGCAGTGCTCAGGGGATGGAGGCCACAGTTCTGCTAGTGTTTATTTCAATCATTTAATTCTGCTGCTGTTTGCTTACAACAAAAGTGCTGTTTATACTGCATACCACGCATATATCACTACTTTAGAGGGTAGTCAATAGCATTTCTAAGAAGAAAAAACAGCATCTCTGAGATGGAGATGAAGGAGAATTAAGGAAGCAAGCAAATAGACATGTAATTCTACAATACAAAGATACCTGCACTCGGAAAACTTTCTTCCAAATCTCCTGGATTTGCACATTTTATGCAAATGTTGAGTGAGGCAAGTAACACTGGAAATACATGGACTGTCCTACAAGGCTACTGTTGTGTTCTCCTTAGATGAAACTGCAGAAGTATATATAGATATACAGATATATCAGATGGATATATAGATAAAAATGAAAAAGAGGAAAGAAATTTTTTTGGTGAATAATTTGTTGACATCAAAATTTGTGAGTTTTGTGAAAGATATTTTAAAGTGAGAATCAGAAAAAAAAGGGAGAGTACCTAAAAGAAGTTGAATTTCCAAGGACACCAAAACACTGATGTCGTGGTTATTCTGACAACTGGAAAAGCAAGAAAGCAATTAAAGTTACAGAGCAGCTGCACGTGGTTTTACATTTTCCTTGCTCTTGCTTCCCAATCTGGTCCCCTCTTCTGCTGCTGTCACCATAATGAAATTTGCCAGCTCAGGGCCGAAGTGCAAAATCAAATGGAGAGTTTGCTCCCTTGCCCCCCAATCCAACATTTTCTTTTTTTTCGGGATAGTGATATTTGATTTTGCCCAGATTACCAAGAAGCCTTGAGCCAATTCTCATAACATATAATCATAAGTCAAAAGCAAAAGAAGAGCCTGAGTAGCCCTGTACATCAACTAGCTTTAAATGAACATTATCATGGTCCTTGTCCTATGAAAAAATAGAAAGGAAAATGACTTTTACTACCTTATCATGTCTATTTGGATTTTGTCATAGCTTCAGGGTAAGGATATGCTTGCCACTTCGTTCCTTTACTCCCATGTCCTCCTCAGCATGACTTGCTCTGTTCTCAGATACCTGTAGGACTCACGCGAGAAGCAGAGTAGTTCTTTCCATACTAGACTTGACTCGCTGCAAGCTTTGTAGCAAGTCTCATTTTATTTTGGGCATTTTCTGTTCTGTATACTTTATATTATGGTGCCTCAAAAGCTGCACGTACCTGGAAGGGTCTCTTCCAAATTGGGCCCTGAAGGGTCATTATTGTGCTTGTGGACAGTATCCATACAGAAGGTTACCTGCAAATTGGACAGGAATATGTTATGTAGGACACATTAGACCCTTGTTCTTTCTATTACTCCAGGTTCAGGGAAATACTTCAGAGGTTATATACAATGATCTAATACGGGAAAGTGATGAACTGATATTAACCTAACTGGAGGAACTGGTCAAAAATGGGGTAGGGATGAGTGGCCACTAGAGCGAATCATACAGCATTATGGACTTAGAACCCTTGTGAAGCATTTTATGGAGCAAGAGAACCAATTTACAATTTAAACAGGATAATTAGATTGCAGGTTGTTCTAGAAATTATAACCAATCAAACAGCCCAGGTTCTCAATCTTTTAGCAGATCAAACTACACAGATGAGAGAGGTTATTTTACATCACCTAATGGTTTTAGGCTATTTGTTAGCAGAAGAAGGTGGAGTATGTGGGAAGTTGAATAAGTCCAATTGATGGCTTGCAAATAGATGACAACGGGAAAGTGGTAATGCAAATAACAAAAGAAATAAGAGAAGTGGCCCGTGTATCAGTTCAAATGTGGAATATGTTTTCCTAATTACCAGGACCTTGGATTAAGAGAATGCCATTTTTCTTTCTCCTTTGCATTGGCTGTATTACTGTTTTTGCCGTGCGTGATACCTTGCTATATGCAGCTCATTCAGCATATGATCAAGGGAATGCAAGTTGTTGCCATACCCAGTGACTCAGAAATGGCTATGAAGAGAGAGAAGATGATGCCTCTACAAACAGTTCCAAAATCAAAGGTGGGTCAAGAAGAAAGGATTCAATTGATGGTGGCAGAGGTTTGTAAAGACAAATACTAAGGGAAAAAAAAAAGCGGGGAACTGAGAAGGAAAACGAGCCTCTGTTCTAAGAATGTGGAGGAGTCCACATTCTTTAGCAAGTGGGACTAGGGAGTACTGGCAGGGAGGTTGTGCTCTGTGTATGAGGTTGGGCGTAGCTGACTGCCCCCAGGAGGGAAGACAGAAGTGGGGGCAGAGAGCTCCTTATCAATAAGTGACTGTCACATATCAAGAAACAACTTACCTTAGGTGGGCTGAGAAGTCTGTTAAGTTCTGAGTACCTCAGCCAATGGGGAAAAGGATAGGGCATACCTTGGTCAGAAAATTAGGATAAACGGAGGCTATGCCCTCCTGAGTTTGAGTATGCCCCGGTGGACTCTCCCTTTGTTTGAACAAAGTTTTAGGACTCTTCTGTCTCCTTTATGGACGTTCAGTTCTTAACAGAGAGATTTTCCACATAATCTGAAATAATTTAACAACACAACACTTTGTGTGCAATGGTTTTGGGGAAACACATTCATTTTTATATATGTTTTTTTCCATATTACTTCTAAGTTTGCACAATGCTTATATGCAAGTTATTATACAATCAGAAATCCAGGTCTTGGTTAGTCACTATTGGCCATTCCAACTCTCCAATTCCAGCCTTCCAGTTCCAAGAACTTGGTTGATCCTAATCCATTTTCGTTGCTTGATACTGTTAAATGCATATGCAACATTAGGTCAGAGAAATCTCAAGAGGACATCTAACTCACCTTCCTGCTCTGGAGCAGAACTAAGGATAGGTACGTAGCACCTGAAAAATACCTGCTAAACTAGTTTACAAACCTATAATGGAGTATACTTATACTGCTTCTTCATTAAACGATCTGCTTCAGGAATTTTCTCCTTAATTTCAACCCCCCAAGCTTTTTGATTGAAGTGTAAGCCTCTTACTTTTTTGCCCTATCTACCACAAACATGAAGGAAATAACCTATGTTTCCTTTTTTTTTTTTTTTTTCCCTCCATTTCAGTATCTTTTTACATATTTCAATACAATCATGATGTCTCTTTCCAGTTTTCCCTCTTCTAGACTAACTCTCCCAACTCCTCCTGCCCCACCCCCAGAAAAAAAACTCAAATTATTTCAGCTTTCTGCAGTAAGTCATATGCATGTGGTTCTGTTATATGTTTTAACCCTTCACTGGGTTGCATCCAGCTGGGCCACATCTTTTTTGCAAGGCAGTTCCTGAAAGCGGACATGAAACTCCATGAGGCATATCTAACGAAAACGATAATCTGTGTAATCACTACATACTGAATTTATTGGTTGCTTTAAACTGAACAGTGTTTGTTCATCTACATACCAGCTAGAGCAGTGGCCCCGTAGAATAGCCAACATACTTGAATAATAAAAGAGAAGAGACCTTTAAGCTTTCTTATACCAGAGCATAAAGGTACAAGACAAACTACAAAACTCAGCAAGTGCTACAGAAATAAACTGCAGATAAGAGGAAAGCAGAGATTGGGTATGACATGAAACACAGCAGAACTGAAGTGAGGTATTGAAAGCGATAAGAGATGAAACAGTTCCTACAACAGCCTGAGGCACGGCAGCAGAAGCAGCCCAGAGCACTCTAGAATGGATGGCCATAAGTAGCTTCAAAGCTTCAGTTGGGCTCTAAGGAAGAAAGCTACAAGTCAAGTGCTCTCACTTTTGGCTGGTGTAAGAGGAAATGCTGAATTCTCTCTACTGAACAGAAAACAAATATAAGATAACCTCAGGCCTAAAGAGCAGCAAGGCTCAACACAAATCAACAAAAACATAAGTTATTTCAGAGACCCCCTAAAAAAAATTAGTTGAATGTAGAATATAATGAGTCTCAGGCTTTCTGACCAAGTAAAGAAACTCATTTATAAGCAGAGTTCTATGAAAATCAGAGTGCTTCTTCTGGGTACCAATGAGGACAATATACTGACAATCATGGAATGGGTGATACCATATGCAGTTAATGCAATGTAGGAAACTTCTCATGGACTTTGATACCTCTTAAGGCTAGAAGATTAATTATTGTAAATCAAGTCTTTCAATTTCATCAATGAAGAACTCAACCTGGTGGCTAGGTTGGAGAAAAATACTCAGAAAAAAATGCTTTGCCCCCATGTGGCTTCTAGTTGACCACTGTAAATTTTCTCCTCAGTCAATATTTCTGTAATCTTGGGGGAAATCTGTATACAAGCTGGAAATGAATGGCGCTTATCACCTGTCAAAACAAACAAACAAACCTTATTTCTCTCTTTCTCTCTCCCTTTTATCCCTGACTTTGAAATATAAGCTGGAATACAGTTCAAGCCAGATCAAGACATGTCTAACTGGAGAAAAAAAAAAAAAAAAAAAAATCTTGGATCTTGCGGGGAGGAGACCAATGCATTATTTTAACTGCAAATTTACAAATGTTATGTGATGTTTACTGAAGTCAAAAAGGATTCTGTCTGAAGGAAAGGCAAGGATGGGAGAGCCCAAACAAGGAAGGACTGTGAGTCTCTGGATTTTAAATCACTTGTTGAAAGATTTATGCAAGCGCTTCATTGTGGGGATTATCTGAGGAGTATTTGATGTGACTATTGCTTTCAGAAGCCATAGTTAATGTTACAGCCTTGTGATTAGTCAAGTTACTGTCATTTCTTTCTCAGACAATCCCAAACATCAAGAAGAACCTTTCAGAATGGCTAAACATAGAAGACACTATGGACACCAGAATGCTATCTACAGTAAGGATTTGCCCACTCTTGTACTAACTTCCTACATCCTTTTTCCTGCTATGCTTGCAGATACCTGCAGCTTCGTCGAAGGCAGAAGCTACATACTTGCCTCCGCTCCTTCCTCTCTCCATCAAAGGGCCACAGAAAAAGTCCATAAATTGTCCCTACCCTAATTTGCTACTGAAGGAAAAACATGTTCAGTTGTCCTTATGAATACCTTGGGAATGCAGACCGTAGGGATGCACTCAATGGCATTGGGAGATCAGACTCAAAGGAATCCTATAGGACTCAAAGCTCCTTAAAGTCTTGGGATTTTACATATACTGAGCAGTACATATATTGAGCATGATCAGTACTACTAAGTAACCTGTGCTTTTCAGCAGTTCTACCCAGTATTTAGAGAGCTGTTGTTCTGAGTAAGGCCGATAATTACCACAAATCAAGACTATCCATTATCTTCATCATTATGTTTGTTTTTTACAGGAATCCACATCTATTCAAACTTTTTCTAAAAAAAAAAAAATCTTGTCCTTATAAAGCAGAACACTAAAGCAGATGTTTAAAACAAAACCCATTAAGCTATTCTTTCATTAAAATCTGTGCAGGTTGTGGATCTGAAAGTGCCAGACATAGAAAGCAAATGGAATTTCCATTGTGCTTAACATTCAAAAAAAAAAAAAAAAAAAAAAAAAAAAAAAGAGAGAGAGAGAGAGAGAGAGAGAGAGAAGAGAGAGAGAGAGAGAGAGAGAGATTCAGAAGGCCAGTAAAAACAAGTTCTTATTTATAACTCTTGCTTGGAATAAAAATATCAGAGAAAAAAAAACGATGAAGGTTAAATGTTTCATTAATTATTTTTTTAATATTTTAAACAGAAATCACCATCCAGGTAGCTAAAAAAAAAACAAAACAGAAAAGGAAGTGTTTTTACCTTTTCAAACTGCTTTGACATTATAAAAATCATAAGTCTAATCAACATAATAGCCCTTGCGCCTTCCTACTCTCCCAAGGTAACTTTTAACAAATAAATGCAACCCTACTAAATTATTTTATTCTGTTTTCAAAGCATATTATGATAACTTCTGGTCAACATCTAGCAGACCTATTTTTTTCCCTGTCACAGTCATTTCTCTATTCACAATTAACCACTAAAAATAAACCACATTCTAGTCTGATTTACTGCTCTTAGTAGCACTCAGAGTGGTATTCAATGAACTAGAGGAAGGATTAAAAAAAAAATTTAGATCCTTCAAGAAATCCTAACATCAGGATTCTCAACAACACTGCAGAAGGACTGATGCCCTCAGCATCCACAAAATGCCTACTTCAGTTAAACAGGTAAAATGACAAAAGGAAAGTACAATATTATTTTTGCAAAGAACACTCAATACAGAAGAAGCAAAAGATTGTAGAGACATTAGAAATACATTCCATACATCATACATACTTTGTCATCAGAAACATGATCAAAGTTGGGCTTGTTCTTTGTAAATGTGTTGATTAGAGAGGAGAGTTGAGAGGAGAATGTAAAGAAGATGGGGCTAAACTCTTCTGGGTGGTGGCCAGTGATAGGAAAAGGGGTAATGGGAACAAATTGAAACACAGGCAGTTCCATCTCCATGTGAGAAGGAGCTTCTTCACTGTGAGGGTGACAGAGCCCTGGCACAGGCTGCCCAGGGAGGTTGTGGAATCTCCTTCTCTGGAGATCTTCCAAACCCGCTGGGATGCCGCCCTGTGTCCTGTGCTCTGGGTGTCCCTGCTGGAGCAGGTGGTTGGACTAGATGGTTTCTAGGGGTCTACTCCAACCTCAACCATTCTGTGATTCTGCGAGTCTGAAAGTTTAACATTCCCTGGTGAGTACCAACACATTCAGAGAAGTGATCAGAGCAGTGATGTATATTCACTATATATTATACAAAAATAAATATGATGATGAAAAATGATGAAAAATGTTACACTGGTCTGAGTAGTTTGTATCATACAAAATATAATGATAGCTCTATAAAAGCAAAAGCTTTGTTATGAAATAATGCCATTTCTAGAGCAAACATTTGTGTTTTGTTTACAGCAACACACAATCTAAAAGATGAATTATCATCTTTAATACATGTACAGGATGGGCTTTTCTCAGTGAACTTTTACATTGTCAGAAATGTGTGTCCATTTGTTTTTGTCTTTCAAGGGATAATATAAATTTCCATTGACTAATACAAGTCTGTTCCTCTAACTAACATAACAGAATTTCAAAGATTTTTAGATCTTGGTTATACTTCCTGACTTAATCATTTCTTCATTTTTCTTGCAAATCTAACTTGTTTTCATGAATTATACATCATAAAAATTAGAATACGAAACATTCCTTTATCTTATTACAAATCACAATACAACCCAATTGCTTGTCTCCTCTATGCAGAAAAAGAGGATCAGGCATCCACTATCTTTCTGTTAAGATATACTTTGCTTGTCACAGATGTTCTTGTCATTGTTATTTGTGATTAAACTATGAAAAAATGTAAGTAGGCACATTTTATATCCTATGTTTACAACATCATTGTTTTTCTTTCTGCAATACACATTAGTTCATATGGGAAATTGTTTTATCTAACTCAAAAGAGTAAACACTATACTTTTCTTCCTAATTCCATATCTACACAGGAAAAAATGGAACAGGAAAATTGGCAACACCCTTTCAAGGAAAGAGATAGACATTTTAAGCTTGGACACATTTGGAGAACAAGCCAATTGTTCTCCAACTGAACAAATTGAACTGAATAGTGTTAATCCTAAGGACATGAGATGAACCGAAACTGAGAGAATTAATCATCTTTCACATTGCATTTAGTATGGAGGGTATGAGGGAATGGTAATATAGGTTTTAAACAGCATTAATCAACCCTCAGATGAGTCAGGGTTGATATGAGTAGCTGTAAACCCACATGCCTGTCACAGTCATAGCGTGACAGTCAGCAGTGAGTCAACTAGAGCAAGTGATGCTATTCTACTGCTAAAGTCACAACAGTATAATTCATTTGCTGTTGATAGGGGCTTCCTCTTTTTGCAGATCTTGATAAGAAATGACATTGAGCACATGGCAGTATCTCTTGTCCCCACAATGTTCCCATCCCCAAGATATTTTGAGTATAGAGAGTATAAAAGCCATGCATGGAGTTCTGTGTGAAATGTTACCATAATGGAGAGATATTCACCTCAAAATGTTGATGGAGATGCAAACAATGGGAAATAAATTATTATTTTCTTTTAAAGCCTTGAAGGCTTGATATTGTTTATGGAAAAATTAACATTTTAATTCTTGATACATACCTATGTGATATTTGTAATGTGTATCTTTCTAAAATGCTGTCCACAGCATAACATTCATTCACAGTGATCCTAAGAATGATCCTACAAAAATCCTAGAAATACAGCTATCCTCTTCTCCAGAGCTGGAACTTATGTTTTCAGAGACCTGTCTTACCTTCGCTTTCCACATGAGCTAAAGCTTGAGGACCTCAACATGCTGGCCACATTGAATTGTCTTGTTCCTTGTGTGGTGTTGCATTGTTTATCTGGCTGGAATAGATGGTCTGCCCACATTTGGTTACAAAATTGTAGAAGATTCTGGCAAAGTAATATAACAGTCACTTTGAAATGCTTAGTTTTTCTTTCTAACTGGAGTTTAAAAGAGAATAAGCAAGACTAACGTCTCTGCTTGGTAACTCCTGCCAAGGCTGTAGAGAAAAAAAAAACACTTAATAGGGCACTAGGAATATCTTTCTGGCTTAAAAATGAAATAATGAACAGCTATGTAAGGCTTACAAACATGTAAGAAAGCATCATAGAATCATAATGGTTGGAAAAGACCTTCAAGGTCATTGAATCCAACTATAAACCCTTCAATAACTTCTGTATGCAACAGGAAATTATGAAAAAACAAGCTTGTTTAGTAAATTTAATCACATGATGTTAAAAATGACATCCCCCTCCCCGCCTCCTTGTGTTTTTCGGGCATTTAATTTTAAATTTAAGATTAAAAAAAAATAAACCTATAGCTCTATATATGCCATGGTAATCCTAACCTCCAAATAAGCAAACTGACTTTTCATAATGGCTTCCCACAGATGGATTGCATATACGAATACATTTGTGATATAATGTTGAACATGAAGAATACTTACAGAGCTCCTCTCATACCTATTGCAACCTCTACAACTAATGCACCCACGGAAACGTTATCTTGTTGCTTGTGTACGTGAGAGAATTAATGAGTGCTTAGCTGGACCATAAAGACAATGGAAGACGCTGCCTTCCCTTTGTGTGTTCCAAGTATCTCCTCAAGATGTTGGTTTCTGCATCATTAGAGCTACCCCATGTGGTGAATTTGAAGAGGCATTTCCATAAGGATATAGTAAAAAGCAACTAAAATCTATAATTTTACACCTTTATGCACTACATGCTGAATTCCCCTGTAGATAAACCTCTCATATGTATTGCAATCTGCATAGTGTTCTAAGGTGCACAGCAGCATAAAGGGTAATTTAAGTTTTGCTGTGGCATATTCTTCTTGACAGGCATTAGTTTGGCAAGTAAGTTTTGATGTCAAGGGAAAGGTACTTTTGTCATCAAAAGCATTGATAATATTTTAAGAAAAGAATGAAGAAGATATCTGCTTTTGTGGTTTATACAAAGAGATAATACTTAGGATAACACCTATTTCAGGATAGAATGATCTGTGATATACCTCCTGTCAAATCTTTGCATTCAGTGTACTTCCAAATGTTTTCAACAGTTTAGAAAAAGAAGCCTGGATTTGCTGGAGGACACTAAATTGAAATATTGTAGCCTGAACCATGCAAACTAGATAGTAACTTATAGTTTAAAATTTATATATCAATATGCAAATATAAGCTTGACCTACCCTAACCTGCAGAAGTGTTGGCTCCTATAAGAAAAATTCCAAAGACTTTTCCCAAAAAGCTTTTCATCCACATGCATCTAGAGTTTGCACTTCTCACATACATTGGTTATATCAGGGGATCAAAGACTTTTAATCTAGTCCAGGGTGAACTGGAAAATAAAGAGATATCTTAAAAATAATAATAATAAAATAATAAATAAATAAAAAAAAACCCAACATTATAGTGCCATTTTTTCTGTAAGACTGTTTTGTGCTTTACCTGTAAAACAATTTAATGAAAAAATCTCCTTTGTTTCAGAACAAATGGACATGAAATATTTAAGCTTCCATATAATAGTTTAAGTTACTTTTAAAAATACCCTAGCAATTAGCCAATACAGTCAAAATAATTCATTAAAAAAAAAAATCAGAGTAAATCTCAGAGTAAATTTTTTTTTTGAAAAAGCTGTCTGAAACAGCGAAACAGTAGCCCGAAATTTGACACAATTTAAAAAATGGTTCTTGTCCTCTTCAGAAAAAGATTTTGAGTTATTTTATCCTTTCCTGAGGGAAATACATCCTTTTTTGTCCTTTACAATCAGCATCAATGGCACTTCTCTTTGAGTTAATGTTGCCAGATTTCAGATCTTTCAGATTCAACCCAACATTAAGATTAAAAAGAGTGAAAAGAATAACCTGACTTTTCATTCTCAGTATTTCAGCTTCCAAATCAGATGGAATAATCTTCCCCCAGTAAAAAAAAAAAAAAATACTGGGAGGGGAAAAAAAAAAACTACAATGAGAATAATCTCATTTATTGCTTTGATTATATTTTAAATATACAAGAAATCAGTTACAAGAGTCTATCCCTACAACTATTCTTAGTGCTCTGTGCTCCTTTTTACTACAGTACTAAGTTCATATCATCTGCAGCTTTTAACAGCAATAATTTCATCAAAACCATTGAGAAAAATAAATTAATAATAAAAAAGTGTTTTTTCATCCCTTTTTCACTCAGGGACTACACAGAAAGCTGCATGCTGCTTTTTTGCAGAGATCCTTACAACTCTTTTTCAGATGATTCATAGATTGCTCAACGTCTACAGTCACCCATAGGTCAGGAAGTGCCTTGGGTGCCTGGATCCAAGGCAGAGCCCTCAGTCCCTCACACGGACATGACCTCCTGAGAAGGCAGTGGGCATCCCTCAGGGCATCCCCTGCACCATACTGCTTGGCAGAAGGGATCTGGAGCCTGCAGGCTTACAGCCTGCTCCCCAGAGTCACCACTGGGGTTATCAGCAGATGTAGCCAGCAGGTGACATGGAGCTGAAGCATTTAGGTATTGCTCTGCAGACCGGGAACAATCCACTGCCGGTTGCATTGCTTTCCAGCATATAGTGGGAAATATCACCTCGTAAGCTGCAGCTAACCTTGTTGACGTTTCTCCTGTGGAACACTACATTTTGAACAAACCAATTTTTGAGCATTTTGAGCATGCAAATAGAAAGCATAGAAACAAAATCCAATTAAGTTTGCCATGGCCATTGAGTGATGAGTGGTTTTGCTCACAGCACAAGGTGTGCAAATCCCCGACAGCATGATCTGCTTTTACATCTGGGAAACCATCTCAGTTTTAAGTATGGACATGAAAACATGCCAAGCCTGTGAACTGTTTGACAGGTTTCAGAGTACAGCTTCAGAAATCTGGTCACTGGGGCAGCAGGAAGCGAGATATCAGATATTTGTGACCTTTCAAAAATAAGTGGAACAGTGACAGCGATATGAAAATGAAGCACTATGGGAAATACTAGATCGCTTTTCCCAGATACCTTAGTGATACTTATCCCTTCACCTCGTGCTTCCAGGGACAAGGGCAGTACCACTGTGGGCTGAATTTTCTTTCTTCCATCAAGCTCATGATATGAACACAAGTCAGCATTGTGCCGTATAACCGTGACCATATTCCATATTGCACAGAAAACAAACAGGGAGAAAGGCCCTTTATGGTAGTGCTTAGGACTTCTCTGCTTTGCTGCTGTTCAACAGGAACAAGGAATGAAGCAGAGCCCTCAGCAATGTCTTGAGCTTCTGAGAGAGGTGAAGGGAAGCATGTGTGTGGGTTGGGGAATAGCCCTTTTAAGCATCTGCAACCTAAACATTTCATTAGTGCAAAAGATGCTAATCCTTAAAGAAAGGGACGGAAAGGAATGCTGTTCTTTAAATACAGGTGCTACAAACTGTGGCCCATGGGGCTTTTGCAATATGTTGCATTAAGTGAGGAAAAAAGAAGTAGAGAAAGAAAAATCAAAGTTTAAGCCAAACATTTACTTTGCATCTATTAAGTGCTAAAAAATAGAAAGCATCCTTATTTTGTTTCATCCTATTTCCCAGCAGAAGAGCTCGATGAAACATCACACAGTTTATAAAGAGACCGTTTTTTTTTCTCCACAATATCCCCAGTTTGAATTTTGACACTACTACTGTATAAAGAGTTCAGTAACAGGTTTGTTTGTTTTACTTTTTGCACAGTTACATTAATCCCAATGCTCTCTTAACAAGAAAAAGCTTGAAGCAGAGCTAAAAATATCTGCAAACATCTCCTTAAAGTCTCTGCTATATCTGTTCCATTATTCTTTTGCAGAAGACAAAAATTCTCATTACAGTGAGAAGAAAAAAAGAAAAACACCTTTTGAACAAAACAGTAACAAAATAGGTCTGAAATGGAAGTCGTTCAGATAGACTGAAAACAGCAGTGTGTACTTGGCTGAAAGCCTAGAACAAGCCAGATTTTGGACAAAGCTGCAGCTGATTAAGCTGCTGGTCCCCTCTCACATCCCATGTACTCCCACACACTCAGATTCCTTCAGATGGGCCTTTTAGGGAAAGCATGTGCTGGGCTCTTGCACTCCTGCCAGCACCCCCTTGCAGGGGCTCAGGGTGATCTGAGATCTTGTTTACCCCAAACTTGTGGCCTCTTATTGCCCTGCAACACCAATACACAAGTATGAGCAGCAGGAAAGTTATTATACCCATGGAAAGGCTGCTTCCCAAAGCGGCTGAGCAAAATTATTTTCTTTGTACAGAAAACAGTGGTATAAGCTCTGCATCCTCTTCTCCTGCTAAACCACCTTGCCTTGACTTACACCAGACAGCACCTTCTTCCATAGGCAAATGCAAACTTGGATCAGGGAATATATGTGGAAGAGTCCGCTCAGTACTTTTTCCTGCATTCATTCTCGGGCACAGCAACCACTTATTTTTACTTTCACTGAATAAAGAGAAACCTGATTAAAGGTCTACAAAAATCAGCTTGTAAAACATGATCCCATTTTTTTTTGTGGACTGGGAATTTCTTTGAAGGCATTTAGCCTTCCTTTTATGAAATGGGATTTCCCCCTAGGAAACAGAATGAGAAACATGCAGCAAAGTAAGTTAAGTGCAACACAATGTTACTGATAGGCACAGCATATCTTACCTTTTATCACACTTCACAGCAATTACATTATCTGTCCCAATTCCAAGAGCTGCTATTGCTTTCTTTAGTGAATGTCTCTTAAGTATAAAGAGCAAGGTTTATGATGAAGCTTTAGGAGTGTTTGTATATGCAAAAATGATATTTTGTGTGTGTGCGTGTATGTTTTTAGAGACAGTGTCCATATATATGTATATTTATATACAGTGTATATATTTCTCAGACATTCTTTCCGCCTAAAAAAATGCATGGTGCATGAGCCAGTTCCATTAAGAGGCCAGAGGAAAACAGTCCTCTTAACATTTACCACCATCCTGTCAATTTGTGCCTTCAGCAAGAAAAACATCCTTCAAAGGAAGCTGTCCTCAAATGGTTTAGGAATAGCCTGATGATAAGGAGGTCATGAATATATATTTAATTTTAGATAACTTACTTAAACATGATACTTAAGCATGGTACTTAGCAACTTACCAGCCATTTTGCCCCAGTAATACAGGAACAATTTTGGAATATCACTTGTGATTTACTCTGATGATATTATTGTGCAAAACCATTGTATATACATGTGATATCATTAACCATTTAAATTACAGTAGTAGGACAACATTTGTAACATGAATGTCAAATAAGTGGTTGGTTACTGAAGTCTTGGTTAGCACAGTTAATCCCAAAGCCTAAGGTAATGGCACTGCAGTAGATAATAACTTGAAATTTTTCAAATCAACTTTTAGGTTATGGTTCAGTGTGGCAGTCATCCAGCATAATTCCCAGACATTAGGAGTTAATTCCAGGGAGCATTCTCAAAAGGTAATTTGAAAGCAAAGGCCTATCGAATACCGAGGCAAGTTTTCCATCACATAGATGTGGCCCATTCAGTAGTATTAGACCTAGGCCGCTGCGCCCCGAAAAATTCCTAGGCCCATACAATCACCTTCCTTTACCTATAAATAATTATATAAACGGGCTGTTACTTCAAGACAACTGAAGTTACTAGCAGACATCTCTCTACATAAGGCTGAAATATGAGTAACCGAAAGAGGCTGTGTGAACTGGCAGAGCGTGTGACCTTATCTTTGCTACCATAGAATCATAGAATGCTGAAGGTTGGAAGGGACCTCAGAGGTCATCTAGTCCAACCCCACTGCTCACACAGGGTCACCTAGAGCATGTGGCACAGGGCTGCGTCCAAGCAGGTTTTAAAGATCTCCAGAGAAGGAGACTCCACAACCTCCCAGGGCAGCCTGTTCCAGGGCTCTGTCACCCTCACTGTCAAGAAATGCTTCCTTAAGTTCCTGTGGAACTTTTGGTGCCTCAGCTTGTGGCCGTTTCCTCTAGTCCTATTGCTGCCCACCACTGAAAAGAGGCCGGCCCCCTCCTCCTCGCTGCCTCCCTTGAGGTATTTATACACACTGATAAGGTCCCCCCTCAGCCTTCTCTTCTCCAGGCTGAACAGGCCCAGCTCCCTCAGCCTTTGCTCACAGCGTGGGTGTTCCAGGTCCCTGATCATCCTCGTAGCCCTGCACTGGACTCTCTCCAGCAGCTCCACATCCCTCTTGTCCTGGGGAGCCCAGAACTGGACACAGTCTCCAGATGTGGCCTTACCAGGGCTGTGTATAGGGGGAGCTTTCCCACATACAACTTTTGTAGGTAACAGGCTGTTCATGTGACCTACTGAGCATGTATAATGGATGTGACCATGTTATGAAGAGTCTTAATCTAATGGACAACCCTGAAAAGACAAAACGTTGCCCATTAGCCAGAAATGTCAATTACCAAGGGTTTAAGAGAGAAATGAAGCATAATGCAGTTCCTTGAATCAAGTAAAGAGGCAAAATTTACTATTGAAATCAGCTGTCTTGATGCTATGTTTTTGTTATGGTGACTTCTATATCTCCATGTCATGATTTAAGGTCCAAGTACAGTAAAAATCTGTAAATTTATAGATAAGCACTATGTGATCTAACTTGCAGCACAACATATCAATAACTGTCAAGCATCAAGTTCATCATTAAATATTGAGTCTCTGTCATGAGTTCCGAATATTTTGTCATTTGAGATTTGTTTATCATTCTCATGCAACTAATGTATGCATGTGGATTTAAATTTCATTTCAAAGTCAGATGGTGTAGAAATGAACCTGGGGTTAAGTGCATGGCTGCACTTCCCCAGTTTGCATTGCATGTTTCTGCACATGTAAGTACTTCATTGTGCAACAGCAGTGAGGCTGTAATGCTTGCACTTGAGTGCATGACTTTTGACTGCTGAAAATCCCGAGTCAAAGAAAATCTTACAACCCACTCTAACCAGCCTGGATTACAGAATCACTGAGCAACTTGACAGAAAATTAGACCAAAACAACCCTAACCTTAAGGTAACGAGTAGCAACAGGAATTTGCTTTGGAGAACAGAAATCAGAGGCTGAATTTTAAAATAAGGGGAAAAGAAACTCTGAAACTTCAAGAAAAAAAAATCTATTTTTTTTGTGTGTTTTTTCTGTTTTTTGTTTTGTTTTTGCCGTCTGCATGCATTTTTTTCACATATGACCAAACTTGACCAGAGGCTAACTACAGCTAGTAAGCAATGCACTTCCTTTGTATGCCAGACTGTCAGAATGATGTTCAGATTAATTACAAAAAATGGCTTGACTAGCCCCGGTCCAGCCAAATACATATCAAATTTAATCACAAACATGAGGAGTGAAATATGGTGCCTCATGCACCTCCTATTCCAATGCATGTCATCCATCACATTCTTTTTTCCCCTGGCAAGCTGAAGTATAGCCTAACAAAAGCAAATTTTCTGTCATTTGGGTGGAGGGGTACAGATTCGCATCTAGAGGGGACTACTTACATGCTTAAAAGATACAACAGCATTGGATTACCAGATTGGGTCTACAGTACTCATGTGATATTAATCAGAAGATATCTCAGAGAAGGCAAACCTTATAATCCCTTTTAAAAGATTACCAGGCAAGGTAACATTGCTAGATAAGAGTGATGACATCCCCAGTCTTAGAGGATAACAATGTTATCATACACAGACACTCTACAGAGGCTTTTTCCTCCTTCTTTTTTCCATACAATGTTTCCAGAAGGAGTTATACATGCTATAGCTACCCACATTTCTCTACTTTCATTTGCTTCATTTTTCACAGGCATAGCAAAGAGGTGAAAGAATGTTCTGATTGGGAAATGGAGGAAGGAACAACCTTTATTAAATTTGAAAACCACTGGCCACTTCCATGAATATAAAATGTTGTTGCAGCATCTTAAAAAGTCCCTAATGAGAATTTAAATATATGCATCTTTCCCCCTTCTATATATTACACACCACTCGAGATCCATGGCTCGGAACATAACATGACAGCCAGGACAGAGCATCATCCTATCGGTACCTCAGCTAATCCTACAGCCAACAGTTCTTCTCTCTGTTTCCCTTGGCAACAGCTGAAGTACTTCTCTTTAACTCTGATTTCTTCTCTTAATTGTTTGTATCATATACTTTTTTTTTCCCCCATTTATATTATCTATTAGCACTTCTCATTTTCTCCAAGTAGAACTGTTTTGCTAATGTGCTCCAGGCTACTCTCTATCTGTTCTTACCCTTGTCCACTTCTGAAAAGTGGTCTTTTCAGTCCTGAATCCTATTAAAAGGTCTTTGACAAAATCCTTACTTTAATTCATGATGATTTCATATTGGGGTGGAGGGGGGGAAGGAATTAGCAGATATATTGTTCAAATACAAAAAGAAAAGATTGACCTATACTGGAAATATTTGATAAACCAAAGAAATTATTTTTGGAAAGACAACTTTTAACATATGTATGTATGAATGTATTTTTAGTTTGATCTTTAGTTGAGTTGCTCTGAATTGCACATGGCTCCATTTGCTCTAGCAGAGGCAAGGGCTCATCAGCCCTATCTTTCTCACATGCCCCAAGGAAAGCAAAGGAGAAGGTAGAAACGTGGATAGGCAAGAAACAGACATGACCTAGTGTTGTTAAGAAAGACTTGTTTAAATACACCTTGGTTTTATAGGTACTGAATGGTGAAGAAACAAGAGGAATTGCATAGTTTGATTGGCAACATAACACGAGGATTTACAGTGTGCAAACATTAATATTTGCTGTAGTGGTGAGCCATTCCCCAGATAGATCCCTAGGAAGTTGACTGAAGTAGCAAGGATGTCCTGAAATGATATACAAAGAAAATAGAAATTATTTAATAGATACTTCACTCAGTTCAGTCTTGATTATCTTTGATGAAGAGGTAAGTAAGGTAAATCAATATGGGATGCAAGAAAAAAAAGTATGTTTCATGGTGCCACTGAGAAGATGGACATAAAACCAAGTATAATAAAGGGTGTAAAGCAGTAAGCACCATTAAAAAAAAATCAGAATTAATCAATTAAATTTATCATCTGCTAAATTTACCAGGATTTTGCATAGATATTGGCTGAAGTTACTCGTCATGGCAGATTTTTAGATGCGTCCTAGCATCCTCTAAGATAGAGCTTCATACGGACAACTTTGTGGGAGTTACTACTGAATTTTCTGCAGCAAACAAGGAACTTTTCCCTTAAATTATTAACAGGGCATATTTCTAATACTGATATCCACTAGATGCTATCACAAAGATTAACAAAGTTGAGGATTTTCTCTTGAGAAAAATCACACACAGACACAAAATGTCAAAACACTGAAGAATAAACTCTTTAAAATTAATAGAGACGTAGTTTTAGGCAGAGATTGAGTGCAGAACTGAACTTGTCAACAGTAAAGTTTAGCATCAAGGTAAAAAATTAATAAATGTTAAAAAATTAATGTTTTCTTTTGGGGGGGAAGAAAGAAAGAGAGAGAGAACTCCATTTGTTAACAGTTAATTGGGATATTTTGGCAAGAGTAGGCAATATATTAAATATATCAGACACCAACAGTGGATCATCTACCTTCTTCATCTTCTTTCTTTCTTCATTGTTATATCATTTCACTATATCAGAAAGCATAGGAAAAAAAATGAAGTCTGAAAACATTTTAACCAAAAGGGATGGAACAGACCCAAATTTGTAATCTAGCAATGCGTGAAAAATAATTTGAGCTACCTGCACAGAGCTAAAGTCAAAAGTAATAATAAGCTTCGTTACTTCCCCAGTTGACTCCGAGTGCTAAAAATCACAATGATATTTTTTAAAGAGTCTTTAATACAGTCATTGCCAGGGAGATGATCTTTAATGACATCTTTAAACTTACTCATCTTAATAGTAGCTGCCTTGAAACACGTCTCACTTCTCTAGATGAGAACAGCATTAAGAGGGGCAAGAGGAGTTTAGTTGTCTTCAGACTTATATGCAGCTGAGCATGTAGAATTTATATTCTTCCGATGGAATGGGAGCACAACAAAAAACTGCTCATTGGAGGGTGGAATCCAGTTTTGTTTTGTTTCTGAAGCATCTAGCTTTCACAGAGTTGTCACCTGGAAAAAAGTTCCCCTAGGATCCTACTTGCCTAGGATCCTGTTTCCCTCTCAGTGTTTAGTCAAATGAAAGATGATGCATCCTGTCCCTGATATTAAATAAACATTTTAAGATGTAGAGTTTATCTGTGGCATAATACTGAAAGACGACAAGTGCCTTCTGTTCTCAGTGTGTTTAACAAGAGCTGAAAAGCTCAGGAATCATCAAGATCCAGGCCAGCAAGAAAGAATATGCCCATGATTATGAACTTTGAGGTTCAATTTTCTGTCCTACCTGCACAGTCACTCTGTACTGACTTAAATACCAAGTCGTTCCATATGGAGCTAGGGGTAGACTGAGTACCTTGCATAGCATATGCCTAAGCCAAAGTGCTGGATGTATCAACAGAGGTGGCTGGACATTGGTCAAGGTATTTGAAATATCTCCCTTATGATTACATTCCTAGAGATCCTTAAGTGTACAGGCAGAAAGGAAGAATAGTGGTGGTAGGACCACGATGATCTTGAGTCTAGAGAGGTTATGGACTTTGAAATTTTGGCAGTCTAGAAGTTTTGAAGTTATGGACTTTTTAGAAATTTTGAGGATCTAAATTGTAGAGTGAGAGAGGACATACTTCTTTGTGGTTCTAGAGAGGCTTACTGAGGCAAGACATAGGCATCCCTGTGATGGTATACAGATAAAAATATGAAAGATTGCATGGCAACCTTCATGGCAATAATATTTATGTAAGAATTAAAAATGAAGCCTTCTGAAAGTCTCAAAAGTCTAAAAAAATTTATCAAAGTCTTGGCGCTTTATTTTTATTTTTTTTTTAAATGTACTTTTGGCTAGTTTTCTATGCAAAAGCATTGTCTTTCCCAACATGACAGATTTTTAAAACATCCGCGATATCATTGCATTCATTTTCAGGTAAGTATTGAAAGATAAGTATTGAAAGAGACATATTTACTGCTAAACCATAGCAACAGATTGTCAGGTAAAAGGAACATCAATTTAGCAAAATAATATTTTGCAACAATTACTTTTAGTTTCAAAAAAAGGATGAGCATCTCTTAGACACTAATGAAGAGAAGAATAAAAAGTGTGTGGTAGAAAGAAACACAAGTCACTTTCTCTTGAGGAGCATGAAGACTATTTCACAAATTCAAATTAATGTCTCACTTGTGCTTATTCATGAGGAGGAGAATAAAGCATATTCAATAAAAGGTTTCACTTGGTTTTCTTTTTTCCAGTTTCAGTGAGACATAACTAACTCACCAAGAAATGAAAATTGTCTGTTGTTCTTTACATCTCACTGTTTTCCAAGTATTTTAGAGATGTTCTGTTTACTTTCTCAGTTATTTGACAAAATTTATTAACTATTTAAGTGACTTTTTTTACTTCTCATTGCAGACAGAAAAGAAAATTTAGCAAACTTCTGTCATGGCTGTATGACATACAGCTTAACAAGATCATATCTTTTAGGTCCTAACCATTTCTTTTGTAACTATTTTCCACATTTTGAAGGTATCTATAGGACAGTCTCGTAGCACTCATTAGGGAAGCTTGGATTTTTGATTGGAAGAGAGCAACACAGTCATTCAAATTCAGTTTAAATCTTCCTGCTCTCTTCTGCATTATAACTGAGGATTACAGATGCCGAATGTTACCTAAAAAGTACAAAAATTATTTTAACCCAGACTTTTTCCGGAAACCCCAAACTTTTAAAATTTATTGCTGCAGTAGTTCATTAGGAATTTAAATTCCTACTTTCCTCCATGGGAAGTCAGTCTGACTAAGTTGCAACTCTCAACTAATATTAGTCTCTCTTACTGCATCTTTTCCCATTTGGTTTATAAGCAATATCTCTTCTACAGAGGATTTTAGTTTCAAAGAGACAGAACCATATTTTAAGTTGTCTTTATCATATACGCTGTGAAAAAGGTATGCTTACTTGCAGAAATTGTTCATGCATTTTCAAGTCTATAGATAGTACACTTTCAGGTTTTACAGGTTTTTCTTTTTAAAGCTTCACCCCACAGTTGACTATCTAATTTCCATTATTATCAGCAGTAAAGAGGTATGTGAACTTTAAGGTGAAATGTTTGCCTTTAATGACTCTTTAAAATTAATACTATTAAAATTTAGTAAAATTTGGCCTCTTCTTTCAATAACTTTACTATCACTATTTCTTCTTTTATAACTTTTATATAACACTAAAGCCAGTTCTTTTTCAACTGCTCTTTCTTTTTTTTTTTTTTAAAAAGAATATTAAAAGCCAACTATTTTTCATCAAGAAATACTACATTAAGATTCCGAACATCAAATTGAAGTTTAAACTCAGGTAACATAAATGGAAAATATCTGCAGAAAAGGACCTAGAAGTATTGTTAAACTGTCAGATTTTAGATGTCTAGATTATAAAATACACTTGAATTATAGTTTAGTAATAACAGGCTTATTGGCTACATGATTGTATGGGTTATTAGCAACTGAAACTCATGTCATCAGGAGTGCAATTAATTCCGAATTTGCAATAAAATCCTAGATCTTCCTACTACTTTCAGAATTTAACATAATTTCAAAAGGTCAGACCAGAACCTCCTAAAAGATTAAAACCTTCCCCCCCCCCNAAAGTTAATCCTCACTGCATTTGCATCCCTAAACTCAAGTAGTATATTTACCTGTCTAGAGACATAATAGCACAGTTAGGAGTCCTATATTGGCGAGTTAGGTTCTGCACAACTTTGGATATCTAAGCAAAAAGCCAAGAAGACAGATCCCTGATTTCCCCTGAGCAAGAGGTTCTGCCAAGTTAGCAGGGCTGGTATCTCTAACAGAGAAGACACACAAGGCAATCTTTTTCTTTAAAAAAAAAAAAAAAAAAAAAAAAAAAAAAAAAAAAAGTCATATACTGTTCAAATGATGTTGGGTGAGGGCTCTCTCTTTCGCCTCCAACATAGGGCCATTCCTTCATGACTAGGACATCTGGATATTTTATATAGCTGGAATAATGCATGGGTAGTGCATCTGTATGAATGTATGCTAAGTAATATCAAGAAGTTTTCTTGCCTCTCTGTATAGCGAGAGCTTGAAGAGTTAAGAGAAGCACTTAGATCAAAAAGGCTAATCAGATTAAACATCATTCCTGAGGCAAACTTGCATCCCATTTAGTATGTTGGAGGGACGCTGCGAGAAGGATTGAAAAGTTTTTAAAGTGGCTTCTCAAATTCAATTTCCTCTGAAAGAGAGAAGACAAGAACCACAGTAAAGCCTGTCACAATAATTTTGAAAGCTATAAAAGCTCCATTTCCCTTTCAAACAACTCCTTTGAGCACTACATGCTCTCAACAAGGATAATTGGAAGACAAAGCTTTTACAGCTTCTGAAATGCTTGTGCCTGTTCCCTCTTTAAGCAGAACAAGGACAGTAAGAGGGTAATTCCAGGCTCCATAGAAATACGCAGCCCACCAAAAGCTTGAAAATGAATGGAAGTGCCCTTTCTCTGTCCTTACCCTATTGCCTAACTTAGTAAAGCAGATGAGCTCAAGAGGCCTCATCAAGATGTTGGCTCCTTTGCTTTGACGAACACTCTTATTCTACAATAAGAGTTAATTTTTCCCCCTGGATATTACTTTTTAGATTAGCCACTTGCACTAAGGACAGAAAATTAACGTACTTGACCATAGGAGGATTATTCTCACTTAGATACCTCCTCTGGCCCTTCAAATGTCATTATAATCACATCTACCCTGGCACTCAGGTCCTCATGCCTGCAGTCATTCAGAATGTTCCACTCTCAACTTTTCAGTTCTCCAGCTAATGGGAAGGATCGAAGTTACCAGACAAATTCTGCTCACTCAACAACAGGTTCCTCTCGGACAGGCAGGACAGGCTACCTCCTCAGTTTCAGCAGAAATGTGTGTTACTTTGAAATGTATGAGCAACCACAACCTAAGTCAAATAAAAATGAATGATCCATACACACACACATACACAGAGAAATGTCTACAGATCACTAGATTACAAGCTCCGTCATCCACAGCAGGGTTCCCTCTCTTGTGATGCCTATACAGTTTAAAGGTAGCCTGATCCACAAATTATTCAAGTCAACAGACAACACAACAGTACTCTGGACATTGGCCTCTTGGCAAAATTCTGTTTTGGGTGTGCTGAGGTTGGTGTGCACACTCTTCCACAACCAGGATGCTGCAAAAGTGTTTGCAGCCAGTCAGAAAAAAACATTTTCTGGTCTATACTACTCTATTTTGTCCTTATCCTCAGCCCAAGAATTTGGGACTTTCTTGTTACTTGCAGAACAGGGCTCTCTCTTCCAGGAAGCTTGTTAAATTCAGTGGTTAAACTGCCCTATCTATAAGGTGTGGAAACATTTCCAAAGACGTCATTTCTTACATTGGCAACTCTATGTAAGCAAAGCCCTTATGAACAACATTCCTACAGCTAGGCATAATAAATCATAACTTTCTTTTGTCTTATCAACTCATACCTCTTCAATATATATATTATTTCTGGTATATAATCAAGGACTAGGACTAAATCTAGATAAGAATAATTAATTAAGACTTATTTACAATATCAGCCTCCTATTTAAAATCTGCTATGGGCAAGACAGAAAGCATGCAGCTCTTTAGAAAGTCATCTGAGTGATGTACACACAGGCTTGTTCTGTGGATACAAATCACAATTGAACCTGTATATGGGATATCTTGCTACTTTGCCTTTTATGCTAACATCCATAAACCACTAATAGTAGATGGGGGTGGGGGTAAAGGTAGAGGGGTTCTTTTCATTGCTTAAATATGGTCCTAAAGCTTTGATGAGATAATCAAATCTCTTCAATTATATCCTTGATAAAAAAACACGAGTCATTTTTGAACATTTTTCCCTGATACTGGAAGCACTATTTCAATAAATTACAAAAGGGAGCTCTCATTTCTGCATTACAACAAGCTACTTCAAAACAATCCAAATCCAACAACAAGCATCCACTGAAAAAGTGAATTACAGAAAACAAGAGAAAGGAAGCTGTAATTACTGAAGCCTGTAACACACATCTCCCAGATAACACCCTAAAGCTGCTCTGCAAAAGCTGAGCAGTTTTTTATATCTTAATATCTTTCAGCTGAGAGCAAGAATTTGTCCCATCTGCATGACAGATCAATCCTGAGAAAACTAATAACTTTTTGCTATGCCCAGAAATTAAATAGCTTTTGTTATAATCACTGAGAGAAGTTTCAGAAAAAAAAAAAAAGGTTTTGAGACAGGAGATGCTTCAAACAAAGCACCACACTCAAATAATCAAAGAGAAAAAACAGGACTTTGGCCAAGTGAATGCTGAAAAAGTGCACAGAATACACACAAAATAGAGCAAATGGATTCAAATAACAATGGAAGAGCTCTATGCAGACAAGAAATAAAACCAAATCAAACATTTAAGTGTGGGATGATCACACCTAAAGCTAAATTACATGGCAAATATTTCAAAGTACCAGTGAGCTAGTAATAACAGGACTGGATTGTGAAAACATACTGCAGTCAAATAATTACAGTTTGTAGACTGAGAACCAAATGCAGTCCCCACTTCAACATACTCAGCACAAATTTTCCTCCTCCTCTCCTCCTTCCATGGATAGTGTTCCAGATAGAAAAAAAACTATCCCAAACCGATGGTGAGGGTGACAGGCAGGGAACACAGATCACCTTCCACTTGGAAGTATCTCTCCATTCCCCTCTTCATTCCAAGATGGGCTCTTGGGGCACAACCAGAATCTCTCAACATCACCTACCCACTTGATAGCATAAATCATGCAGAGAAGCAAGAGCAGCTACTCTCTCCTTGATGCACTGAGCCAATGACTCACACATTTTAAATGATGTGAGCCAATAATTGCCCTATAATTCAGTCAGGTGAGGCAGAGGCAGCAAATGAGTAGTGAGTTCTCTGAGGGGGTAATCCAGCTAACGGTACTTTGGCAAGCTGGCACTGTTCACAAATGGCATGCACTTGGATACAGCAGACAGCATTCATCTCCTTGGTACATGAATTAAGCCTGTTTCAATCAGCAAATACCTACCAGCAGCTGGAAACACTGAATCAGAAACATTAATCTCACATTAGCAAAAGCTAAATAAAAGTGCCTCACTTTTAAGCAACAGAAACTCAGCACTGACCTGAACCAAAGGGAAATGAAACAATGAATAAAGTAAGCGGATCCACAAGGGCAAATAGCCTATGTCTGTGGTGCTTATAGGTTCTTGGACTTCATGGTAACACTTTATGCCTGAAACAACTTAAAATTGCAATAATTTATTTTTCTGTCTAATCGGGGGGATGTTGCAGTTATACTAACAATTGATTTTTTTTTAAGTAACATACTGTAGTGAAATCTTTTTCATTCTTAGAATAAAAACAGAAAAAGCATCTTGCGTTCAGAAATATTGCCTGCTGAACTCCATTAAGTCAGGCACTTAAACACATTATACCTTCTGTAGCAAATCAATACCCACAAAAATATTGTTTGAAATATACTTTGAACTGAATGTAGAAATAATTGAGAGTTAGATGGACTACATGTATCATGAATAGCCTTTCTGAAAGCATGTAATGCAGATCAATTTGTACTGGGGGAAAAAAGGGAGTTTTAAATTAAAAAATCAAAAAAAATCTGGTATTTAAATAAGCATGATTTTAATTTAAGTAATATCAACATTGTAATCATTTTTGAAATTGGTTTATTTTATTTTTTTGTATGAAATTAGAAAGTACAATCTATGAATTTTCCTTTTAAAAAATAAATGAGCTAATTTCTCAATTAAAAGACTGCAATCAGTTGAGGAAAGTGCGTAAAAAATATTTCTTTTTCACAGAAACTCTTGTTCAGAGCAATACAAATATTTAATGTAGATTACATATTTTGGCCAATTTAAATCATTTTATGGTTAAATCTGTTTTGCTATAATCCTGCTCAACTTCTAGACATAAACACATTTTAAAAGATATCTATCTTTTATTTTTAAGAAAAACATTATATTTTAATTTTTGCACATTAAAAAACACTTAGTATAATCATTTCTCATATATTTCAACTTTGTTCAACACCTCTAGCTTTTTCCTTGTTTTTTTTTTCTCACTGTATTGTGCTACAAATCACCTCTACAAGGCATTTAAAGAAAACAAACCCAATATATTACAAAGTGTTCCTGTATTATTTAAAATGTGGTTTACGTAGTGTTTTAGATTGGTCTACTCTTCTGAGTAGCATTGGTTTCAAAGCCTCATTACAAATTTCATGCTCCCTGGGATAGTATTAATTTTTAAATGTATTTTGCCTCTGAACTTTAAATGAGCCCAAAACAGTCCTTTGGGACTTTTTATTTTTATTAAGTGACAAAATTAAATCAACAGTTAATTATTATAGCCCAAAGACAAGATCAGTTCTTTATCTTTCTTAATTACTCTGTTTACTCATTCAGGACAAACTGAGGTATTTGGCTAGTGGCCTAAATGAGGATCACAGCAGAAATGCAATACCTCTGGGAGAGCCGGAGTGCTGACTAACCTCTGCTTTATTTCCCTCCCTGCCTTCACTACTAAGCTGTAGTTTCAGGATAGACTGAACGAAAGAGTCTCTCACTGACAGTCCCTCAGTGGGGCTTATAGAAAAAAAATTCAGTGGAAAAAATAAAACTGGAGATCAAGACCATAAAGAGTTGCTACTTTGCAGCTCCTCTTTAATCCCAGCCCATTTCTGAGATGCATTTGAAGACATAATTAGACCTGACTAGGACTTTTAAATATATATATATATATATATATTTTTTTTCCAAGCCTGAAGTATTTTTGTCCCACCCATTTTTAGAGATAGATGGATCTTAGAACTGGAATTCCCGGAATGGAACCTTGCAGGGAAGGTTTCTCAGTTTGGGAGTCACATTTCTCTTAAAAAAAAGAGCTAGCATAGGAGCTCACTAGTAGAGATGCTCCAACTGAGACATCAGGTGGAGCAAATATCTGAAGAAAAGGAGTCAAACCAAGGTCTCCCAGAGATATCTGAGAGTTTGGACCCATTGCTTCCTGCGCTTCCTACACAGGGGCCTGGGGAATCCAAACACTGTGAAAAGTACAAAATGCTGAGAGCAAGTTCCTCGACTGCTGGCTGTGAAGTGGGATGAACTTCCCTCCCCTAGCTGGCTAGCTCAGTCTCCTTGATCCAAGGTGTACAGAAATGGGAAATGTCCCATCCAAGCCTGAGTACCACACACATTCCATATAGAAATGTTCCTTCAGAAAGCAGCACAGTCCTGACTTGGAAAGAATCCATATCCAGAGGAGTCCATGTTCATATGCTCAACTTTAAGCACGTACACAATTAAAGTCAGTCCACTCTAAACAGGGGTCCAATCTTATCTCAGGCGGTATCAGCACAGAACTGGGTATGGTGATGGATGACATTATGCTCTTCTTATGCAAATTGCCAATAAATAAATGAATAAATAGCTTTTCTTTCTTTAGGTGTCCTTGAAAAATACGCATTTGGTACACAAAAAAATATTCCAAAAAGAAATCCAATTTACATCAATGTGTTTTCATTTTACTTCAGGAAAACAGAGCTACCAGTACACAAATGTAGTCTGCACCTCTCTCACATGCCATCTCCAAACAGAAGGACATTTCTCAGTCACCACCGCTTCACTGCTTCAGTGAACACAGAGCACTGAACACCTTCATCTGCTTCTTTTCTTTGTGTATTTAGAAATGAATGAGCCCAGAGACTCTTTGAGGAGTTTGCAAAGCACAAATTTCATATTTCATCCTATTTGGCTACTCTAACCACAAACAGGAAAAACACGGGATATGACAGAAGATTATTTTATTAATGTTTTTTAATGCCCTCCATATATGAGACCTTGCATAACTTGCATAACTTCCTTTTTTTTTTTTTATTAATAACCAAGGAATGTGACTGACGATATTAGGACCACTTCAAAGCAGTATTCAGAAGGCAACAGATCAGATAGACTTGAGGGCATTGGAGTGATTGTCAAAATCTTAAAAGAAGTTAAACTGTACAAAAATTAACTGTGAAGAAAATCATGTAGTAAAATAGTTAGAAATTAATTGGAGACAAAGGAAGGGGGAAGAAAGTCATCAAAATATTAATGTGCTGCAGAGAATCCAAGCTTTCGCTCTCACTTTCCCTGAGACAAGTACTCAGGTGGTCCGAGCTTCCAGGATTTCTTGCTTCCTTGCTTCAAACTGCATTGGGCTCATCCCACCTCAAGACCTTTAACTTAAAACCTGTCTGCACTTTTTTTTCCCCCCTTTTTTCTCCTCTAAAACCATCCAAATGTGTGAGGCATTTCTGGTTGACTAGATTGTAATGTTCAACTGTGTAGCTACTCAGTATAATCCTTCCCTTCTACTAAAGTAATCTAACACACGAGTGCTAAATAGGAGTATGCCCTACAGAGGGTAAAGTCTGTTTGGTTTTCTGTGTGCATCCATAACCTACTATACAGCACTTCAGAGGTTACAAAGAGCACAGCTACCCCTTTCCTCATAGATTCTTACCAACAATCAATTCCCAGGAGCATCTGACTGAAGAAAAAGAAAAACCAAACCAAACCCTAACAGTAACCCTAAAGAAAACCTAAGGAGGCAGAGAATAGCTTTGTACGCACAACCTGGTCTACCGAAAAACTACCATGTCCTGGATTGTTTTTCCCAGCCCTGAATGTGGAAAATATACAGCACCACCTTGTGAGCTTCCCTTTAAAATGCTCTTGAAGGAATTAAAGATACATTAGGAAGCAATTTGCTTTAGGCAGAACAGGACTAATGAAATAAGGAAAAGCTCTGAGCTATGGGTTTAAAACGCAGAGGGCTAAAAAAAAAACTAAAAAAAAGTGTCGTTTCACTGAGGTTTTGAAAAATTAAGTGACAATGATAATTATATACTGTACAAAATAATAATGTACATTAATATACAGTAATGATTAAACACTTTTCATCAAAATGTTGATGTTTTGTACAAGTGTGAAGTAATTCAGTAACCCTATCTCTACCGCAGTAGTGTTTAACATAGCCTAGAACTACATTTGCTTTTTCCCCCGCCCAAGCACAATGTTCAAATACTACACCCAAGTAATTCCTCAAGTAACTGTTCGGACGCATCTTATTGTCCCTTTCAACAAAATCCAGTGCTGTGTTGCCTTGGACCCTTCTTGTAAGGTCCTGTTCTACCTCCCATCTCTAGTAAATTGGCTAGTAACTCTTCACATAACATCATACCAAATCCTTTACTGAAGTCATCACAAATTACATCACAAAGCTTCCTCATTTCCTTGTTCTGCATTATAGGTTTTCTGAAACAAAGAAAAATAACAGAATCCCTGTGGTGAACTCAGAATTTTTTTATTCTGTTTTTCATGTCTTTAATTGCTCTTTGTTTTAAAATTTGGTCTTAAACTTTGTGCCATTAAGGCCAGACTGAAAGGCCTTTAGTGGCCCAGAAAAACATATCATTAATAACATTGTCACCCACTTCACTTTAAAGTGAGAAATGTATTGAGATGCATTCAAATTCATAGGACATAGAGGGTGCTGTTGCACTGAGCATCTAGGATTGTTCTCAATGCAGCTGTGTTAAAACTCAGAAGTTGTCTGTATATTTTTATTGGATTTTATGGCTTAAACTCAGGACATTTAGTGTAATTTGCTAAAATCCAAACATAACAAAACAAACAAACAAACAAACAAACAAACAAAAAAAAACATAGCTCGCTTTCCGCAGTCCTGTAGAAGTCAAGATGGGCTGATGGCAGTTTCATGATGTTAATAGCAATTCAATTTCTCTTTCATAAGCCCCTAAGAGAAACATTGATTTCACTGCCAAATAAAAATTGTAGATTTTATGCTTCCTTTGATATTAAAAATCAACTTGCATTGCTGCACAGAAGATCTTGGCATGGAGAGTTTTCTTTCGGTTAGTCTCATTTCTATTTATTTATATTTTTACCATGAAGTATAAGAAAAAAACAGCATTTTCAGATTCTCTTATAGGCACTGATGTTTTTAATACTTCACTTAAACAGGGCAAGGTGGTAAGGAGGAGTAATCACATTCATAGCTGGATCACTAAAAAGGAAAGAACAGTTTAAAATTAATACATCTCTTGAACCAGTTTTCAAAAGAGCCTAATTTTAGGCTCTTTGGGTAACTCATGAGTTACCTTTTGAGGTGTCTTACTCACATTTCCAATATATTATTTCCATATCAATATATCTCTGCAGATATACAAAGGGACACAAGGGATACAAGGAGTCTCCCAGGACAAGCCTTGCTCCTGCAAGGTAAATTCTCCATTTTGTTTCCAAGCTTTATGGGCAGAAGATGGCTGAACAAGCTTCTCTCTTCTAGATGCTATTTTTAGAAGGCCAGCACTTGGAAGCAATCTTTTTTTTTTTTTTTTTGAGAATCTAAGTTCCTCTTATCTCCTCAACTGCAAGTAAACTTGGTGGGGAAGAAGCATCTGAAATCTATAGTTGGTAAATTTGAAAGGCTATAAAAGGAGTAGCAAATCAAAAACTTGTTTGAATATGTCGCCCTCCCCTCCTTCCTATGCCAATAATTCTTGGGTTAGCTTTATGGCAGGTAGGTAGGAAAAGTAGCTTTCTGAATAGTAGAGGCCAACAAGACTGAAAATCCAGCCCTCACTCTACTAGTGAACTTATTTTCCTTTTTTTCCCCCCCTTCTTCTTCTGAAAATCAAAACATTTCATTTCTTTCCATCATGGACATAATTCTGATCTCACTCTTGAGACAGTGCTTGCTCATATGTTATTTTAGGTAACATAAGCAGAGGATGTGGAACGGAGCCTCTGGCTCTTAAGCACAAATCTCACACCAGGCCCCAACTTTTTATCCATGTAGTTCTTAACAATAAGGAAGGAGATCCAACTGTTCTGGGACCTGAACTACAGGAACAGACTTCTCGAAGACAAACTTGCCTTACCTGCAGAAAAGTCAGCACTTCTGTACACTGTCTTTGCAAGAATCAGAGACTGCAGAACCCAGAGGCCAAATCCTGATATCAGCCATTTGAGTTAACCAATTTTCTCTCACTGGGAAAGATGTGTTTTGATTATCTTAGCTAGCACAAAATTAAACAAATGATTCCCTAGATGAGCTGACTGCTATAGGCTAAACTACATTCAAATAACATGGTTAAAAACCATATATTTCCCACAAGTACAAAATTCTCAGTTCCAAGTTTAACCTGTGGCTAAAATACACAACAAGACGGGGAGCTTTGTGATGTTAGCATCGTATCAGCTTGCCAGACTTCTACCACTGCACTCAATGCAGTGGTATTTTTTTAGCTAAATGCCATGGCAGAAGAGTGTGGGCAGAAGAATCTTATCCACACACACCAAGGGCTTGATCTGTTTGAACTGATAAGTTTAGCTAGGTAACACCAACATATGAGAAATATATACATGTGTGTGTGAGTGTGTGTGTGCGTATATACCACCTCAGAAGGGAGGGATATGATTGTTGTGCACTGTCACAAACCAGTGATAAACAAGTAACTTTCCTTTTAAGCACTATGCACTTTTTAAAGAAAAAAAAATGACTAACCTGGCTTGTGGCTTATAGAAACATGCATTTAGAACAACAGAATTTTGCTTGTGTGTCAGCACACTGCTAATATATCCAAATAAAATTAAAATAAAAGTCCAACATTATTTCCCAGGCAAATGCTTAGCACAATAGCTAAGATGACTCATGTATTCCTTACTTTGTTATAGATAATTCAGGCCCTGAAAACAAAATAAAACATAACAAAACATAACCAAACAAAACAAAACACAACCTCTAAGACCTCTAGATGGATAAGGATTAATTCTATAGAACAACCTGGCATATATATATATGTTCAAAATGGGTATATCCTCCAAACATCAGATAAGAAACATCATGAAAGTATCTAAAGAGAAATATGTAGAAAACATGGTTCTTGTACCACCAAAAGAAGATTTAGAGGCTACACAGGTTTACATCCTAATTGAAGATACCAAAGACAGCTTGCTATTCCTAGGGGAGACTTACGTACAGAACATAAAACATACAAAAAACCATATTTCCCTGAATAGCAGTGGTAACAAACCATCCTGGTAGCTGGGCTGAAGCACCTCAGCATCCCTCAGGGTCCTATGAGAAACAGCAGGTCTATCCCCCAAAATATACATGGCACACACACCCCACCTGTAGGATTGATACTGAACCTTTACACATCATTAGGGTGCTTTTTTTTTTTTTTTTTTTTTTTAAACATGCGTTTTCTGTATTCTTCTTTCCTTCTTCAACTCCATACCCCATTTTCTCCTCTCCCATGAAGGGACAATCTGGAAAAAAAATCGTAAGTTTTCCCAGGGCAGGAAACCAGAAAAATCTTCAGTGAGTAAGGGTGGGAGAATGAATTGAACTGCACATTGATATTTATCCCTCAAAATCTACTGCTTGGAAAATTGAATCTTGAAGGCTTTAACCACAAGAGATCTATTCACACCTTCACTATCAAATATCCTCATACGGAAGCTCTGGGAGAGTGGTCAGGAAGAGTGCACGGTGAGGTGGATCGAGAACTGGCTGGATGGCAGAGCTCAGAGGGTGGTGATAAATGGGGCCGAGGCCAGTTGGAGGCCTGTGGCCAGTGGTGTCCCACAGGAGTCAGTACTGGGCCCGGTGCTGTTCAATTTGTTCATCAATGACCTGGACGAGGACACAGAGTGCACCCTGAGCAAGTTTGCAGATGACACCAAGCTGGGTGGAGTGGCCGACACTCCGGAGGGCTGTGCTGCCATCCAGAGGGACCTGGACAGGCTGGAGAGTTGGGCAGAGAGGAAGCTCATGAGGTTCAACAAGGGCAAGTGCAGGGTCCTGCACTTGGGGAGGAATAACCCCGGACACTAATACAGATTAGGGGTTGACCTCCTGGAGAGCAGCCCCGCAGAGAGGGACCTCGGCGTCGTGGTGGATAAGATGACCATGAGGCAGCAGTGTGCCCTCGTGGCCAAGAAGGCCAATGGGATCCTGGGGTGCATTAAGAAGAGMGWCTCCAGCAGGTYAAGGGAGGTGATYGKCCCCCTATACACAGCCCTGGTGAGGCCACATCTGGAGCACTGTGTCCAGTTCTGGGCTCCCCAGTACAAGAGGGATGTGGACCTGCTGGAGAGAGTCCAGCGCAGGGCTACGAGGATGATCAGGGACCTGGAACATCTGCCCTATGAGCAAAGGCTGAGAGACCTGGGCCTGTTCAGCCTGGAGAGGAGAAGGCTGAGGGGGGACCTGATCAGTGTCTATAAATACCTCAAGGGAGGAAGTGAGGAGGAGGGGGCCGGCCTCTTTTCAGTGGTGGCCAGTGATAGGGCTAGAGGAAACGGCCACAAGCTGAGGCACCAAAAGTTCCACAGGAACTTAAGGAAACACTTCTTGACAGTGAGGGTGACAGAGCCCTGGAACAGGCTGCCCAGAGAAGTTGTGGAGTCTCCTTCTTTGGAGATCTTTAAAACCTGCTTGGACGCAGCCCTGTTCCCTGTGCTCTGGGTGACGCTGCGTGTGCAGGGGTGTTGGACTAGGTGACCACTGAGGTCCCTTCTAACCCTAAGCATTCTACGATTCTATCAGTACAGAATAGGGGTCGACTTGCTGCAAAGCAGCTCCACGGAGAGGGACATGGGAGTCCTGGTTGACACCAAGTTAACCATGACTCAGCAGTGCCCTCATGGCCAAGAAGGCCAATGGGATTCTGGCTGCATCAGGAGGAGTGTTGCCAGCAGGTCAAGGGAGGAGATCCTGCCCCTCTCCTCAGCTCTGGGGAGGTCGCACCTGGAACACTGGGTGGAGCTTCTAGAGAGGGTCCAGCGGAGAGCGACAAAGATGATTAAGGGAATGGTGCATCTCTTGTATGAGGAGAGACACTGAGTGAATTGGGCCTGTTTAGCTTGGAGAAGAGAAGGCTGAGAGAGGATCTGATCAATATGTATAAGTCCATGAAGGGAGAATGTATGGAGGAAGGGGCCAAACTCTTCTCAGTGGTGGCTAGTGACAGGACAAGAAGAAATGGTAATAAGTTGAAACACAAGAATTTTAATCTCCATATGTGGAAGAACCTCTTCACTGTGAGAGTGACAAGAGCAGTGGAACAGGCTGCCCAGGGAGGTTGTGGAGTCTCCTTCTCTGGAGGTCTTCAAAACCCGCCTGGATGCCGCCCTGTGCCACATGCTCTGGGTGTCCCTGCTGGAGCAGGAAGGTTGGACTGGATCATCTCTAGAGGTCCCGTCCAACCTTGAACATTCTGTGATTCTGTGAAATATAGCTCGCATCTAGCTAAGAAAGCTACTCAGCAGTCTGATATTCACTTAATGCCCACAATCTCTGGCAGTTGCTGAGGCTGAAGCTATTGATGGCACATAAAGCTAAGCCAAAAGTGGAGGGACAAAAATCTAAAGAGGAAGAAGAGAATGGCAAAATGCAGATAAAAAAAATTAGAGTAGAAGAATGGTCTTCACATCCTCTAAGTTAATAAAGCTCATACTACCTCTGCATGACCTTTTATACGTTTTATTTATCTCGTTTTGGTTTTGAAGATTTGCAGCATCAACATCTGAATTCAGAGAAGAAAGTTAAAGACTGTGTACAATATTTCTCACAGCTCCTCTGTTCATACTCTGCTTATTCTCTGGGTTAATACACAGTGATGAGAAAGGTGAGAAAACTCTGACTGGATAAATTGTCCTTTTTAATTACTTATTGAGTGGTACTTTTTTGCCTTCAAGATACTAGTTTTTGTTTGTTTTTCAAGGTAGGTAAATGCCAAACTAAAAACAGAATTTAGAAAGATATTTCTGAGGTAATCAATTTCTCTCCCATACGATAATAAATACAAAAAAAAAAAAAAAAAAAAAAAAAAGCAGAGTGTCTTGACTCAAACTGATGATAAGAAAGCTGAAGTACCTGAATCCAGTACACCAGCTGTTGAGGGACCTTCCCAAAGCCTGCTTACAGACTACCTAGCATGACCTGAGAACATCAGGGAAGGTTGTCCTCTTTAGTATACCTTTTAGGAGGCATATGCTTCAAGACTAAGGTTTTTAGACTCGTCTATTTGTACCTCATTGCCTTGTTATTTAGGACATCAATTGCAGGACATCAATTTCTGCAGGACAACTGCAAGATATCAATATTGTCATTTTTAGTGTCCAATCCCTTGCATAACATTCAGCTGAATGATGGCAGAAATGATGGCAGAAATCCTTTGGCAAACCAAGCTGAAAAAAAAAAAAAAGTACAAAATATTCAATTCAGTGAATTCAGGACCAACATAGTCATTGTAAAAATGCAACAGCCAAAGTTCAAAGCAAATATTCTTAAAGTGTTGAAAGTTTGGGTTTTATTTTTTTTTTTTGATTAATTCCAACAACAAGTTCAGCTTGTTGAAAGAAAAAGCAAAGGACATATCTGGCAGCAGAAAGTTCAGCACTGAAGGCAGAAAGCCAGCAATTTCCATTATGACTTTTGAAGCGTACATTTTCAAGTCTGTTTGCTGGGGACAGAGGAAGTTGAAAGATGACTCACTCTGCAGATCTAGTTGCTTATTAGTTTATATGGGGAAAACTAAAATGACAAGCCAAAAAGACCAGAAAATTGAGGTTTGTCCATCAGGGCAAAGGACTGATTTTCAAGGCAATGGAAGAACACAAACAGCCCTACAGGTGACAATCCAGTAACATCTGGTTTCTGAGACTAGTATTTATTAGTTTACAGATACTTTATTTGTAATAAGCTGACTCACTAGAAGCTACACATGCTCATCCAAAACAAATCAGGAAACAAAGGTCAGGCTGATACGAGGTGCTGTGAAGTTCTGCCAAAGGCAGAACTCTCCTTGTGACAGAACTGTACATTCCCAAGTGGCTCCGTCAATATCCCCTTTCACTCATGCATAACTTCACCCCAGACAATTTTCTGAGGGTGCGTCAATCCCACCAGCACACTCTTCTAGAGTTCAATCTGACCTGCATTAGAGAGGATGAGCTGAATCAGGTCACTGGCTTGACTTGTGAAACATGCAGTCCTTCACTTCTTTTAATGTCAGAGAAGATTCTGCAAGCAAGATTCATTTGTGGCCACTGGTCTCACTTGATATACCCCTAGGGATATACAGCCTGACACTCTCTCTTTTTACTATTCATGTGTACATGGAAATTCTAGTTTCACCCACTTTCATAGCAGAATTTCACTTGGAGCCTCTTGGTTCTCCCCTGTCATCATTAACACAGCAGGCCTAGGTTTCTTCTGAAACCTAGACCACAAAATCAACTTATTAAAAATGCACTACTGTGCCTTTTTTAAAAAAACAACCAAACAACCAAACAAAAAAACTTAGAAATGCAGATTACACAGTGCTAAAAATTGAAAACCGGCCGTTTTTTTTTTTTTTTTTTTTTGCCTCTCGGATTAGCTCAGGTTTGGGCTATTGATCTGATCTGGGGGACAAGAGCCAACATTGCTTGCTTTTCCCTCATTCTTTGAAGATGTCCTTCCAGACCAGCAATTCCTGCCTAGATTTTAGCCCACAAATTATAGACTTAATTTGAAATGATGTTCTCTGCTCTCAGAAAAAAACTCTTTCCTCCATTTCACTGCCAGCTCCTAGAAATTTTGCATGCAGTGCTTCTGATCAAACAAAATTTCAATAACTTGTGGAAGGCATTGGATAGAAGTATATGAAACTGAAGCTCATATTTAATCACTAGGCATCTCAAGAATGAGGCACAAAACGAATTCATGAGTTAAGTACAGGAGGAGGAGACATACAAGGCACAATATGTAAGGTACAATAGCTACAGTGCTGAAGCTAGAAAATTTGCTAGTGTAAAAATACAACTATTTCTAACAATGAGGGCTGGTAAGCATGAAAAGCAGCTGAAGCTGAAAACAGATTGGTACCAGAATCCATTTGTCACCATTACTTGAAAACTTTTTATTTGAACAGGATGTCATCCAAGGCATGTACTATAGCTCAACAATGCTGTAGTGAGCCCAAACTGAGTGAAATTTTATACTGGCTATGTTGAAGCAGATTTTCAAGACTTATAAATTAGCTGTGAACATTTGCTGAAATATTTCATATTTTATCAACTGTAACAGAAAACATCCCTTTCTATCTAGAGAAAGTAGACTGTTTCCTCAGCCCTTTCCACTACAGGATGGGAAGCAAGAGCTTGAGATCAGCATCCTACCTACATGGAAGGCAACACATTTTATTTTTCTCAGCAGTATTGCAGAAATGACCGCCTCCTAGCTGGCAGCAGGGCAAAGTCCAGGTAGGCTGTTTCCCTTGGAGAATGCATCCCTGTGAGTTTGTGCTGAAGAGCACATCAGGGCCCACGTTTTCAAACACAGATGGCTACATCTGCTGCTGCTTCTCCCAGCGGCTGCAGCTCACTTGTCAGAGCAGGCAGATTTCATACTGCAGCATCCCCATGAGTGTTCCTAGCGTAAGAACAGCCTGTGAATTTTTGCCAATGTAGAATGAGATGCATTTGCTTCCCTTCACTTAAGGGCAGCTCAGTAAAGAAATCTGGAAATAATCTTTAGTGCTAAACGTATTCAAGTGTCTCTAAGCATTCTTTAATTGTACCTACCTTATCTAAACAGGCAAGGAACGTAAATTCTTCGGATTAAACTTTACAGTGAATTTTGAGTGCAATAACAGGAAACTGCTTTGGGTAAAATGAAAGAAGGGGGCAAGATATCAAGAGAAAGATGGAAAAGGAAGGGAGGAACAAGAGATGACAGGAGCAGAAAATTTATGTGGGAAAGAAAGACTGTCCACACTTCAAAACTGAAATTAATGAATTGATGTCATCAGCTAATAAAAGCCATCATGTAAGGATGTCTCTGTCACTAAAACTCTCATTTTTCCTATCTTTTTAAGGCATTACATAGACGTAAGACATCAACACTGCCCCACACCTGTAGAGCATGCTGCAGTTTTCTGACCTTCTGGGGATGCTTCAGATTACCTACCTCCTCCTCATCCTTTTCCTCCTCCTCACAGTTGCTTTTTTGATTGAGATTCAGAGCAAATTACTTAAACTCAGAAAGTCTGGTAGTGTAAGAAGAACACTACATTCAATAAACTGCACAGTCTTGAGGGATATCTGACTTTTTAGTACCAAAAAAAATCATGCATTCTTCCTGTTGTAGGGAGAATTTGGCTTCTCATCTGCATTACTATTATGTATCAGCAGTAGCCACAAGACGTCTTCTCACAGAAGTGCCCATCACTTCATCCTGCCTCTAGATCTTCAGCTTCGCTATAAATAATACTGATAAATCTGATCTAAATCAATACATTTTAAAGTGTGCTCCTGCAACTAAGAGAGCTTCATTTTTTTTTTTTCCCTGCTTCATTAACTGATACATTTGAGAAATGGCCCTACAAGTTTTACTTCCTGACTACAGGAAAACCCTTGCTACATTTATATGCACAAACAAGCAGAAAGTGACTTTTCCCATAAGAAATCTGCTTACGTTGCCAGCAGTGATCACAAAGACAGCTAAAGAGTCTCAGTCAGTCTCCTCTTTATAGCCATTGGAAAAGCCTACACTGTGGGTGCTCAGCAGGAACCACATGGCAGCAAGCAGAAATGAAACACTTCACTGGATGCTTCAACTTGCTGTCAGCTTTGGGAAGATTAAGCATAAGCATAATTAGATTTTCAGTGGCACAGGCTAGCTAGCTATCAAGCTACTATACTCCTTCTCAAAGAAAAGGTCTTACTATAGCTATACTGGAGCCCAGAAGGGTGTGAAGAGCAGCACAGCGTTTTGAGGGTCACACAGAGCAGGGGACTTGTATACATTTTATGTCTGGCATCAAACACTGACAGCGTTTTTTTTTCCAGTGAAAATTACTTACAACAGGCTTAACTCAGTTTATGAAGTTCAGTGAAATCTGCCACAAAGCACTGACAAACATTCACCCCTCTGCAACTTCAAAGCCTGCACTTTCAAGGCCATCAAGGCAGGAGTCACGCACTTTACCTAGTCGTGGACTCCCGGAACTGATTCCCTAATCCCTGCAGACTTCAGGGAGCATCTTGCTTACTTTGCTGCCCTTTGACCACTCCAGGTCAATTCCAGGGTCTATCCTACATTGAAAAGGCTCCAGATAGGGCACATTTGCCCTTCAGTGAGCCCTAGGTCTCTTTCCTAGGTCTCCCTTCCCTCAAACACGATTTCTTCCATCTGGAAACAAGTGGAGAGAGTATGCAATGCCATCAACATCCTTTTGCTTTTAGTCTTCAACTCCATACAGCATTCATTTGACAAATGATACGTCTTATTATTCATCCCCGACATGAAGTAGACATCAGGATGCTTCATATGAATGAAGCAGCGTGCCTATTTCCTTTCTTTAGGAACGTTACAAAAGCCTCTGTTACTTTCATATCAGGAATAAGTTAGTAATGTCTTTTAAACCATTTTTTTTCATGAGATTCTGCAGCATTAAACACAAGAGATTAGCAAAGCATTTTTACATAGTATTTGAACAGCTAGTTTTATTCCAGATAAGGAATTTGGACACAGTGGTACATTTACATCTGGAAACACTTAAGCGACAAGCGAGACTAACTATATTTCCTGAAAATTTATAGAGAAAAATATTTCATACAGCATGGGATTTACTGCCTTTTGTAAGATCACTAAGGTCCCAGTATTTTATAAAACAAACATATTTTTAGTATTTAAGCTACAAAAGCACTTTAAAATTTTGTAATCATGCACTTCCTTACTACTATATTTTTTCACTGATAAATTTAACTGTATTAAGAACTGAGACAAAGGCAGTAATCACTGATAAAATGATCTGAGTGGTGATAAAAAGGAAGTTGAATAGATTGTACTTAATCCTACAAAGAGGAATAGAGGACTGATTTTACGTACTCAGCATAGAATTCTACAGTAATAAAATAATGAAGAATATAGGATACAAAATGTTATACTTTTCTGAAAAACCTTTAGGTAGGCAAGCTGTTGCACTGAGCCCAACAGTGAATCACAGCACAGTCGTTGAGCCAAACTGCTCAGAGGTCAGTATCTACTGTTTATTTTTGTGTACAAAAAGAACAGATCATGGGTTTCACTGATTTCATTTCTGTTTTACTACCCAATTACAGTGGTACATGCTGAACTAAGAGCTGGTTTCCTGTGTACTGGCTCTAACAATTGGCTCAGTGTGAACCAAACTTCTTATTACAGTGGCTATTTGACAAAAACATGTGAAATTTCTGCCATCATAGCTAACTTCAGCCTACTCTTGGACAGTAACTGTCTATACTTGGTTTATCTCTCTGATTGTAATCTAGTAAGTATTAAAACAGACACATACATGCAAAGAAAACAGGTGAGATTACAATCAGTCTCCTTAGACTCTAAAAGGAGTCCATGCTCAGGTTAACTTTGAGCTTGCTCTTGCAACTTTAAGCACAGACAGCAAACACCCAGTGTAGTATCTCTATATCTTCTATATAGCAGATACTGAATACTTGATACTGCCTCCTACTGATGGCAACTCTTAAGAGGTGTTTATTACTTGCCTTATTCTGACTTTTTCCCCACCAGGAATGCAACAGATTTTGGACTGGGACAAAGTTCTTCTAAATATATCAGAAAGAATAGTTTTGATTACTGATTCATCCAATGAAATATTCAAGGATTTCTTTCTTTATTTAGGCAGAAGGAAAATGAAAGAAATGCATTTAGAAATAGTTTACCTCAAAACCAGATCAGGTTTCTCATGAACCTGGTTCATATGTGGCGGGGGAAAGTGATTGATAGAGAGGGGGAAGAGGAGAGAGACGGAGAGAAAACATGCCATTTTCTGCACTCGTAACTGTATTGATTTCAGCAAGATGATAAAAACTCAAACAAATTGTCTTTAATATATCCTTTCTTTTTTGTTGTTGTTGTTTGCCTGATGTTCTCACCTGGAATACTGTATGCAGCTCTGGGCACCCCAGTATAAGAGAGATGTGGAGCTCCTAGAGAGGGTCCAGTGGAGAGCAACTAAGATGATTAAGGGAATGGAACATCTCTCGTATGAGGAGAGACTGAGTGAGCTGGGCCTGTTTTCTCTGGAGAAGGGAAGGCTGAGAGGGGATATGATTAACGTGTATAAGTTCATGAAGGGAGAATGCAGGGAGGAAGAGGCCAAGCTCTTCTCATTGGTGGCCAGCGATAGGACAAGGGGTAATGGTCATAAGCTGAAACACAGGCAGTTCCATCTCCAGGTGAGGAGGAACTTCTTTACTGTTAGGGTGACAGAGCCCTGGCACAGGCTGCCCAGGGAGGTTGTGGAGTCTCCTTCTCTGGAAGTCTTCCAAACCTGCCTGGATGTCGCCCAGTGCCACATGCTCTAGGTGTGCTTGCTTGAGCAAGAAGGTTGGACTAGATGATCTCTAGCGGTCCCTTCCAACCTTGAATATTCTGTGATTCTGTGATGTTAGCATAGCATAGGTGTCTGAATCACTCTGAATGAAGGAAATGAGAACATCGTAGTAATTTAAAAAGCATCTTCTTTTGGCAGTTGTCTGAGGGTCCCACCACCCAGGCTAAGGTTCGATAAATCACACACAGACCTTAATAGATGTTCACTTATATTTTCAAATTAGAAGACGAAAGCAGAGAAGGAGTAACCACATGCCCCAGTGTAGCTAAAGCTGAGCCATAGGGATGCCCCTAACATCCCAACCCATTCTCATGACCTTCAGGTTAGACACTAGAAAGGATTTCCACACGGAAAGAGTAGTCAACCATTGGAATAGGCTGCCCAGGGAAGTGGTGGAGTCACCATCCCTGGCAGTGTTAAAGAAATGTGTAGATGAGGCACTTAGGGACATGGTTCAGCTGCTATAGTGTTGAAGGGCTCATGGTTGGACTAGATGATCTTGAGGGTCTTTCCAACCATAACAATTCTATGATTCTGCTCCCAATTTCCCTCCTGAGCACGCCCCACACAAACACCTTATTTATTTATTTATTTAATAGATGATTTAGGTGAGCTCAAATATATCTGTTTGGCTAGAGTCTAGCAGCTGAGCTGCTGCCCAGTCTCCCTGCTTGTTATTGCAGGTCCTTCCTGCAGTGAGGCACGGCAGAACTGTTACAACAATTTTACTAGGTTCACAAAGTACAAGTCTGGGTGGTAGACACAATTCAGAGATGGGAAAGTAACCTAAAGCACTTCAGTTGTGGTTATTACTCATGTGGATAGTTAGGGGCAGTTTTTGGACACTCAGGGTACAATCTGCTAAGCCCAAATGAAAGGAAGAGCCTCGACACCCACAAATCCATGGGCCCTGATGGGACGCACCCCAGAGTGTTGCGGGAACTGGCAGATGTCCGAGCCGAGCCACTCGCCATCATCTTTTTAAAAAAAAAAAAAAAAAAAAAAAAAAAAAAAAAAAAAGGTGACCCTGCGTGAGCAGGGGGGTTGGACTCGATGACCTCTGAGGTCCCTTCCAACCTTCAGCATTCTATGATTCTATGATTTCACTTCACTAAATACAAACAGGACATTTCAGTGCCTGCTTTTCATAGTTTTAACTGCACATTTTCTGAAAATTTCCATTCCATTTATGCTTAAGGAGTTTTTAGTTCTTAAATCTCAACTTGTGGGTAAGTAACAGTTTTTGAAAACCCTGGAACCTCTCGGGATTTAAATATTCAAACACCTCTCATAATTAGACTGATTCTACTCTATGCTACATGGTCCAGTTTCACATCTGAAAAGGTATTTGCTCTGGATGCCACTCACACTCAAATGGAAAGAAAAGCAGAACATAGGGAAAAAAAAAAGTGACCAAAGGTTAATAGAAGTGGAAGCATTCAGTTTACAGAAGAGATAGGCATGATAAGAAGGACGTTAGCCACAGGTTATGGCCATTGAAATCAGTCACTGCAGACAGAACAGAGCCAGGAACAAAAGATGCTCCAGCAGCCACTCAAGCTAAACATCAGAGAGGGAAATTTACTCACTGTATAGAAATGGAGCTGTCAAATGAAATTGCAGACTTGCAATAATTTAAAATATTCTAGGCTGTGCCAGACATCCAGGAGTGAGTGAGGAACAAGGAAATCAACCTCACCACAAAACAGGAGGAAAAGAATAGGTTATCTGCAACTTCAGAATTATAGTCAATGCAAGAGACACAGACATTCTGCACACCCCTATCTCGTCCAGAACACCTGTATAAGCAAAAGAGCTTTCATAGAGAAATAAGGATGACAGAGAGTATGCCAACTAGGCATGACTCATTTTATCTGTTTACAGAAGCCCCTGGTAGGGAAAGATGATCATGTACTTCCTCAACGAGGTATCAGCCTTACTTCAAGCTTGTGAAGCATGTTCTCACAGTTTTGGTTTGCTTTAAGTTGCAGGACCACAAAGGATAGTAACTAATAATACTTTGAAAAAGAAGAAATACTTCTGCCCTTCTAATGTTGTAGAACATGATATGCACATTTATGTTAGTGTTTTAAAGCCACAAATAAATAAACCCACCAAGCTCATTCTATTCTGAAACAGTATTTCTAGCTTCTGAAATATACTCCCAAATAGTTTCTTTAAAGGTTAACAAAGGTTAACAATCACTTTCTCCTACAAAATACTAAAGCTTAATCAAATTACCATTTCATGACTGAAAGCATCCACTCTTTCGTTGTAAAAGTACCAGAGTTGACATAAATAAAATTGCAAAACGGAAAGAAAATACAATGGAATTCTTGGAGGCATCACAGAGGGGAAAAAAAAAATTGAAGCTGTGAAGGAATTCATCTCAGTGTTCTGAGAAAAGTCTACATGACAAAAATGTAGAAAGGTAAATAATTGTTAGCTTTAACATCTGTAAGAGTAAGCTGAGTAGAGACAGCAAGGAGGATATTGAAAGGATGGTAAAAACTAAGGATTAGTTTGATTGCTCTTTTGCAATATTTGAGACTTTGCTTGGGATGAAGAGGACTAGATATCGAGCAATCTCCAGCATTAAAAGTACAGATTCAAAGAATTTACTTGTCTTCATACAAGTCACTCACAAACCTCAATAAAGAAGAAAAGGTGCACTCAGGTTGACTGAGCCACAAGCTGAAGTACTATCAATACTAAAGCTTCTTTTAAAAGTCAAAGAAAAAATAATTTTAAAGCTTATTTCTCTATAATTTGGGACAAACACACCTTACATGACTAATTTCAGAGGAACTTTATTATTTACATGAACACAAGGTTTAAGCCTTTACTTTCTAATAAATAGCTAAGTTATAGACAACAACCATAGTAGTTAAGCATATGTAAGATAAGAAAGAGAATGCACAAGATGGCTAAAGTATCTCTGCATGTAGTTTCAACTCTCAGAGTTTGATGAAAGACCTTCCTCTCTGCCCCCACAAGCTTCTGGAAATCAGATGTGATTAAGTTTCATTCTTATTCAACACACAACAGAAAGCCCTTATTCTGTACTGACAATTCTTCTGTATCCTTTGCACCCAACATAATAATTTCTAGGTTTTGTTTCTAGGTCATTGATAGGTTTTAGAGAAAACTCATTTCTAGGTTTTAAGAAAAAAGAAAAAAAAAACCAACATACAGCAAAGCTTTCACCAGAAAAGAAGAAACCATCAGCAAATTCCATATAAATTGTTTTAATTAAGAGATGATTGCTTAGAAAGTTTTCCATCAGTCTAGGAGTCAAATGTCATAGCTTGCGCTCACTTTGTGTAAGTCTGCAGCAATAAACTACTGCAATTCACTATGGTAAAAGTTAGGTGGATATTCACTTTTGCTGCAATACAGGAATCTCTGTTATAGGGTCAGAAGGTTTTTGAATTAGTTTGAGAGTCTGACTGTCAAAGCTCTTATATAAAGCTAAGAATAATCATACTAAAGAAGCTAGAGGCATAGGTAACATTAAAAAGGAAAATAAATACATATTCAACCAAATCATTATGGACTTGTTTAACATACTGATTTTTTTCTGGAATTTTTTTCTTTGGAACTACTTTTACTGTAAAAAAATTTAAATGCAGGTCTATGGTTTTGGGGATTCTAGATCATGATAATTTCTTGCATGTTAGTGACCTAAACATGGAAATAGAATAGCCTGTTGCAAAGAGAAAGTTTAAGGTTTTGAAAACTTACATGTTGAATAAAATCCTGCTTAAAAATGAAAACAACCACCACACTCAAAGTGAACAATTAATAGTTTCATCTGTCTCCTTACAGCACCACAGTCTATTACCATTATCATTCTACTATCTTTGTGGGACCCACACAATCTTACAGTACATCTCAGAATTAAATTAACATAGTCACTTGAAATTCAATCTTATTTTTTTAGGATATTGTCCTGATTGTCTCCTTTAGCTGCTACAGTAACTAATAATTTAACCGGTTAGTAAGATTGAAAGGTGCTTTTGTATGCAAAATATTTCAAAATATCAGATAGGAATATACTTGAAATAAACATCTATATTAATTGCAATCTGAAAAAAATCAGAAACAGGCTTTTGGCATCTGCCTACATCATAGAAACACATGGCCTGCTCGACTGGGAATTTTTCCATTTTGTTCATCTGCCCATGAAAACCTATCATTGGATTCTTCCCTCTGCTCCTCCAGAATCTTTTCCAAATCCATCTCATGCTCTTGTCACTGCCAGAAAACAATAAACTATTGTTTCCACATTTGGATTTGTCACGAATCTTTAACATATTATTCTCACTGCTACATAGTGTAATAGACCTCTGGGACTCCTGTGGTCTATCTGTCAAAATAAATTCAGGATGATTAGAGAGAGTTCCTATTCAGCTACTGAAATCTGAATTCTAATTTATCATAAGCCATCTAAGGCAGATCTAGACAGGCAGACACCTTCACCAGAGCTCTGGGATATTTAGCCCTTGATATGACAGCTCTACTGACAGCAACTTTACAAGGGCAAGAGCTTAGAAGTTTCTGGATTGTGAGAGAAGAACTATTGCAGGACAGGGAAGGAGGGACTAACCTTTCCAAAAGAGAATATGAATATATCAGTGTCCCGGTGGCAGCAGTTGCTAGTTGGAGCTTCACACAAAGTACAAGGTAGAGATGCTGATTACATCTGATCTCTCTGGACTTCAAAATGCCAGTGCACGATCTGCAAAATTTTACTTTCAGCCACTGATAGGAAATAAACACAAGTTTTTTTTACTTAGGAAAAAGACAGTGTATGTGGCTGTACATAAGGTTTGTTGTTTCAGAAACTGAGCAAGCCAGAGGAGGTTTTATGCTGTACTCTTCCAAATTATCAAGATAAGAAATAAAATTTCCAATAAATTACCTGGGGGGAGAGGGGGAAGAGGGGATGGGGAATGGCCAGAAACATATAAGAGATGGTTGTTCTTTCTACAAGGGAGGAACAGGGAGAATTTTGTTAATGACATCCATAAGGGACTTTCTCACCCCATCTGGAAGACAGATGAAAAAAAAACTATCCCATATTCACACATCAAATAAAATTACCTTTTTCCTGAGGCAAAACCTTGATGAAGAGGTAGACAGTCTTACTGCTTAGAGTTCAGAGGAATAGCAAGGGGACACAGACAGTAACTCCCTTGCAGTGCAACCTTATTCCGAGCTCCTGCAGCTAATCTGGCGATAGCCACATGGAATGAGTTCTCAGCACATGAAAGAGACTCGACACAGCAACATCCAAATGCCAGCTGCAGTTTAATGGGCAGGAGCCACGGGACAGAGACCTCAAGTATCCTGCTATAAGAGGAGTGGTGGAAGAGCCTTGTCAACCACGGCAGCCTATCCTATACACACAGGGAGACCGAGTTCCCCTTCCCCAGCTCTGTGGTGAGCACTGCTACGCTGCAGGAGAGAGCTAATGAAATGTGGCTCTTGCTTTCTGCCATTCGTTCAGCTGAATAAACAAGATTCATCTGAGCAGAAGCTGAAAATCGAAACTCTTCCAGAGGTAACAACTGATGAGGGAGTTGCTGGGAACTGTTGGATCTATTAAAAGATAAGCTAGGCAAAAAAAAAACTTTGGAAAGCCAAGATCCATGACATTCATGAAAATGCTGACCCATGTTTCCATTGTGAGAGAAAAGAAGCAGAGAAGAACAAATAAACTGTAACATTACCAAGAAAAATTAATAATAGCATGAGAAGAAGCATTGTGTTTTTTTCCTCGTTTTGAACCTGACAGTACTTGAATTATATATTTTATTTATCTTCTAAACCTTAGCTAGAACTTATATGGTTAAAAAAAATGTGTGTGTGTTTGTGAAGGGGGGGAGGTTAATCTAATGTTCTCATATTTAAAATGTTTTTGTATTTTAAAAACTTTTCAAAACTGATAGTAGTACTACCAGTACTACTGGTACTAGTGGGTACCAGTAAGTACCCACTTACTGGTGGGTAAGATAAAATGTGCTAATTTATAACAAGCTATAAGCTATATAGCTGATTTTGACTCAGATCTTGACTCAGAAAATACTCAGAGACAAGACATTGTCTAGATTACCGATTAGCACACCTCTAATTTACTTGGTCATCCTGACACAGGAGGGTGGAAATAAAATTCAGATAGTTTGATAATGACTCAAGATTTCCCTTTCTGGATTTCCAAGTGCCAGTTCACTAGAATTACACTTGATTATATTTTGTGCAAGTCAAAGGGGCTGTGCAATAAACTTTGGTTTATTTATAAAGCAATATTTCCATTGCAGCTTATTACATACTGAGAGAAGCTCATGGATAGAAATCAATAAAAGCCTGAAAGGACTTCCTCAAATCTGTCAGGAAAAGAAACAAACCAAACAAACCAAGCAAACCCAAACACTCCTTTTCTTCTAGTAGAGATAGTCAGAACAGGGAATCATGATAAAAAGACATTTCAGAGAGAGTCCTTAGGAATAAGCAGACATTTCTTTGGCAGATGGTAGTAGAAATAATGAATCAACAATAAGAATCAATGAAAATTTGCTCATTATCATGGGGAATACTCATCCAAGTAAACTGAGCTCACAGCTGCCCTAGTTGTGATCACTTGGTAAAGCATCTGTACTGCTGTTGCACTAAGGTCAGCTGTCCTGCAAGCTGTCTATGGGGCTGTCACAAAGATCCAACATGAAGCACAATGCTGAAAACTAATGGGAAACTTTACTGCTTCACCAGCCAGCATTTTACAAAGGATCAAAACAGGAGAGAATGAGAAAGACTAATTTGCAGTAAGTACATTGCGCAATGAGATTTATGTCTGAAATCAGGAGAAATGGAAATAAAATCATGAACAAAAGGAACAATACTGTTGTCTACAAAAGAAAAAAAATGGTAAGGAGTTCTAAAATCAGAAGAATGCTTACAGTTAATAAAGCTGAATTTTTATATCCTCTCACAGTGGACAATGGCAAAGGGAAATTGTCATAGGCTGCAGCTGGCACTTAGAGACTCACACACAAAGCAATAAAAAAACTCTATATTTTTCAGAAACTGGAGTTTCACATGGTGCATATAAGTCAATCAGGTAGATGCTACTGGTCGGTATTAGCCTTTTTATTAAAAAGCCTATAGTTATACTTTTCTGAAAAATAACCTCTAACTTTAGACTGCTCAAGCAGATTCCAGAATTCAGCAAGACCTCTTTATCTCACACCAAAAGCTAAAGATGCAGAGTGAGGCATCTCTGACAGAAGATCAGCTATACCAATATCAGCTGAATGGTATTAAAGTTTCTCAGTAAAAATAGCTAGATATACGGGACTTGTGACATTTGCTTCAAATAATTCCAGAAGAATTCCAGTCCCTTCTCAGGCTTAGTTCTAACCATGGTGAACTAAACAAGAGAAAAAAAAAATCCTGCTAGGCATTAATTTTTATGTAGGTATCTAAACTGAAGATGTAAATCCTGCTACAAGAGCACAATGCCTTCATAGAGTTTCACTTAACCAAAATACAAATCAAAATAGAAATGGTTTGGCCAGAATTAAGCAGTAACAAGGACCAAATACGTAGTGTCAGAGCTTCACAAAGTAAATCACAAGTTCTGGATAACTGTTAGGTATGCAAAACAAAAAGTAATTTTGTTGGAGGAAATAATCGGACTGAAAGTAATGAGGTAATTCGAAGTACTAACAGTACTAAAGTTCTAAAGAATGACACAGAACTGTGCAAGAAGTATTATCAAGATACAAACCTTACTGGAAGCTCCAGCAAGGCACATGAAGACTGGAAAAACATCAGATCCATTACTTCACTGTAGACCTCCAGTAAGACAGAATCAACATTAGGAAAATGATTCAGTTGTGTCAAACAAGCTGTCCCTCATAAAACTGTGCTCAGCAACATAAACACTTTGGGAACATTCACACACAGGTATAAATCTTAAAAGAAATAGTAGGAAAGGTGAAGTTTGAAGAGCTAACATTTTAAAATGACAGCAATTAAAATGGAATGCAATTTGAGTATTTTATAACCAAGAATAATCCCAAACCTATGAGGAATGGAAAGGGGGGGGGAAGCCCCCCAACAGAGTATTCTGTAGCCCACAATATAACAAAATTCAAATCTGTGGTACAAATTTGTACCACAAGAACTTTTTTTTTTTTTTTTTAATTCCAAGTAGACATATGTTACATAAGAATAAGAGACCATCTTCTCAGAGCTTTAGTTGAGATGAAGGAGCGGGCCGAGGATTTTGTCCAACACAGCTACTGACAAGGTGGTTAGGGTGTGCTCGGGAAAAGAATCCCCAGGCATGAAATAAGACAGTTGCCTTTTTTTTTTTAAATTGCATTTTAAGAAACTCTGCAGTATTTTGACTATTATTTTTTACAGGAAGAGATCTGGAGGGCGTTAGTCCTTCAATACCTGTTCTGAATGCGCTCAGAGTTCACCATCTCAGTCACGTACAGCAGAGGATGGAGCAGCCCAGGCTGAGGCTGCCAAACTGCCTGCTAGTCAAGCACAGCTCCCACCGGAGACAAGCTCTGAGATCTGAGCAATAAGGGGAGACACTGAGAGCATTTTTATAGGTGCTTTTCATTTCATAACATTAATCTATTGCTAACCTGATCTTTCAATTGTCAATTTTAAAATGTAAATGTGGGTAAGTGCTAGCAAGCTTCTTAACTTATTCCTTCTTCTTTCTCCTTTAATTTCATGATCCCACAGTTCCCTCATCCACTTAAGCCAATGACACCTTGACTTTGTAAAGATAAATTTTTCTGAGAAAACTTTCAACACCTTCCAAAAGCTTGTCTGACACACAGACCAACTCCTTCCTTTTGTCCCAACTTAAATGACTCACACATACTTAACCCAAAAGAGGAAAAGACGTGCAGCTGCTTCTTCAGAGTTTCCTACCTGCAGCTCTCACTGCCCCTACCAAAATGCAAGCTGAGGTATCATTCTTAAGGTCTAAATATCACTGGAGCTACACAGAGACTTGCAGAACTTTGCAGAGCAAGAAGCTCAACTTCACTATCCAGGGCCTACGCAGGTTTCTTCTGTCATTGACTGTGTTTTCAATCCTGTTTCACGAGTCACCTGGGGAAATGCTGCTTACAACATTTGTACGTGCTGCAAACAGGAAGGAACTTTTTCATTACTTTAGGTATTAAGCATCTGGGTTCATCCTATTCACTGAAGATAGGATGAGACGCCATACCTTATAAAGGGGGTACACAGGAGAATAAAAGATTCTATTAAAAGGTTTTGATTTTTATTTTTAACATCTAGGTAGGCTTGCTAACACAGAGAGAGGAAAACTATTTAGATCTGTTTATCTGAAAGTAAATTATAATAGACTATGATAAAATAGCAGCAAGGACACATCATGAGCAATTTTTCCTGAACAGCAAATCCAATCAATAAGAAATGATGTTTGTATAAGCAGAAACAAAAGCCTATGGAAGCAACAAAAGTTGATAGAAGCAGCACAGGTGAAACAGCAGTAAGTTCTTTATCCATTTTGATTGAGCAGACTGAGAGACACAGTGTTCTTAGAGTCACAGATAAAAACATTTCCCAGAAGTCACTATTAGAGCCTGACCCTTCTGCTAGGACAAGCCTGTGTGTGAACTGGCACTCAAGGATCCATGGGGGAAAAAAAAAGGAAAGATGGAGCCTCACAGAAAGCTCCATCTATTCTGAAAAGAGATGATGGTCCTCAGAAATCTACCTGCTATCAAAAAGGAGACCAACAGCCTTCAAAACGCCACTGGGGATGCAGGCACATGGCCAGTCTGCACTGTTGGCTCTTGCACAGCTGCAGAGGTGGATTTTTTAAAACTGTTTCAAAGCTTTTCATTTTCTCTTTAAATTAGAAAAGAAAGTTGATAAAAATAAACACTTGGTAAATATCCTTCATTTTGAGTTCTTGTTATGCTGAAAGATAAACCCTTTCTGTGTAAACTCCAATTGAAAAGATTGCAGAATTGGTTTTCAGTTTAGCAGGACAAACAGAAATTGTACATGTACTTATTATGGGTAAATGCAAAATGAGGCTTATCAAAATAAGGAGATATAAAATCCAAAGTATTTAAGCTTATGCTGAACTTTAAAAAAATTAAACAATTTCTATATTCTCATGCACTCTAAGTCCTTCATTTTAAATAAGGACTTAATTGACTAACTACTCACAAAACACAGATACAATACGTCTCATTTTCAAAATTTAAGAATTTTGTTGAAGTGGTATCTTAAAGTTACTGTTATTTCAAATGAATTATTTATCAGAAGTTAGCTTTTTTTTTTTTTTTTTTTTTTTTTTTTTCTTTTCTCTCCCCCCCCCTCCATTATAACATTTAGAGAATTTAGTATAGTCAAGAGCACTTATTTGTCTCTGGCTTGAGACCTTATATGTGACCAGCCTTAATGGTCCTCCCTAATGGCCTTCCAAGCTTCAGATATATTTTATGTCATATACATCTAAGTACACATTTTCATACACAAAAAGATATTTTGATGTCTAAATGACAAATTGCTGTGTCTTTTACAAACAGAAAAAAATGGCAGGATTTTTTTTTTTAATTCACCTTTCAATTTCTACAAGCAGCATTATAAAAGGTGGTATTGTAAGAAAAATTTAGCCATGCCAGTTGAAATGAAGTAACTTCAGGATAAGTTAGCATGAAATTAGGCCCGTAGGGCTGCAGTAAATACAACAATCACATAAGTGTAACTCCTTTTCTGATGTCTTTGGCAGCCTCTTATATTGAGTTGAGTTTAATAGCTAGGAAAGTCTGATTGATAATATTTCAGATATACCTGCATGAAGACACTAATTTCTTGTGCATATTTAAGTAGCTATGTAATGTCTCTATATCCATCATTTTCATCCTTTACTTTATCCATCATGTTTCTGATAGAGAGTCTTAAAAAAAAATCTAAAATGAGATTAATAGTAGCTCAAGACTAGCCTTGGAGAGCTGCAAAAGTGTGATAAGATTTTAGCTACTGGCCAAAGGCAAGATAACAAAGATTGGGGCTTACCCATTGGTTGAAGACAATTCACGGACACCAACAGATATGCAACCAAAATACCCCTGACACACCAAGGTGATGCAGGAAGAGCAATCAGGCTAAGCCACCTCAGGAGGTCAGGCAGCTGGAAAGCAGGCACACGCTGCAAGGGCCCACAGCTAGCAGGCAGGTGGGCTCCCATGAGTGATATCCTGTTAACACACTCAAGGACAACCAGAAGTCAAAACCACCACGAGGGGCTGATGCACCTTCGGCTTCCACTGCGTCTGTTAAGGACACCTATGTCCAACGCATGCTTCTCACTTGACATATGCTCTGAGGAAGAAACCCACAGGGTAAATCGCATGGTGGGGAAAACTTGGTAGGCAATCCTGAGACAGTCTGAGCCCTGGAAGGAGATTTATTATAAGCCGAGCCTGGAGCAGTCATCTACAGTCAACAATGGTGGGTCAGAGTAGCAGTGGCCTGGAACAGCACAGCGGGAAAGGCCCATTTTGAAAGTAGTCTTCATGAAACAGTGCACTGCCATTTCTTTTAGAGTAACAACAACGAGTCGGAAGGAAGCCATATACTCAGAAATAGAACATAGGAGCAGTGAAAGTTCCAAAAGAAGGCTTGGTTCTTCTCACTGGGTCCAAAAACAGCCCAACCACAAGCTCCTCTCAGTGAAAAACAACAGAAAACAGTTGCACTGGAACCTCTCCAAGCTGGAGAGCAGAATGGAGAATCTGTGTCATTTACTTTGACACAGAAAATGACACATGTGAAAAAGGCATCAGCCTCTAACACAAAGCAAGCCAGGCCTATTGCTATCCTGTGTCACACCTACCCTTGCCTAAGACTACTGGTTCTTCAAAGCCTTGTTCATAGCTCCAGTAATATTCCTAAGAGAATGCTTTCTACTTTCTGTCCCATTTGGAGAAAAGCTCATTTTACTAACAGAATACAACAAGAAAAGGTATTTGTACCATCTCTCAGCAGTGACAAAGATCTTCTCACAAGTCCCACATAATTTTTTAGATTTCTTTTTTCACCTCTAAACAAAAGGTGAAATGAACCCCCAAACCATCTAGTTACATTGTAAAGCGCCCATTTTTTCATGTAATCATTGCTGAAGGTCTTCTTGCATTCTAAAGAGTTTATGTTTCAAATTGATTAAGTGCAAAATAATCTTCCAATATAAGGAGTTTCATACGAGTTGTTAAATAATGCTATCAGTTATTTAACTGATAGATATTGATCTATCGGAGCTGATATCAGATATTTAACTGATATAGTTTATAATCAGTTATAAGCTGTAATACAGATATTTACAGCACTATTTTCAAGCTTTTTTGCATATATTCTAAATATAGTCTTAATAAAAATCTTAGGAATTAAAACCAAAACAGATATACTGCGTTAAAGAAAAAAGAACAGCATAACACTGGACTACAATTTTCAGTGATAAAGACTTTTGTTTACCAAGTGGCAGTGACTTACAAAAGATATTAGGAACTGCTTTTCGTTTTGCCTGATGCAATGCGTGCCTGAACTCAGAAGTATACAACAACAAAAATAAAGGAAAAAAAAATTCCAAAGACATTTTGCTCCCACTAATAACATCTGGGAAATTTTGCTGTGTACAGTCCTGCTTTCTGATTCTTCCGTTCCTTTACCCTGTCTGAAATATTCTCAATTAAATTTTCCTCACAATAAAGCTGATGAAACTCAGGCTGTACTCAGCAGATAATTAAATCCCCTGGTTCTCAGACTTCAGCAGGCCCTTAATGCTTCATATAATAGAGGACTGTGCCCGCTTATTTTAGGATGTTTGGCATCTAATACAAAATCCCAAGCCCAGAAGTCAGATTCTTTAGCTCCATACATAGCTCACCAGGAGGCGCAGGGCACGTTGAAAGTAACTGTTCTGCATTCAGATAAACATTGCAACACATGGCTTGTGGCTGCTCCAGCATACAACCTATCCTATTTACCAGAACAAAGAAAAAGGCATCATCCTCTCAGCTTTTAGGCAAATTGACTATAGAGGGAGCCTGAGACAAAGTAATGAAGAGAGACAGATTTCTAGATAACACCTGGAATACTTCTTAGAAGTCTCTGTGAAAATGGCATCAATTACTTGTCAGAAGCGTCTTTCCCTTTTTTCTTTTGGCCCGCAGGGGGAACTTTAGATGAGTAAGGTAGTCTACAGAGCTAACTTTTAAATGTCTAAAGAGAGAAGAGCTGAACCTCCACTATGAGCTTTGCACATTGTGCAAAGTGTCTTCTATGTTTTTCCTTTCTTTTCCTTAAATACGGAGCAGATGCCTAAGAAAAAAAAAAAAAGTCAGCAGACTACGTGCTTGTTTTGATACAAGATTGTTTTTTAAAAAGAATTAAGATAGATAGCTAAGACAGTGAAGCTCAAATATATCTTTTGTAAAATTTTCTAAGATCTAAATCCTTTCTGTAGGAATTGAGCATTAAGACATTACTCATTACTTTTTCTAAGATGATGTACACTATATTCAGTAAATGTTTCCAAGTTTCTTCTTCAAAATTCTCTTCTCCTCACAATTTCTCCAGCCATTTTATCCTCTGTCCAACACTCCAGTCCCTGCCAGTGACTTCTTGCATGCTGTTCCATTTTCATGGATTACTAGGCCTCCTCCTCAGAGGATAAGGCAGTAGCTGTCTCTTGATACCAAGAATTTCATGAAAGATAACATGCAAAGATATTTGGAAGTTACAGACAAGAAAAGCTTTGATTAAAGAATAAGTAATATGTAGAGGATCCAACTTAATCACAAGGAAAACAAACAGAACCCTGAAAATTTTCAAGGAAATCCTAAGCTTGGGTAAGGAGGACGAAAACAAACTTCTCAGTTTGTTGAAGGTCATTCAGAAGCACTAACAGCAGAAACAAGATCCAGTTTCTGCATGTGTGCATTTTGCTATGCACAGAAACCAATTTTCAGGTCTCTACAGTAAGGTAGAAAAGTGGTAGCAAGCTAAAGGGTTAATTAACATCAGAAACAAACACATCTCCAACACTTAATAACACTAACAGAAACTTCAGCAGTCTGTCCTAAGCTCTAGCTATGCACTGTAAAGTTACAAAGCTTTCTTATGTGATACTGATGTAGTGAAAGAATTTCTGCCATCATAAGAAGAACAGAATCATCTCTGAATCATTTCACTCACTAGAGCTATATTCATTTTCAAGGTATAACCTGAATCTTCCAGCCATCTCTATCAATTTCATCTCCTTCCTGCTTTCCTTTGAAGCTAGAAACTTCAGAGCATGACTCTTCTATGTAGCGTTTTATTTTTTACAAATTAGAGACATCCATCTAAAACACAAGTTGCTTATAATCTTCAGGTAATGTTACCAAAGGCTGTTTTGATTTCACTTTTTTATTAAAGTCAGCAGGATTTTACATGAATGCAGTTTTGTTTCAATAAACGAACGAAAAGTTTTTTCCAGAAACCCTGTATCATAGGCAATTAAAAAAAAAAAAACTAATAGAATTCGACAAAAAAGAAAAATATATTATTTTTAACTAGACAACAAGAATCCATAAAGTTTCAACCAGCTATAACCATGAATGTTGTTCCCCACTTTGAAGCTCACATAGCTATAGGCAAAGACATTAATGGACAGCTGTGAGTGAACACAGAGCTTTGAAGCCAAGCTGGTTGCACCTTTCCTTAGGAGAAGCTTTCATTCTCTAAAGCTGCGTTCACTTGATCACACACTGGAACAATGAACTTTTGACACAGAGAATATAGAGCTCTACTACACAAGACACATTAAAGTGGAAAAAAAAAAAAATCAGGCAAAACCCATCCCTCTACTCCCTGCGCCTTTGCAAGACAGTTTTTTTTCCCTCTCATAGTTGCTTTCATTCCAGTAACTTTCAGTAGCTTCTTGAGCTACAACACACTTTATACTATTCCCTCTGCAAAAGAATAAAAAACAAAAAAAAAAGATAATCAAACAACAACAACTAAACCTCTTTCTATCACATGTGAACTGCATCTGAAATTTTCATCAGACTCCTCCTCCTTCTTCTCCCTTCCCAAACTTAAGGTTCCCCTAGCTGCACTGTAAAAAAGATAACTGAAGAAAGAGATTTCTGATATGTATCTAGAGTCTGAATTTTATTGCCCTGTAGAAACTTCTGCAAATAGCACATAGACCTTTGAGGTCTCTTGAACGGTCATTCTGATATTAAAAAAAAATGGGATATTGTCATATTGCCAGTGGGATAACAACCTTGGTGGTGTAAAGGTTATTTTCATTTCATAACATGTCCTCTGTAATCCCAGTAACTATACTTGAATGACCCTGGCATTTAAATGTCAAAGGTGAAATACAGACTTTGCTTTTTTTCAGACTATCCTCCTCAAAGGGTTCAAAATTAGACTAGAGAATTTCACAAGGAAGTTGCTGTATATGCTAAACAGCTGTAAAAAGATTAGATACTTTCTCTAAATATGTATTTGTATTCCTACTACTGTTTCTCAATTAATACTGCTTAAATGTTCCTCAAAAAATAAAGACAGGCAGAGGGTAATACTTCCTCTCATTGGTTTCCACAGTGCATTGGAATGAACAGATAAACCACTCTAACTTCTGAAGCAAAAGAAAGAAGTATTATGTTTGTTTTCCTACCAATACTTTAATGAACTCTAACTCCCTGCCAAAGCCCCAGGGACTCCTGAAACAGGATGAGAGCAAGTAAGAAGGAGGGATGAGAAATTGAGACTAAGATAGAGATCTTCACCTTTCTGTAAAGCTGCATTCATTTGCCAGGAAATGACTGCAATGACATACTGCATGCAAAAGAAATTCAACTTCCACTGTTTCAACAACTGTAATAGTAACTAGTTTGCATTTATATAGAATATTTCATTAAATTACCCAGGCATTCCTTAGACTAGAAACTCACTGAGTCCAGGTGCCTGACTATTATACATTTGTAAAGTATACAATACAGTGGAATCCAGTACGGTTGCAGGATTTAGAAGCTAATATAATATCATTGTTTTTTAAATTGAAATCAAGTAATATAAAATTCTTAATAGTCATGAAATAAGTTAGTTGTATTCAGTTCTGTTTTACAGCCAAGGAAACAGAATTTTAATAAACAAAACAGAATTTTAATAAACAAAATTGTTTAAGTCTCTTGACAGAGATTATCATGATTCAGTAGGAATATTTAAGAAATTTGATTCATCAGTAGTAAAGTTTTGCATAGTTTACAGCCCTCTGGGGGATAGAGAGGGGAGGAAAAGTTTATATTAAACTAAAATTAACTCAGATGTACTTGAAAATTGTCAAAGACTTCAAGATGCCCAAATACTATAAGACAGACTTAAGATGATGAAACATTGCAGACAATTCAAGCTTCATGCAATGTACCTGGAATAATCTCCTGCAGAATTGGTTAACTAACAACAAAGGGTTTCTGTAGCAAAAGGCCTAAACTGCTGTAGTTTTCTGGGAGGGGAAACTGAGAAAGCACATACCTGAGAATTGAACTATATTTGCTACTTTTGTACTCCTGGCTCTATTCATATTCCTGTGTTTAGCACTAGGGAGTACGTTAGGAAGGTTTTATGCTGAAACACATATACAAGGTCTCTCCTCTGAAATGCTGCGGATACAACAACAAAGAGAATAGACACTAATGAGAGACAGGTGAATTAATCAGTAACATCAGTGCCAATTACATCCTAACAAAAAGGGGTATGGCTTCATGAATCAAATGGCATTATTATCTTTCTCCTGAAATTTAGACAGAGGACAGATTTCAGTTTTAATTAGAAGTCAGGTTCTGATTAGAAGCAATCATTAAGGTATTGGTTGCTAGAAATCTTGTGCTTTTCTAGTGCTTTTTTTTTTTTCTAATGTAGTATTAGCCTGCAACTTTCAAAATAAGTGCCTATTAAATATCAGTACTGTTTTAATAATAAATTCTAAATAAATTAAATCTCCATTGCTAGTATCAGAGATTAAACTCTCCCTGTCATACTGCCTTTATTGTTCAATATACTTATGCACTGTCCCTTTCAGAAGTTGAAATTCTTACTAACTTCAGGTAATTTAATCTTAGCATTCACTTCGAAACTATTTTTTCTGTTCCCTATTATAATGCAACAATAAATGGAAGCTCCAAAGTCCATATTAAGCTATTTGGGCTGGTAATGTCACAGCATTATGTGGAGTCTGAAGCATAATGATAGCCTGAAAGGTCCCTGAGGAACTAATAAACCTATCCAATTTCAGAGACAAATGCTTGAGGTATTATAATTCCTGGGATAGGAAGCTGTGAACCTTTTTCATTGCCTACATCACCGTACTGCAGTTGCATTCAATCACTTAAAGAGTTGTCTGCTGAGACTGCCAAAAGGAGGAAACGCACCAAGTGTCTTCTGGAAGGATTGCTGTAGAATGAGCTTGTTTCTCTGGTTATTGTGCTGTGCAAGAGGAAGAAGCCTCACAGTTTCTCATTCTTAACTTGGTCTTAAAAATGAGCCTTTTGCATCGCACACTATGAAGTGCTGCTAGTTGTCATTATTTCATTTGGATTGCACAGGCTTAACTGAAGAGGCAATTTAGCCATCAACCTAAACTGTGCATTTAATAAACTACTTCTGTTTCTGTGGCATGTGAACAATATCTACAGCTACTTCAGGAATCAAGTGTCACACACAAGAATTTTTCCATTTTCAGTGTTCAGCAGGAGCACATATTCTTTCCAGTGTTACCTACCGGGAAGGTGGCCACCTTTCCTTTTCAATATAGCTAGAGAGCTATACATATTCAGCTGAGAGAGTGGCAAACAATCTGAATGATGGAAGAGTTTGGAGAAGTGACCAAGAAATTAAGCATGTGAGCTAAGGAACAAACTTTCTCTGCAAGCACCTCTGTAAGGTACTGAAGTACCTTTAAGACTGGCAGCTGATCAGTATTACCAGAATGAAGCTCTCAGAACGTTAACACCTAAGCATACAAAGTACCTTCCCTCCTCTGGCATTACTGATGCTCCTCTGGCACTTGTACCTCTTGCTAATTAAAATGCTGAAACTGCAAGGCAAAAGATTGCTGCAGCAATGTGCATGTGTGAGAGGCAGCACTGGTTTTGTTTGTGTTCCTTTAGGAGGTCCTACGTGTTAGCCTTTTAGATGGAGGTATTTGCAGAGCTTTGTAATTGTGCAGTCAAATAGCTAGTTTTCCACTGGTCTGTGTCAGCCACTGAGCTTCTGCTCCTGGATATCCTTCAGTACCCACATTCAGCTGCCTCATGGGTGCACTATATGTTGCAGTTAAGATCAAACACCAAAATGTATAACTTTCCTAAATCACTGCCTCCCTCTGAAGTTGCAATTACTGAGCCCAGCGCTTCTGAACACCCATTCTGAAACAGTGACAAGAAGAATTCATTATTAGGAAAGATGTATCAGGCACAAATATTTTCTCCTCAGCACAGTGGGAGTTGCAAAGTAAAGCTACTTGACCTACAAAGATACTTCCCTTTCAAGACTGTTTTTGCCTATTATCTAGAAGACTTTATTTAAAGCCTTTTAAGAGTTTGGGCTAAGAAAAGAGGAAAAAGGGGAAAAACAAATGCACAGATGCCCAATCTGTATTCTGCAGTTCTAGTAGCTAATACAGAGTTTCTCTATTGTGAAATGTATGCCAAGCATCATATCCTCATGTCTCCTATAGTTCTTTTGTCATGAAATAACATCACAGAATGCCAAACCGTAGGAGTTAGAGACATCTGGTCAATACCTGCTATACAAGAAACAGTTCCTTTTGAGCCTGAGGAGCTTTCAGATTTACATGCTCAGTAATATCTTGTAGAGTAGGGGGTTAATTGGTTATTTATCCCCCTCAGTTGCATCTGATCTTTCTGAAGCTGATCTTTGGTTACAAAAGAGTCTGCAAAACCTCAATGACAAGATGTATGATGTACATAAACCAGAAAAAGAGAGAAAAATCATGTACAAATGAGTCTTTTCCTGTCACTGTAGTACTCAATAGAAAATTAATGTTTACACTTGAGATGCCCTGCCATCAGTAAAAGCACTGCAGCAGAACAGAGGCCTGTCAAAGACAAATCATACTTTCCACTGGATTTTTAAAATTCTAAATGAGGAGATATAGTGAATCAGTAAGTTTTTAAACCATTTTAAACATCTTTAGAGGAATAAGGATAAGAAGATGTATTGAATGCAACACTAACATCAAGATGAGAGAGCTGAATTTCAGTACACGCGAAATACAACCAAAGAGGTGTTCAAAGCAAGTATGCTTTAAATCTGGTCTTTCCTAAAACCAAGAAAGCAAAGAAAAGGAAGGTTGGAGAAGAGAACACCCTCTGCAATTGCCAGCTAGTGGCCACTCCCTTAGAGAAAAAGTATGGACTGGGGCAGGAAAAACTGTCTGTGTCTGTATTAAATACCATAGAGAAGAGCGATTGCTGCGGCACTGATGGGGACATCTCCTTGGACGTGTCCTTGTGATGCATCAGGACTCACTGTGAGTCCAGTCCATGTCATCGGGGCAGTGTCCCAAGCGGGGCTGTGAAGCGCCACGCTGGGTCAGGAGGGCCAAGGAGGGGCATCATTCCCCTTGCCCAGCAGATGGGTTCCTGTTCCCCACTCTTGAGAAAATAACACTGTGTTTGTTAGAGCAGAGCAAGCTCGGCCCTAGCTGGACAGCGCAGAAGACAGCCCTGCTCTAGCTGTGTTGAGAGCCTGTCCCAAGAGTCATTCATCCTTTGCACAGCTAATGGAATGGCTGTAGTTTTGTGGGGCTCAGAAGTGATTTTGCAGGAGCTCCCTGGGCAGCTTCCCAATCCAGCTGACTTGCCCTGACATCAGATGAGGGATTTGTCCCTCAAAAGACCCATGGAAAGGAATGTCCCTGTTGCCTACAGCCACATGAAGGCCTGCGTTGCAGGCTGTTGGTTGCTGAGCCTGCAATGTCAGCATCATGGCAGAAGCAGCCTGGAGAAGGGATTTGAAGCCCTGTCTCCATGTTAGCCTCATGGGCAAGGCAGAGAAGGTCCCTCCCTGAAAATGGCTGTGGTGCCTTGCCCTGCGTGGAAACAGTACCCACACTCATGTAGAAACCTTGTCTGGTGGGGGGGTCATCACCCCGCAGTTGCCTTGGGTGGCCTTTTCCCCAAAGCTCGGTGCCAGGAGCTCGCTCAGTAGCAGCTCGCTCAGTGGACTGTAAGCTGCTGTAAGGTGGTTGTGGCTGGCCTGGAAGCCAGCTGTGCCCCAAGGAAATGCTCAGTTCCCAGGAGAGCAAATGCCACAGCTCTCCACATGCACTCAGACCATGTGCACCCGTGCACCCATGCACACACACATGTCCACATGTGGACTGGACGGGTGCCAGACACAACCCAGGCAGCAGTCCCCTTCTGCCTGCCAACCACAAGATGTGGTTCAGATGCTTATCCTCATGCCAATTTGGACCCTGTTAATCCTCCAGGAGCAATGGTCCATCTGTGAGTGAGTCTATGTCAGGTGCAGCGCTTCCTTGGAGAAGAAATACGGATTTTKGCTGGAAACACYGTCTGTGTCATTATTCCTCATATGCCACGGAGGGTCTACTTGCAGCCTGCGGGTTGTTCAAACCTCTTGGTCAATGGCAAGGCCCAAAGGAGCACTGCGCACCCACTGTTCTTCCCCAGAAAGCCTSAGTCTCCAGTTGAGTTGAGCAAGGCCCACGTTGTACCTTTGTGGATCTTCTGCACCGGCTGTCCCCATACTGAGCCCCTTGCAGGATGTGGATGATGGTGATGGTGATGGTAGTGATGATGGCATGAACGAGGAGGCAGTGGATACATGTTCTTCCCTGTAGCCATGAAGAATGACAGAAGGCTTGTTTTCCCATCTGCRGGGAATGGCGTGATTAAGAGCAGGCTTTGGGCCGTGTTTTGCCCATGTTGTGGTCTCCCTAGCTGGAAGGATGCTGTGCCGAGGCAGGCAGTGGAAAGCAGTGCCGCTGTGCCCAGGCCACCTCCAGAACATCTGTCCTGGAGGCCTTTCCAAGGCGGCCACTGAGTGCATGGCTCAGAGCGAAGAAGTTCCAGAGCAGCAGCTGCCTGCTCTCTCACGGGGCCCTTGCCAGCCCATCCAATACTGCCCTGTGCCCCTTGCAGTGTCAGTCTCACCAAGGACAGGCTCACACTAACTCAAAAAGACCATTTATTTGCGCAGGTAAAGCCCATTGGAGTTTTTCTTGATGATTCTGCGCAGCTGGCGGTCCTGCAGTTCTTGGCTGCGGAGATTGCTCAGCAACAACATCCTGTGGGGATGAGGAGAAAGATGGTGAGGCACTGGGGAGGGACATGGGATATTTAGGGGTCGTCTGGGAATCCAAAGGCGCATCCTGGCGCCCCAGCCCATCCCTGTGGGAGGCTGTGCAAGCCCAAGGGCAGCTCCAAARSCACTTGTGTGCCCTGGGGCTGGAGCTCTATTTACCGTCGAGCCTCTTCCAATTCCTCCATCCTCTGGCGGTTCAGCTCCACCTGCTCCTTCCAGCTCTCCCGAATAACTTTGTAGGATGCCGTGAACTGCATGTTCTGCTTGGCTTTCAGTGACAGTTCCCTGCAAGGAGAGTGACCAAGTCTCTCTGTTACTCCATTGGGAGCCTGGTGGCTTCTTCCCTGCCCTGCTCCTGCCCCCTCACAGCAGAGGMAAGCAGGGRCTTTGGCATGTCCCTGTGCGGAGYGGAGGCATCTGGGGAGCCACGAGCTGCYGGCCGTGCTGCTCCAGCATGGACAATGGCTTGGAGCCCRCACCCCTGCACACTCACGGTCGGTGTGGCTGGTCTGTGGCCGGGGAGCAGCCCTGGTCCCGGTGGAGCTGCCTCTTCAGGAGCTGCATCTGTTTGGCAAGGGCAAGAAGAGCAAACGCTTGGAGGACGGCAGCGGGAAGAGGGGAGGMAGCCCTGACCTCCTCGCAGGGGAGGCACCAGGTCCTCAAGGGCAGCCTCTGCCTGGGCCCAGCTGCCTGCGAGGCCCGGCCACCTCCCTGCCCGTGGGAGAGGCCCTTTCTGCCAGGGCTCTCCAACGCATCCCGTACCTTCTGCTGCTGCCGGGCGCGCTTGTCCGCCCTCGCCTGCAGCTCCGGCAGCGCTGCACGCTCCGCCTCAGCCTTCTCTTGGAAGAGGGAGAGGCGGCCGCCTCGGGCAGGGTGCTGCAGGGCTGGGCGCGCTGTTTCCTGGGGGAGCACGGCAAGGAGCAGCATTAGATTTCTCCACTGGGGGAGGGATTCTGGGCAGGGGGCCTTGTTGGCTTGTGCTCCTCAGCCTCTGTCCTGCCCCAGCTGCTAAGCCTCACTGGGAGACGGGCCCCTGTCAGCATGGTGCAAAGCTGCTCTTTTATGCCCTGAGTTAAGCTGGGCCCAGCARAACAACCCCACGTCTCCCAGCCGTTCCAAGACACCCAGACCCCCTGCATCTTGTGAAGGGCAAATCCTTATGCCAGTTTCTGAAGGCATTTGGTGAGAAGCTGCCTGCTAAGGCTAGTGCAAAAGCAGAGCCAAGCTGGCAGCCTCTGGGGATGGATCCCAGCGAGGCTACTGAATGTCCTAGTGCCCACGCGCTGTGGGCTGGTGGCAGGGGGAGTCTCCCCAGCACGAGCTTTGCTGCTGGTGGCCGAGATGCCAGCGGTACCTGGGGCCCCATCACGCACCTGAGCTGCAGTCCCGTGAGCGGCACTGGCAGGGCCAGTGCGAGGGGCACTGGGAGGATGGGGCACGAACTGCCCCTTGGTCTCCTTCTCCCAGCAGGGCGCAATGAGGCAGCCCGACCAGTCCGTGAAGGTCCTGAGAAGACACGGTGGGCTGCATGAGAAGGGCAGGAAGCTTTTGCTCCCACTCWTCTCACCAYGGGCCTCCCTGAAAGCTCCCGGGACTTGCTGCAGGAGAAGCAGCTCTGCCGTGAGCGTTTGCATTCATCTCCCGCACAGCTCCTGCCCTTGGAGGCACAGGAAGGGTATGGGAAGCTCCTGGGCAAAGCTGTGCAAGGCAGCCATGCAGTGGGACAGCGGCCGTGGCTGGGAGCTGGGTGCCAGGCGGCGCCGGGAGGCCCTGGGGGCGGCGCGTTGCAAGGGGCCCTCTCTGCCCCACAGCGCCAGCGGTGGCCCTCACGCCTCCCGCCCCGTCTGTCTCTCACCTGGCAGGAGGCGGCTTCTCGGYGCCCTGCTCCCTGCTGTGTGTCCCCCAGGCCGGCAGCATGGGGAGGCAAAGCTGCCTGCCGCGCTGCTGCAGCCGGCCGGGACGCCGCTCTGTAGGCAAGACACACGGCAGCTCTTCAGCGCGGCTGCAGAGCAGCACCCTTGAACGCGGCTGCTGTGAGCCAGCGCGGTGGCAGAGGGCCCCAGAGCGGTGAGGAGGCAGCTTTGGTCTTACCCCTGCTGGAGCYGGAGCTCCYYAGCTCTTCCCCCTTTTTCTTGCCGCTGGGGAAGCCAGTGGGGGCAGCCCTGGCTTCTGGGCTGCCCTCAACCCTGACCTGAAATCTGGAAAGCAGAGAGAGGACAGGGTGGAGGGGAGGGCACCCTCTGCCCTTGGCACCTGGCACACGCAGAAGCTCCAGGCTGCCCACGGAGGACTCTTTGCCCATTATGTGCTTGGTGTCCCTGCCCCTTCTTTGGGGAGATGTGGGAGACTCCCTCCAAGGGTTGTGTTCCCCGCCTGGATGGTGGTGACTTGTTGCCAGCTCCGTGCTGAGCACTGAGTCCCAGCAGCGCCTGCTCCTGAGCAGCAACGGGGAAGCCCTGCTCTGGGCACACACTCACCTCGGGAAGACGTAGAAGCGGCRCAAGGGGTTCACTGAGCTCGTGGGAGTGGGGACCACCAGTTCCTTGAGCCATGGTGTCTGTAATGGGAACAGACAGGGTGGCAGGTTGGCAAGGCACCTTGGTGCCTGCTGCCTAAGGCAGCAGCCCTTGCTCCTGCTGCAAGCGGGACCTGCAGCTCCAAGCCCTTCTTGCCAGCCCTCCGCTCTGCTCCTTAGCCCCTGGTTCTGGTGGGCCCAGGCTGCCCAGCAAGGATGGGAGAGGGCCTCATATTTGTGGCCGGGTGTGTTATATGTAGGGAGTGTGCTCAGGGAGTTTGGGGGCAGCTGTCTCTGTGAGTGGAGAATTTGGTGGGGCCAAAGTGTGCAGCAGCTCCTGGATGAGCCCTCCAACCCCTGGGCAGGCCCAGAGAGGTCAGGTGGCTCCTTTTTGGAGAGGATGCACACAGAAATGACAGTGGGCTTGGCAAGCTGAGTGACTCACACTGCGCAGGGCCGCAATGAGGCTCGTGGTGGTCTCCAGCTGCTCAATGCAGCTGCCAAAAAACTTCATTTGAAGAGTGCCTCCCTGGCAAGCCAGGACCCCGATGTCCTTGAAAACAAAGGAGACATTCTCCCTGTGCTTCATGTGGGATGAGAATAGGAGAATGGTCTCATCCACACAGTCTTCCACCACAGGGCGTGGCAATGAGGTGGCCAGGGTCAAGAGCCTGAAATCCAAGGGCTCGATCTCGATGTTCTCTGCAAAGAAGAGGAACAG
>NW_020454617.1:0-2019 GCF_003342845.1 Nothoprocta perdicaria
TCTTAGTCTCCTCAGGCCATGTTCTAGTCCAAGGTGAGGGAAGGGGGATCAGCCCATTGACCGACCCAAGGGTTACGATGGAGTCTTCCCCTCAAGTTCTCCATCCTTAGTTCACCTTCTATCCTTTTCTTTACGTTCAGGTGGAGCTTGAGTGACTAGAGTCCCACTTAATATTGCCATTGATTGGTGACAAAGTTTCCTGCTTCCATTTAAAGGTACGGTCAATTGGAAATCTAGAGCGCATGCTCAGTGAGGGGTGGTTGCGCCTCGGAGGCGGGTAGCTTTGGGGATGGAGGTGTGTGTTGGCATTATAATGAGCGTATAATGAGCAAAGTTCGAGCAAAGTTCATCCGAAAGGAGTGATTTGCCACTTTTCTGGCTCGGCACCGGACTTTTTATCGTGTATCTCCCATTGGACAGCTGCTGTGCGGCTTATCAGCGGCCCAGCAACAGAGATTGGCCGTGGGGTCTTCACTCCGCTCCGTCCTCTGCTCCTCCCCTCCGCAGCTGCGAGGAGGGCGGATTGTGCTGCCCAGGGAACCGTGGAGGAGCCGAGTCCGTCTCTACCAGCCCTCCTGGAAGTGGGACTGCGCGTCACCCCAAGCCCAAACTTCTGTTAGGCCCYGCTTTGCCTCTCAGGTCCCGTTTGCAGACAATTCTTCCACAGCCACCGTTGTGTTCAGGCTCAGAACTTGGGTTGGGGGTGGGAGGCATTCGCTTGACACAGTGCTCCCCTTGCCAGTTGGTGCTGGGCTGGAGTTAGGAGAGCGAGGAAGCGCAGAGCCTCACTCGGACAAAGGACAGGCCTAGGGAAGTGCAGGATTATGCCAAGACTCATGTCCTGTCACCCTACAGTAGAGGCAGAGATGGGCTGGGTGGTACGAGGATCTGGCTCTACTTGTTCCTTGAGTGGCGGCAAAGACTTAGGAGAGGCAAGAAGCAGCGCTACGCCTTTCGGAGTTAAGGTTAAGCTTAGGGTTTAGGGTTAGGGCAGGGTATTCTTGGTTTCTTTGGCTTTATAGAGGGTTAGGGCTGGGGCCTAGACTAGGGTTTGGGCTAGGGCGGGGCATTCTTGGTTTCTTTGGCTTTATAGAGGGTTAGGGCTGGGGCCTAGACTAGGGTTTGGGCTAGGCCTAGGGTATTTTGGGCTTCGTTGGTCCTATATGGGCTCTATTGGCGGGACATTCCGGGTTCTTCAGCGTCAATGCTCTTTAACTGTGGATCCTTCCTGGTCCTTGGGGTTCTCCGGGGCGTTGGGGTTCCTTGCTGGTACCTCGTGTCCGTGCGGATTCCGCAGGGTTAGTGACGGTTCCTTCGGATTCCCTAGGGTTACGTAGCATTAATTAGGGTTACTCGGCATGAGTTAGCATTACTTAGGATCAGTTAGGATTAGTTGCCATTAGGGATTACTTAGTTGCCATTAGGGATTACTTAAGATTAGCTGGCATTAGTTAGGAATACTTAGTGTTACCTAGGATTAGCTAGCATTAGTTAGGATTAGTTAGCTTAGTCAGGGTGAGTTAGCGTTAGTTAGGAGTACTTAGTGTTACTTCGGATTAGTTAGCATTAGTTAGGATTAATTAGCATTAGTTAGGATGAGTTAGGGTTAGTTAGGATGAGTTAGCGTTAGTTAGGAATAATTGATGTTACTTAGGATTAGTTAGGGTTAGTTAGAAATACTTCGCATTAGTTAGCATTAGTTAGGATGAGTTAGTGTTAGGAATACTTAGTACTACTTAGGATGAGTTAAGGTTAGTTAGGATGAGTTAGGGTTAGTTACGGTTCCTTCGGACTTCTTCAGCTAAGGTTGAAGATCAAAGGTCCAAGGCAAGGTAAAACTTAGGTTTAGGGTTCAGGGTTAGTGTCAGGGTTAGGGTTCAGAGTTAGGGTTCAGGGTTAGTGTCAGAGTTAGGGTTCAGGGTTTAGGGTTCAGGCTTCAGGGTTAGTGTCAGGGTTAGGGTTCGGGTTTAGGGCTAGGGTTCAGGGTTCAGGGTTAGGGTTCAGGGTTTAGGGTTCAGG
>NW_020454618.1:0-1929 GCF_003342845.1 Nothoprocta perdicaria
TTTATTCTCCTGGTATTTCTCTGTCTGTTCTCACAGTATTTCTCTGCGTATTCTGCCTTTATTCTCCCAATAGTTCTGTCTGTTCTCCCAATAGTTCTGTCCTCCCAATAGTTCTGTCTGTTCTCCCAATATTTCTCTATCACTACTCTCAATATTCTCCCATTATAGCTCTGTCTATTCTACCAATATTGCTCTGTCCGTTCTCCCAATATCCTCCCAGTATTTCTCTGTCTTTTCTCCCAATATTACTTTCTTCTCCTTATATTTTTCCAATATTTCTCTTTCTATTCTCCCAATATTTCCCTGTCACTTCTCCCAGTATATCTTTTTCTGTTCCCCTGATACTTTTCTGTCTATTCTCCAAATATTCCCCCCATATTTCTCTATTTATTCTTCCAATATTTCTCTGACAATTCTCCGAATACTTCTCTGTCTATTCTTTAAAAATTTCCCTGTCTAGTCTCCCAATATTTCTCTCTCTAGTCTCCCGATATTCTCCCAATATTTCGCTGTCTGTTCTCCCAATATTTCTCTGTTCTCGCAATATTTCTCTCTCCTAATATTCTTCCTATTTTTCTCTGTCTGTTCTCCCAATATTTCTCTGTTTATTCTCCCAATAATTCTCTGTCTATTCTTTCAATATTTCACTGTCTATTCTCCGCATATTCTCCCAATATTTCTGTCTCCTCTCCCATTATTCTCCCCATATTTCTCTGTCTATTCCCCATTATTTCTCTGTCTATTCTCCCTATATTCTCCCAATATTTCTCTGTCTCTTCTCCCAATATTTCTCTGTCTCTTCTCCCAATATTTCTCTGTCTCTTCTAAGAATATTTATCTCTCTATTCTCTTGATATTCTCCCGATATTTCTCTGTCTATTCTAAGAATATTTCTCTTTCTATTCCCCAGAATTTCTCTGTATATTCTCCCAATATTGTCCCAAGATTTCTATGTCTTTTCTCCCAATATTTCTCTGTCTGTTCTCCCAGTATTCTCCTGATATTTCTCTGTCTTTTCAATATTAACTGTCTATTCTACCTTTATTCTCCCACGATTTCTCTGTCTCTTCTCCCAATATTCTCCCAAGATTTCTGTCTCTTCTCCGAATATTCTCCCAAGATTTCTCCATCTGTTATCCCGATATTTCTCTGTCTATTCTCACAGTAGTTCTCTGAATATTCTCCCAATATTTCTCTCCGTTCTTTAAATATTTCACTCTCTATTCTCGCAATATTCTCCCAATATTTCTCGGCCCATTCTCCCAATATTCTCCCAATATTTCACTTTCTGTTCTCCCATTATTTCTCTGTGCTCACAATATGATTACTATTTTTCTATGTCTATTCTTCCAATATTTCTCTGTCTATTCTCCCAATTTGCTCTCTATATTTCTCTGTCTATTCTGCAATATTTCACTGTCTGTTGTTTCAATATTCTCCCAATATTTCTCGGTCTGTTCTCACAATATTTCACTGTCTATTCTTCCAGTATTTCTCTTTTCCTTCCACCTTTATTCTCCTGATACTTCTTTGTCTCTTCTACCAATATTTCTCTGCCTGTTCTACCTTTATTCTCCCAATATTTCTCTGCCTATTCTACCTTTATTCTCCCGATATTTTTCTGCCTATTCTACCTTTATTCTCCCGATAGTTTTCTGTCTCTTCTCTGAATAGTTCTGTCTGTTCTCCCAATATTTCTCTGTCACTTCTCTCAATATTCTCCCCATATCGCTCTGTCCATTCTCCCAATATCCTACCTGTATTTCTCTGTCTTTTCTCCCAATATTACTTTGTCTCTACTCCGTATATTCTCTCAATATTTCTCTTTCTATTCTCCCAATATTTCCCTGTCACTTCTCTCAGTATTTCTTTTTCTCTTCCCCCGATATTTCTCTGTCTATTCTCCCGATATTCTACCTATATTTCCCC
>NW_020454619.1:0-1942 GCF_003342845.1 Nothoprocta perdicaria
TCGAGCTGCAGCGAGCCCAGCGCCGCGTTGAGCTGCGCCACGGCCGCCGCGTAGCCCTGCAGCTCGGCGGGCGCCGCCGCGAACGTCACCTGCTTCTTGGCGCCGCCGCCGCCATGGCCACTGTCCCCACCGGGGTCGTTGTCCCCMTCGTCGTCCCCCTTGAGCTGCAGGAAGGCGCTCTTGCCCAGGCGCTGGCGGTGCTTGGCGAAGATGGCCTCGATGCGGCGCTTCTGCGCCTCGATGGCGCGGCGCTTCTCCTCCAAGCGGGCGCCCAGCTGGCCCATCTCCAAGGCCGGGGTGGCCTCCTGGGCGCCCTCGGGCTCCTCTTTGGGTGGCCCCGTGGTGGCGCCTTCCAGCTTCTTCTTGCGCTCGGCGAAGCTGGTCATGCGCACGGCGGCGTCGGGCGGGGTGCCCATGGGGGCACCCATGGGGGTGGTCAAGGTGTTGGGCATGGAGGTCATCGGGTTGACCGTGGTGGCGCCCACGGCGTTGGTCATGGTGTTGGTCGTGGAGGTCATGGCGTTGGTCATAGGGTTGGCCATGGGGCTGCCCATGGGGTTGAGCGTCATGTTGGCCACGGGGGTGTCCATGGGGGTGCCCATCGCGTTGGCCATGGGGGTGCCCATCGTGTTGGCCATGACGTTGGCCATGGGGGTGTCCATGGGGGTGCCCATCGCGTTGGCCATAGAGGTGCCCATGGAGGTGCCCATCGCGTTGATCATAGAGGTGCCCATGGGGGTGTCCATGGGGGTGCCCAGCGCATTGGTCATAGAGGTGCCCATGGAGGTGCCCATCGCGTTGACCATAGAGGTGTCCATGGAGGTGCCCATCACGTTGCCCATGGAGGCGCCCATGGTGGCACCCATCGCGTTGCCCATGGAGGTGTCCATGGAGGCGCCCACCGCGTTGCCCGTGGAGGCGCCCACGGGGGCGCCCTTCACGGCGCCGCCACCCTCCTCGCGCGCACCCATGGGCGCCTCGGGCGCGTGCAGGTAGAAGGCGGCGGGCGCCCCGTCGGGCAGCAGCCGCTCCGAGCTGTGGATGATCTGCAGGGCCTCCTCGATGGTGGGCAGCTCGGGGGAGCCCGCGGGGGCCACGTCGGGGGGCGCCGGCGGGCCCGGGCGGCGCCTCGGGGTGCCCCCGGCCAGGGCGTCGCTGCTGGCCGAGCGGGTCAGCGCGGTGGCCCCGCTGGTGGCCACGGGGTTGCCCATGACGATGTCAACGTCGCTGTCGAGGCCGAAGGGGATGCTCAAGGAGACGGCCTGGGACAGCGGGTGGCTGGGAAAGGGGTGGGCGGGGGTCACCCTAGGGTGCTGGCGGGGCCACCCATGCTCATGGAGGGGACCTCGCGACCCAGTGCTGGCAGATGGGGACAGCCCTATGGCGCTCGTTGGGACACTATGGCACCCATGGCACCTACTGGCCCCGTAGGGCTCCTATGGCACCCACTGGTCCCCTATGGCACCCACTGGCATCCAATGTCCCCTAGGGCACCCACTGTCCCCTATGGCACCCACTGGCTCCATATGGCACTCATGGCACCCACTGGCCCCCTATGGCACCCATGGCACCTACTGGCCCCGTAGGGCTCCTATGGCACCCACTGGCATCCAATGAGCCCTAGGGCACCCACTGTCCCTCTATGGCACCCATGGCACCTACTGGCCCCGTAGGGCTCCTACAGCACCCACTGGCGTCCTATGGCACCCAACTGCCCTCTATGGCACCCACTGTCCCCCTATGGCACCCATGGCACTTACTGTCCCCATATGGCTCCTAATGCACCCACTGGCACCCTATGGCACCCATTGGCATCCAATGTCCCCTAGGGCACCCAACTAACTCACATGGCGCCTGCTGGCGCCCTATGGAACCCGTTGTTCCCCTATGGCACCCATGGCACCTACTGTCCCCGTATGGCTCCTATGGCACCCACTGGCGC
>NW_020454620.1:0-2034 GCF_003342845.1 Nothoprocta perdicaria
GCGTACTGCGAGTACTGCGCCATGGTCTGCTCGGCGTAGGCGTCGTAGGCGGCGCCGTAGGAGCGCACGCGGTAGCGCTTGTAGTAGTCGACCATGTTGCCGTAGGCGTCGTCGTAGTAGACGGCGTCGCCGTAGGCGGTGGCGTAGGGCGTGCGCACGGCGCCGTACTGCTCCGTGAAGGCCTCGGCCAGCTCGGCCGCCTGGCCTGCCCGGTCCACGGGGCACTCCTTGGACCAGTGGCCCTCCTTGCCGCAGCGGTAGCAGCCGCTCTTGTCGCCCATGCCGGGCGCCGTCCTCAGGCGGCTCGTGGAGAGCTGCACGCGCATGCGCTTGCCTGCGGGCGGAGGCGAGAGGGGCCGCGTGAGCGGAGGCCGCGGCGAACGGGCGCCGTGGCCGCGCGGGGCGGGACGGAGGGAAGGGAGGCCACGCAAGGGAGGCCGGAGCCACACAGGGCCTAAGCGTGAGCAGCCAGAGCTAACAGAGGTCACACAGCAGAGGCTGGAGTTAACAGAGGCCAGCGGCAGAGGCCGGAGCCACAGAGAGAAGGCCGGCCTCAACAGATGCCTCACAGGGGAGGCCCGAGCCAGGCCAGAGAGAGTTAACAGAGGCTGTGCAGGGGAGACCGGAGCCACATAGAGGAGGCCCAACAGAGGCTGGCCAGAGTCAAAGGAGACCACGCAAGGGAGGCCTGAGGCAGCGGAGGCCACAGCCGTGTAGGGGAGGCCTGAGCCACGCAGGGGAGGCTGGAGGCCGCGGAAGGGAGGCTAGAGGGGGGGCAGGGGCCATGGTTGCCCCGCCGGAGCCCCTGAGGGCTGTCCAAGGGGGGACGCGGAGGCAGCCGCCAGCCGGACTCTGCCCCCGGAGGCCGGAAAGTGGCAGCCAGGAGGGACCGCCGGGCCAGGAGGCAGCGAGCAAAGCCTGTCCCGCGGGAACTGCCGGCCTCCCGGGCCTTGCTCGGAGCCCGCGGGCGCTTCCCAGTGTTGGCACCGCCGGCCGCGGTGGGGGGAAGTGGGAGGGTTTGCGGGAAAGAGCGGAGACCGCTCACAGGGGTCAAGGCCTGAGAGGCCGGGGCTGCATTTCCCRGGAAAGCCCAGCCGCAGGGAAGCGAATCCGCCTGGATCCCCCTTTAGCCCCTCCGGGAGGGTGAGCAGCCCTGGGGCCCCAATTCCCGTGGGATTTCCTTGGGAAGCAGCCCCCCATTCAAGCGTCGGGGCTCCCCAGCTCCCGGGCAGGAGCAGCAGAGGTCTCGAAGCCGGGGCATTGCGCCGGAGCAGCCCCAGGCACGCGGAGCCCCCGGCACTCAGGCAGAGCCGGTGCCAATCCCGGCCGGAGGCAGCCAGGGCAGCCTCCAATCCCGCCTGGCTGCTCTTTGGGGTAAGAACCCCTGGAAAATGGGCCTCTTTGGGGCTGTCCCACCCTACGCACAGCCGCACGGGCCGGCACGGCCACAGGGGCCACCAGGGAAGGGGCCACGAGGCCCCAGGATCTGGTGCCGCAGGGGCCACGTGGCCTCCCCGGTCCGAGCTGCCCTCAGCCAGGGCATCCCCAGGGGGCAGGCGCTGCCCTGGTGCCCCGGGAGCTGGGAAGCTGCCCCAGGAGCTGCTCTGGTGCCTTGGGAGCTGTCCCGGTGCCCTGGGAGCTGCTCCGGTGCCCTGGGAGCTGCCCCAGGAGCTGCTCCGGTGCCCTGGGAGCTGTCCCGGTGCCCTGGGAGCTGCTCCGGGGCCTCTGGAGCTGCTCCGGGGCCTCTGGAGCTGCCCCAGGAGCTGCCCCGGTGCCCCGTGCTCCCCACCCGAGCAGCAGGGCACAGGCCTGGTCGGCACTACGGGACCCCCAGGACAGCGGAGCGGCTGCTCCGGGGGCAGGAGGTGCCTCGGGAGGCTCCCGCCTGCTCCCCGCACATGGCCTCACCTTGGAACTCAGTGTTGTCGAGGCCCCGGATGGCCTCGACGGCGTCCTCGGCGCGCTCCATGTGCACGAACGCATAGTCCTTGACGATGTCGCACTCGATGACGGGGCCGTACTCCTCGAAGCGGG
>NW_020454621.1:0-2034 GCF_003342845.1 Nothoprocta perdicaria
ACTCCCCGGATAGGGGGGGCGTCCATGGGACCCCCAAGGGTCCCCCCCATCCCTGGGACTCACCCCCCCGAGACCCCCCCTGCAATTGGGACCCCCCTGGTGGGGCCCCTGTGGTGCCGCCCCCACCCTATGTGCTCTGCTCATAGCCCTGGGTGGGGGGGGATATTGGGGGGGCTCTGTCACCGTGGGGCCGCTGCGGGGACACGTGATGCGAGACACGGAGATGTCACGTGACGTGGAGGGGACGTGTGACATGGGACACGGATGCCCCGTGACGGGGGGGGGGCACATGGAGCAAAGAGGACGTGTGACACGGACAAGAAGGTGACAAAGGACACGGATGGCCCATGATGTCACGGGGACGCGTGACCGGGGACACGGATGTCCCATGATGCCGAGGAGATGTGTGACACGGCACACGAAGGTGATAAGGGACACAGCTGTCCCATGATGCCAAGGGGACACGGGAAAGAAGGTGATAAGGGACACGGACATCCCGTGATGCCAAGGGGACACRTGACACGGAGAGCATGTGTGACGAGGGACACGGACATCGCATGATGCCAAGGGAACATGTGACACGGAGAGGACATGGGACACGGGTGCCCCGCGACACTGGGGACGTGCGGGGGGAAGAGCCGAATTTTTCTTGTTTGGGGTTTTTCTGCTTTTTTTTTTTTTCTAATAAAACATGGTGGCTGCAGGGCCGCCCAGACGCCTGGGCCCCTTGTGCACCTTGTGGGGGGTGATAAGGGCTTATCAGGCCCCCTGCCCCAGCCCGGACGCCTGGGCCCTCCCAGCCCAGGCAGCAAGATAAGGACGGAAAAACAAGCAGGGGAGGCCCGGACGCCTGGGCCCCGCAGGTGACACACAGGCGGGGAAATCGGTGGGACCGTCCCCCTTTATCTGGTGCCAATGGGACCCCCGATGTCTGCAGTGGGTGTCACCCTTGGGGAGGCAGTGGGTGTCACCCCCAGGTGCCCAGTGTCATCCTGATGTTTTGGTGTCACCTTCAGGGCTGGGGGGAGGGCCGCGTCACCGCTGTGTCCTGGGGTCCGTGTCACTGTGATGGGCAGGGTCTGTGTCACCAGGAGGCCAGAGGTTGGTGYCACCAGGATGTCCATGGTTGGTGTCACCAGTATGGCCAGCATTGGTGTCACTGCCACASTCAGGGCTTGGTGTCACTTGGATGCCCGGATTTGGTGTCACCGTGATGCTCAGGGGCCAGTGTCACCGGGATGCCCAGGGTTGGTGTCACCATGACGTGCAGTGCTGGTGTCACCTGGATGCCCATGGCTAGTGTCATCTGGATGTCCGGGCTTGGCGTCACTGTGATGTGCAGCGCCGGTGTCACCAGGACGCCCAGGGTTGGTGTGGATGATGCCAGGCTGGATGGAGTGGCCGACACTCCGGGGGGCTCTGCTGTCATTCAGAGGGACCTGGACAGGCTGGAGAGTTGAGCAGAGAGGAACCTCATGAGATTCAACAAGGACAAGGGCAGGGTCCTGCACCTGGGCAGGAACAACCCCAGGCACCAGCACAGATGAGGGGTTGAGCTGCTGGAGAGCAGCTCCATGGAGAGGGACCCGGGGGTCCTGGGGACACCAAGGTGACCATGGGGCAGCACGGCCCYGGTGGCYGAGGAGGCCAAGGGGCTCCTGGCTGCATCAGGRGGACGTTGGCAGCAGGGCAGGGAGGGGATCCTGATCCTGCCCCTCTGCTCTGCTCTGGGGAGGCCAAACCTGGAGCACTGGGGGCAGCTCTGGGCTCCCCAGGACAAGAGGGAYGTGGAGCTGCTAGAGAGGGGACAGYGYAGAGCAACCGAGATGRTTAAGGGCCTGGAACAGCTCTCATGTGAGGAGAGATGAGCGAGTGGGGCCTGTTTAGCCTGGAGAAGAGAAGGTTGAGAGGGGATCTGATCAACATGTGCAAATACCTGAGGGGAGGATGCAGGGAGGAAGGGGCCAAGCTCTTCTCGCTGGTGGCCAGTGACAGGACAAGGGGCAATGGGTGCAAGTTGAAACACAGGAGGTT
>NW_020454622.1:0-1924 GCF_003342845.1 Nothoprocta perdicaria
GTCCCCATGTCCCCAATGCCCCCAGGTCCAGGGTGATGGACATCCTCAGGTGCCCAGGTCCACGGTGACCTGGCGGTAGATGAGGGTGGCGCCCTGCAGGCTGGAGGCCACCAGGAAGTGGCGGTGGCCGAGGTCGAGGGCCGCGAAGGCCCTGGGCGCCGGCAGCAGTAGCTCCTGGGCGGCCTCCAGGAGGCCCTCGGCRCCCACCCGGTAGAGGGTGCTGGGCGCCAGGTCGTTGCCCAGGGCCACCAAGCGGCGGCCACCCAGGGACAGYGGCTGGAAGACCAGGGAGCCCCGCGCGGGGACGCGCTGCAGCTCGCGGAACATGGAGCCCTCCCAGCGCAGCACCTGCCATGGGGCCATGGGGACAATGAGGGACACGAGGACATGGAGGGATACGAGGACATGGAGGGACATCAGGGCAATGAGGGATGTGGAGACATGGAGACATTGAGGGACATGGGGACATTGAGGAACATGGGAGAACATTGAGGGACATGGGAGAACATTGAGGGACATGAGGACATTGAGGGACATGGAGACATTGAGGGACATGGAGACATTGAGGGACATGGGCACAATGAGGGGACATTGGGACAATGAGGGACACGAGGACATGGAGGGACATCAGGGCAATGAGGGACATGTAGACACTGAGGGACATGGGGACATGGACACGAGGACATGGAGGGATATCAGGGCAATAAGGGACATGGAGACATTGAGGGACATGGGGACATTGAGGAACATGGGAGAACATAGAGGGACATGGGAGAACATTGAGGGACATGAGGACATGGAGGGACATCAAAGCAATGAGGGACACGGGGACACTGAGGGCCATGGGAATAGGAAGGGGAAGGGTCATGGAGGATGAGGAGCATCATGGGAAGGGCCATGGAGGACCAGGGGTATCATGGGAAGCGTCATGGAGGACCAGGAGCATCATGGGGAGGCTCATGGAAGACCAGGGGTATCATGGGAAGGATCATGGAGGACAAAGGGCATCATGGGAAGGGTCATGGAGGCCCAGGAGCATCATGGGGAGGGTGGCCCAGGCCCAGGGCCACATGAGGACCCTCCCAGACAAGAGCTGCTGAGGAGACTCCATGACCACAGACGTGATGGTTCCCCATGGTCACATGACCAGAGTCAGCCTCACGTGCTGGAGCCCACGGTCACGTGATGGAGGACACGCTCACATGGTGGTCTCCATGGCCACGCGATGAACCCCAAGTTCAGCTGAAGGTCCCCCCGGCCACCCAAAGGTCCCCATGTTCTTGTGATGGTCCCCATGGCTACGTGTTCAACCCCAAGTTGCCCTGCTGGCTCCCATGGCCATGTGATGGTCCCCAGGGCCACCTGATGGCCCCCAGGGCCACCTGCTGGTCCCCGTGGCCACCTGATTGTCCCCATGGCCACATGTCTCCATGTCCCCATGTCCCTGTGTCCCCAACCTACCCCTTAGTGTCCCAGTGTCCTCATATCCTCATCCCCAACCCTATATCCTCATCCCTACATCCCTATCCCTGTCCCCATATCCTTCCACCCTAACGTCCCCGTGTCTCCATCCTGCACCTTGGTGTCCCCATGTCCCCCTGTCCCCATGTCCCCATAGTTCTCCTTGGTGTCTCCATGTCCTCATATCCTCATCCCCAACCCTATGTCCTCATCCCTACATCCCTATCCCCATCCCCATGTCATGGTGTCCTTCCACCCTAACGTCCCCGTGTCTCCATCCAGCACCTTGGTGTCCCCGTGTCCCCATAGTTCTCCTTAGTGTCCCCATGTCCTCATATCCTCATCCCCAACCCTGTGTCCTCATCCCTACATCCCTATCCCCATCCCCATGTCATGGTGTCCTTCCACCCTAACGTCCCCGTATCTCCATGTCCCCGTGTCCCCGCGCTGTCCCCATGTCCCC
>NW_020454623.1:0-1897 GCF_003342845.1 Nothoprocta perdicaria
ATGTCCCCAAGGGTGTCCCCATGGGTGTCCCAATGTCCCCAAGGGTGTCACAATGTCCCCATGGGTGTCCCCATGTCCCCAAGGGTGTTCTGATGTCCCCACAGGTGTCCCCATGGGTGTCCTGATGTCCCCAAGGGTGTCCCGATGTCCCCATGGGTGTCCCCATGTCCCCAAGGGTGTCCTGATGTCCCCAAGGGTGTCCCCATGTGTGTCCTCAAATGTCCCCAAGGGTGTCCTGATGTCTCCAAAGGTGTCCTCAAAGGTGTCCCCATGTCCCTAAGGGTGCCCCCATGTCCCCATGGGTGTCCCCATGGGTGTCCCCATGTCCCCAAGGGTGTCCTGATGTCCCCACAGGTGTCCCCATGGGTGTCCCGATATCCCCATGGGTGTCCTGATATCCCCAAGGGTGTCCTCAGAGGTGTCCTCAAATGTCCCCATGGGTGTCCTGATGTCCCCATGGGTGTCCCCATGTCTCCAAGGGTGTCCCTATGGGTGTCCTCAAATGTCCCCAAGGGTGTCCCCATGTCCCCAAGGGTGTCCCCATGTCCCCATGGGTGTCCCCATGGGTGTCTATATGTCCCCAAGGGTGTCCTGATGTCTCCAAAGGTGTCCTCAAAGGTGTCCCCATGTCCCTAAGGGTGCCCCCATGTCCCCAAGGGTGTCCCCATGGGTGTCCCCAAGTGTCCCCATGGGTGTCGTTGTGTCCCTGTGGGTGTCTCTATGTCCCTATAGACGTCCCCCGTGTCCGCGTGGGTGCTCCTAGGGGTGTCCCCAAGGGTGTCCCTGTGTCCCCAAGGGTGTCCCCATGGGTGTCCCCATGTCCCCATGGGTGTCCCCGTGTCCCCAAGGGTGTCCCCATGTCTCCAAAGGTGTCCTCAAAGGTGTCCCCATGTCCCCATGGGTGCCCCCATGTCCCATAAACGTCCCCTGTGTCCTCAAGGGTGTCCCCAGGGGTGTCCCCATGGGTGTCCCAGTGTCCCCAGGGGTGTCCTGGTGTCTCCAGGGGTTTCAACATGTCCTTATGGGTGTCCCCATGTCCCCAGGGGTGTCCCCATGGGTGTCCTCAAATGTTCCCATGGGTGTCCTGATGTCTCCAAGGGTGTCTCCATGTCCCCATGGGTGTCCCCATGTCCCATAAACGTCCCCTGTGTCCCCAAGGGTGTCCCCATGTCCCCATGGGTGTCCCCAAGTGTCCCCATGGGTGTCCCCACGTCCCCAAGGGTGTCCCCATGTCTCCAAAGGCGTCCTCAAAGGTGTCCCCATGGGTGTTCCCATGTCCCATAAACGTCCCCTGTGTCCCCAAAGGTGTCCCCATGGGTGTCCCCACATCCCCAGGGGTGTCCCCACGTCTCCAAAGGTGTCCTCAAAGGTGTCCCTGTGTCCCCATGGGTGCCCCCATGTCCCATAAACGTCCCCTGTGTCCCCAAGGGTGTCCCCAGGGGTGTCCCCATGTCCCCAGGGGTGTCCCCATGTCTCCAAAGGTGTCCTCAAAGGTGTCCCCACGTCCCCAAGGGTATCCCCAAGTGTCCCATGGGTGTCCCCATGTCCCCAAGGGTGTCCCCATGTCTCCAAAGGTGTCCTCAAAGGTGTCCCCACGGGTGTTCCCATGTCCCATAAACGTCCCCTGTGTCCCCAAGGGTGTTCCCAAGGGTGTCCCCAAGGGTGTCCCCAAGGGTGTCCCCATGGGTGTCCCCAGTGTTCCCCAGTGTCCCCACCTGCTGCTGGTTCTTCTCCTGCTTCTGCTGGAACCTCTGCAGCTTCTCCAGCTTGCGGGCGTCCTTGCGCAGCTGGGCGGCGCTGCGGGGGGCGCCCCCCGGGGGTGGGGGGTCCCCCGGGGGGTCCCCTGGGGTGCCCAGGGCGGGGGGGTCCCCCAGCACGGCCCGGAACGGGGGCTGCG
>NW_020454624.1:0-1935 GCF_003342845.1 Nothoprocta perdicaria
TTCATTGGCCAGCCCCACGGGCCACGTGGCGCCCCACCAGCTCGAGCCCAAGGCCAACGACTGCACCCGGGGGAGCGCCATGTGGGGGGCCCGGACGCCGGGGCCCTTTGGGGGGATGTGGGGAGTCACCCGGACGCCGGGGCCCCTTGGAGGGGGGGGGGAGTCACCCGGACGCCGGGGCCCCTTGGCGGGGGGAGTCACCCGGACGCCGGGGCCCCTTGGGGGGTGTGGGGTGCCCACCCGCACGCTGGGGTCCGGCTGACGTCACCCCGCAGGTGCTGGTGTGGCGCCCGGACGCCGGGGCCTGTGGGGGGTGTGGGGTGGTTCTCCCGGACGCCGGGGCCCCCCGGGGGTTCCCCCGGACGCCGGGGCCCGTGGGGGGTGTGGGGCGGTTCTCCCGGACGCCGGGGCCCCCCGGGGGTTCCCCCGGACGCCGGGGCCCACTGCCGCCGCCCGCAGGTGCTGGTGTGGCACACGCGCACCGAGAAGCCCAAGATGCGGCAGGAGGAGCAGCTGCAGCGCGAGGGCCGCGGCTCCGACCCCAGCGTGGAGGTGTGAGCGGATCCGCACCCGGAACACGGGCGTGGACACGGATCCGGGACATGGATCCGGATACAAAGCATGGACACGGACATGGAACACGGATCCGGAACATGGATCCGGATACAAAACATGGACACGGACATGGAACACGGATCCGGATGCGGAACATGGATCCGGATACAAAACATGGACATGGACATGGAACACGGATCCGGATCCGGAACATGGATCCGGATAGGGAACACAGACATAGACACGGACATGGATCTGGACATGGACACGGACATGGATCCGGACACGGGACACGGATCCAGAACGTGGATACAGACACAGGACACGGATACAGACAGGGACAGAGACATGGACACAGGGATACGGACACGGATACGGACACAGGCCCTGGACACAGGTCCGGATCCAGACATGGATACAGACCATGGACATGGATACGGATACAGGGATAGGGACCATGGACACGGATACGGAGAATGGACACGGACACGGACCACGGATATGGTCAGGGATATGGACACGGATACACACCATGGACACGGATACAGACACGGACTATGGGCACAAACACGCGGACACAGATACGGATCCAGAGCAAGGACATGGATACAGGGATACAGACACGGATACGGAGCATGGACACAGATAGGGACACGGGGACGGGGACATGGATACAGACACAGGAATATGGACACGGACCACAGACATGGACACGGATACGGACACGGATATGGACACAGGGATATGGACACGGATATGGAGCGTGGACACGGATAGGGACACGGACACGGATACAGACACAGGAATATGGACATGGACCATGGACGTGGACACGGATATGGACACAGAGCACAGACATGGACACAGATAAGGATAAAGACCATGGACATGGATCCAGATCCAGAGCATGGACACGGACGTGGATACGGATACGGAGCATGGACACRRACGTGGATACGGATGCRGACCATGGATACGGATCTAGATATGGAGCATGGATACGGACACGGATCCGGAGCACGGACACAGATCTGGATATGGAGCACGGACATGGACATGGCTACGGACATGGATCTGGCCGCGGAGCATGGACACGAACATGGATATGGACACGGAGCACAGACATGGACACCGCTATGGATACAGACCATGGACACGGATCCGCATATGGAGCACGGACATGGGTAGGGACACGGATCCGGAGCATGGACATGGATCTGGACCATGGACAGGGATCTGGACACCCATGGGGCCGAGGGGAGGAAGGTGCCGGAGGCCGCGGTGCCGGTTGGAGGCTGATCCGGACACCGCCATCCGGGCGATGGTCCGGACACCGGGATGGGGACACGAGGGGACCCGGCGGGGGGGGACCTGGGGGCC
>NW_020454625.1:0-1907 GCF_003342845.1 Nothoprocta perdicaria
CACATTTCATTTCTCAACTGTTAAAGTGTGGAATTGAAAACTAGGTGAATTTTGCCCCTAAAGAACCATTACGATTAGGGTTAGGGTTTGAGCACTGACAAAGCCTAGAGCCCAATGTGTAGTGCAGCTGCAAAGGCCATGCCAAGCCTCACGCGGGACCTCAACACGAGTGCTCCTAGAGCACATTTCATTTCTCGGCTACGAATGTGTGGAATCGAAACCTAGGTGAACTTTGCCCCAAATGTACGATTGGGGTTAGGGTTAGAGATCGAGCACTGAGAAAGCCTAGAGCCCAATGAGTAGTGGTGTAGCAAAGGCCATGCCAAAGCTCATACAGGACCACAACGGGAGAGCTCCTAGGAAACATTTCATTTCTCAACAGTTAAAGTGTGGAATTGAAAACTAGGTGAATTTTGCCCCTAATGAACCATTAGGGTTAGGGTTAGTGTTTGAGCACTGACAAAGCCTAGAGCCCGATCTGTAGTGCAGCTGCAAAGGCCATGCCAAAGCTCACGTGGGACTACAACACGAGTGCTCCTAGGGCACATTTCAATTCTCGACTATTAATGCGTGGAATGGCAACCTAGGTGAATTTTGCACCTAATGAACGACTAGGGTTAGGGTTAGGGTTCGAGCAGTGTGACAGCCTAGAGCCCAATGTGTAGTGGTGCTGAAAAGGCCATGCCATACCTCACGCGGGACCACAACACGAGTACTTCAAGGGCACATTTCATTTCTCGGATATTACTGCCTGGAAACGGAAACTAGGTGAATTTTGCCCCTAATGAACGAGTAGGGTTAGGGTTAGGGTTCGAGCACTGAGAAAGCCTAGAGCTCAATGTGTAGTGCAGCTACAAAGGCCATGCCAAGCCTCATACGGGACCAGAACACCAGTGCTCCTAGGGCACATTTCATTTCTCGAATATTATTTCGTCGAATGGAAACCTAAATAATTTTGACCGTAATGAACGATTAGGGTGAGGGTTAGGGTTCGAGCACTGAGAAAGCCTAGAATCCGATGTGTAGTGGTGTTGCAAAGGCCATGCCAAAGCTCATACGGGACCACAACACGAGTGCTCCTAGGACACATTTCATTTCTCAACAGTTAAAGTGTGGAAATGAAAACTAGGTGAATTTTGCCCCTAATGAACCATTAGGGTTAGGGTTAGGGTTCGACCACTGAGAAAGCCTACAGTCCGATGTGTAGTGGTGTTGCAAAGGCCATGCCAAAACTCATGCGGGACCATAACACGAGTGCTCCTAGGACACATTTCATTTCTGGACTACAAATGCGTGGAAATGGAACCTAGGTGAATTTTGCCCCTAATGAACGATTAGGGTTAGGGTTAGGGTTCGAGCACTGACAAAGCCTAGAGCCCAATGTGTAGTGGTGCTGAAAAGGCCATTCCAAACCTCACGCTGGACAACAACCCGAGTACTTCTAGGGCACATTTCATTTCTCGGGTATTATTGCCTGGAATGGGAACCTAGGTGAATTTTACCCCTAATGAACGATTAGGGTTAGGGTTAGGGTTYRAGCACTGACAAAGCCTAGAGCCCGATGTGTAGTGCAGCTGCAAAGGCCATGCCAAGGCTCACGCGGGACCTCAACACGAGTGCTCCTAGGACAAATTTCATTTCTCCAATACGAAAGTTTGGAATGGGAACCTGTGTGAATTTTACCCCTAATGAACGATTAGGGTTAGAGTTAGGGTTCTAGCACTGACAAAGCCTAGAGCCCAATGTGTAGTGGTGCTTCAATGGCCATGCCAAACTTCATCCGGGACCACAACACAAGTGCTCCTAGGGCACATTTTATTTCTCGACTACGAATGCGTGGAATCGGAACGTATGCCAATTTTGCCCCGAATGAATGATTCGGGTTAGGGTTAGGGTTCGAGCACTGA
>NW_020454626.1:0-1928 GCF_003342845.1 Nothoprocta perdicaria
GGCTCCCGGGGGGCTCCATACGGTCCCTATAGCTCCATACGGCCCCGTGGCTCCCGGGGGGCTCCATGTGGTTCCTATAGCTCCATACGGGCCCCGTGGCTCCCGGGGGGCTCCATGCGGTCCCTATAGCTCCATACGGCCCCATGGCTCCCCGTGGCTCCCGGGGGGCTCCATGCGGTCCCTATAGCTCCATACGGCCCCATGGCTCCCCATGGCTCCCGGGGGGCTCTATGCGGTCCCTATAGCTCCATACGTTCCCCGTGGCTCCCGGGGGGCTCCATGTGGTCCCTATAGCTCCATACGGCCCCGTGGCTCCCTGGGGGCTCCATGCGGTCCCTATAGCTCCATACGGGCCCGTGGTTCCCGGGGGGCTCCATGCGGTCCCTATAGCTCCATACGGCCCCGTGGCTCCCGGGGGGCTCCATGCGGTCCCTATAGCTCCATACATTCCCCATGGCTCCCGGGGGGCTCCATGCGGTCCCTATAGCTCCATACATTCCCCATGGCTCCCGGGGGGCTCCATGCGGTCCCTATAGCTCCATACGGGCCCCGTGGCTCCCGGGGGGCTCCGTACGGTCCCTATAGCTCCATACGGGCCCCGTGGCTCCCGGGGGACTCCATGCGGTCCCTATAGCTCCACACGGGCCCCATGGCTCCCGGGGGGCTCCATACGGTCCCTATAGCTCCACACGGGCCCCATGGCTCCCGGGGGGCTCCATACGGTCCCTATAGCTCCATACGGCCCCACGGCTCCCGGGTGGCTCCATGCGGTCCCTATAGCTCCATAGGGGCCCCATGGCTCCCGGGGGGCTCCATGCGGTCCCTATAGCTCCACACGTTCCCCACGGCTCCCGGGGGGCTCCATGCGGTCCCTATAGCTCCACACGGCCCCGTGGCTCCCCGTGGCTCCCGGGGGGCTCCATGCGGTCCCTATAGCTCCACACGGCCCCGTGGCTCCCTGGGGGCTCCATGCGGTCCCTATAGCTCCATACGGGCCCCGTGGCTCCCGGGGGGCTCCATACGGTCCCTATAGCTCCATACGGGCCCGTGGTTCCCGGGGGGCTCCATGTGGTCCCTATAGCTCCATAGGGGCCCCGTGGTTCCCGGGGGGCTCCATGTGGTCCCTATAGCTCCATAGGGGCCCCGTGGCTCCCGGGGGGCTCCATACGGTCCCTATAGCTCCATACATTCCCCATGGCTCCCAGGGGGCTCCATGCGGTCCCTATAGCTCCATACATTCCCCATGGCTCCCGGGGGGCTCCATACGGTCCCTATAGCTCCATACGTTCCCCATGGCTCCCAGGGGGCTCCATGCGGTCCCTATAGCTCCATACGTTCCCCACGGCTCCCGGGGGGCTCCATGCAGTCCCTATAGCTCCATAGGGGCCCCACGGCTCCCGGGGGGCTCCATACGGTCCCTATAGCTCCATACGGGCCCCATGGCTCCCGGGGGGCTCCATGCGGTCCCTATAGCTCCACACGGGCCCCATGGCTCCCGGGGGGCTCCATACGGTCCCTATAGCTCCATACGTTCCCCGTGGCTCCCAGGGGGCTCCATACGGTCCCTATAGCTCCACACGGGCCCCGTGGCTCCCAGGGGGCTCCATGCGGTCCCTATAGCTCCATACGGGCCCCATGGCTCCCGGGGGGCTCCATGCGGTCCCTATAGCTCCATACGTTCCCCGTGGCTCCCGGGGGGCTCCATGCGGTCCCTATAGCTCCATATGTTCCCCATGGGTCCCTGGGGGCTCCGTACGGTCCCTATAGCTCCATAGGGGCCCCATGGCTCCCAGGGGGCTCCATGCGGTCCCTATAGCTCCATACGGGCCCCATGGCTCCCAGGGGGCTCCATGCGGTCCCTATAGCTCCACACGGCCCCGTGGCTCCCGGGGGGCTCCGGGGGGCCCCGCTAGCCCCCGCGTGGCCGC
>NW_020454627.1:0-55876 GCF_003342845.1 Nothoprocta perdicaria
TCTGGGGCTATCCTAATGACTATGTGGAGGAGTCTTTGCAGCCCCACGTGCTGAACTCAAAGGCTTTGTGTGTGCAGGTCACCCTGCTGGTGGAACTCCTCATCTGTCACCACGTGGACGTGTTCAGGGAGGAGGTCCCCTTGCTCTGCCCTGCTTCTGCCCAGGAGGATGCGGGGCATTCCCACAGCTCCACAGGTAGGACGATGCATAGAGGACTGTGCTGGGCTGAGGCTGCTGCTCCCCGAGAGAGWGGKTTTTCYTGGGGGATATTCCCACGGCTACTCCAAGCTCCCTAAGGGGCTCTTTCTCCCCGCAGAACAYCCAAGGATTGCATGATGCTTTTGGTAGCCAGAGCTGTGAGGCTGCAGCTGAAGGCAGCGGCCCAGCCTGCAGCACGGAGCAGCACAACGAAGCACCCATTCGTGTCAGCTGCACACCTCTGCAGCCTGTGCGTCTGCCCTCCACTCTCCCGTGAGAAGAATGATCTCCACTGACTGTGCAGGAGCTTCTYAGAACCTGTGCTCTCCTCCCTGAGAGGAGCAACATGGAAGTGCAGAGAATGCTCCCAGAGAAGACCACAGTGGAGGACACCCTGATTTGGGAGAAGGCAGCAGCAGAGCAAAGACCTGCCCATCTTGACCTGCTCATTGGCAGATGACACTCGCTGCCCCAAATATCCTGCAGCTGCTTCCTGGAGAGTTCCTGCAGCTGCTCTAAGTGCTCACTCCTCTTCCCCTCACCTCTTCTTTCCCCTGCTCATGCTTTCCCCACAATAATATTTCCAGTGATAATAAAAAGTGTCTTGTCTCGTTTGTCTTTTGTAAGTGTTTGACTCTGGAGGGGCCAAGAAGCAACTAGGACTTTTGCTTTCTTGTTGGTGGGRTAGGATCCTCCCCAGSAGGGCTTGTGAGCTTGCCAGGTGCCACTCGTGCCGCAGAGGCACATGCAAGAGACACGTTCTTCCATTGCTGAGCTGGGAGCTCTGCTTCCTTCCTTGGGTCTGGCTGAGGGATAGCACTAGAAAGCTCACAGAATATCCCCTTGTGGTCTCCCAGGTTGGCATGTGAAGTCCATGCAATGGGATTTCAGGACATTGGGGAGATGGGTTTAGGGAGAGGGAGTGCATGTGGAGGTGTTGTCCTTGCCCTCAGTGTGAGGAGAGGAGGGCCCTGAGAGGAAGAGGAAAAGCCAGTTGTTCAACACATGTCTGAGAGGTGGCTGTCTGTGCTGACATTTTGGGTTTCTCAACCACGGGACACTTTCTACAGCACCAGAGCTACTGGCAAAAGGTGGGATTCACTTGCATAGTGGTGGGAAAAGAATCCTTGAGCAGAATTTGTTGCGGCTCACTGAAGAAGGCTTCAATGTAGGTACGAAGGGGAGGAGGATCAAAGCAGGATCACTAGGGATGAGCCTAGCGGCAGCATGGCCRTGTTGAGGGAGASCTCAGGAACACAGCTGAAGAGCCTCTCCAGCAATGCACACAGCATGGGTGGCCAGGAGGAGAAGCTAGAGGTGTCAGTGCATCAGGAAAACTGTGGCACAGATGCCTTCTCTGAAACTCGGTGGGTCCCGTGTGTGGGCTGGAGCACTGCCGTGGATGGCTCTAGGCTCCTCAGAAGGTGCAGGTAAGGAAGGAAAAGACGAGAAAAGGACTGTTGGGACAGGTGTTGCTGGAGGCCATTTGGGACACAGTGACCAGGAGCAGGTTGTTCCTGTACGCTGAAAGACGAGTGAGGCTGCAAAAAGACAGGCCTGGCTGAATGGGGAACTATGGCTGAGGACTCCTGGAATAAAAAAGAGATCTTTCCCCCTTTGCAAGAAGGGGCTGGCAACTGGGGAAGAGAACAAGGAGGTCACTAAGGTATGGAGAGAGGAAATGAGAAAGGCATAAGATGGTCTGGAACTCGGTGTGGCCGCCGTTGTACAACACAACAAATAGACTTTTGCTAATACATGAAGAAGAGGAGGGAGAAGAATAATCTCCACCATTTCCGGAACATGTTGGGGAACGTTCCAGCCAGCATGCATTCACCAAGGGAAGTGTGGGATAGATGAGTGGGTAGTGAAGTGGCTTAGGAATTGGCTCGATGGAAGATCTCCRAGAGTGGTAATGAGTGGGGCAGAGTCCAGTTGGAGGCCGGTAGTTAGCGGTGTCCCCCAGGGGTCAGTCCTCGGTGTGGTCGTTTTCAACTTATTCGTTATTGACCTGGATGAAGGGCATGGGCAGACAGTAGGAGAAGGTAGAGGCCCCAGTGTTTCAGGAAAACTATGGCATACATGCCCTCTCTGAAATGTGGTGGGACCACTGTCCTGAGTGGAGTGCTGCCGCCATGGCTAGAGGCTCTTGAGAAGRGCTTGGCAAGGAAGGAAAGAATATGGCAGGACGGGTGGGAGAAGGGTTGTCGCAGGCCCTCTAGGGCACAGGGAGCAGCAGCAGGCTGTYCCTATGTGCGCAAAGACGAGTCAGGCCCGAAAAAGACTGGCCTGGCTGAATGGGAAAGTACCACTGAGGAATAAAAAGAGATCTTTTTATTCCTTAGGAAGAAGGGGCTGGCAACTGGGGAAGAGAACAAGGACATCTCTAGGATATGGAGAGAGGAAAGGAGAAAGGCAAAAGCTTGTCTGGAACTCAGTCTGGCGACCATTGTATAACACAACAAAAAGACTTCTGCTWATACATTAAAAAGAGGAGGGAGCAGAAGAWRCTCCACCATTTACTGAATGTGTTGGGRACATCRCCASCAAGGATGAGGAGAAGGCTGAGGTGCTTCCTGTCTTCTTTACCTTAGTCTTTAATATCTTTTCCTTTAATACCTTAGTCTTTAATAAACTGCGTGACAGATATGGATCTGGGAGTGTTGGAGGATGGCCAGCAGAAAAGAGTCAGCAGTGTTCCAAGGGGGCCAAAAGGGCCAAAGACATGCTGTCTTGCATTGGGAGCAGTGCAGCCAGGAGGACCATGCGGCTGCCTTCATTAGCRSGCGAGAGGGGCTGGGGAAGGAGGCAGCAGTGCTGCATGTGGTGGGAGGCGCTCAGCCTGCGCCCTGCAAAGGAGCACAAGGCGCAGGAGCTGCCAGCACAGCTGGTGGCTTGAAAGTGTGGGGAACATGAGGCCGTGGCGGATGTGTGGTGGAGGAGGAGAGCCCTGGAGAGCAGTGGGGGAGAGAGTGGTGGGGCTGGGGGTGACGCAGCACCTTGTGTGCCCTTGCATCCCTGTGCACATTGTTTTACATCTGATCCAGAGTAGAATTTACAATGTTCTTCCTCCTGGATAAAAAGTGAATGCCTTTTAAAGTTATTGCAAAACCTCTAAAGGCAGAAAGAAGGAGTAAATAAAATAGAACAGGGCAGCCAACTTGCATAGTTTCCATGTCATATTCTCACAGTCTAACATTCTGTTCTCTGCAAGGAGGAAATAACAATATAATGTACAGCCCTGTCACTATTGCTATTAATATCTTGGAATGCATCCAGAAGCACATGGGTGCAGGAGAATATGCTGTTCTTAGTAATGACATAAATGTTTAGATGTTTTTCTTTACGAGACTGAGCCTGGATCTCTTTTGTATACTGCACTACATAGGTCCTTATTTTCCAACTCCACAAAGGCTTTGACCAATGAGCCTTCACTTTTAATGTTGAGTTAGAGCATAGTAGAAGTACTACAAGTTCCAAAACAATGTATGAGCTATTTTAGCTATTTTAGTCCTCAAAAAAAAAAAGGGGTGGGGGGGTTGAGGGGGTGGATGGAAAGTAAAATAAAAACAGATAAGCAAACTAGGGCAAGCTGAAAACAGCTCTGCTAAATGCTAAGCAGAATGCAGTCACTAAGACATGAAAAGTCTTAATGATTTAATATTCCAGTTTTCCTGGTTTCACAGATTCATAACAACAACTTAGACTTTCTTCTCCATATACAACTATGCAATAGTCTAATACGGTGAAATTGCCTACTCATTGTCTTTGTATCTCGAATTTCCCCAGTGCTCCTGTATACTGAAGGCCTTAATAGATGGTTGGGAGACTTCAGGCTATGTTTGCCCATCATCAGGTAAATAGARTCCCAGAAGAACAAGAAAAAAAAGGCTCACTTTCTCCTCATAGAGGTAAAAAGTGACTTTGAAGCACAGGGTACAGTTAGGAAGCACTGCACTAGCTGTAGTGTTTGAAATTTTTCTCTTCYACTGATTTAAAACTGAAACCCAAAAGAAGTAGTAAGAGGAAGTTATGTTAACTTAATGTTAAATTCAGGGGAACATTCAAGTGACATCCAGGTTGCTAAGCTAGGTACATAAACATGTGTACAGTGCCTGAAATGACATATGCCCTTCATAACAAAGATCCTGCTTTCTCTACATGCACCTGCCAAATCAGAGAGTAAGAATTGCTCAGCATAGGAGGACATCCTAAAATCCTAAAGTCCTAAAAGCTTCAGTACCTCTGCTTACATAAGATATGAAGGTCAGACAACTTTTCTACTAAAATTGTAAAAAGTGTTTCTGGAGCTTTTTATCCTTGATAATTTTCCATAGGACTAAGAGAGTGGCAGAAAACATCATCAGGAACACATTCTCCATTCCCTCATCTGCTTGAGATTATTTGAACCTACATCTCTGACTTTTCACACCATCCTGAATTCATATTGAGCATATGATTGATTTCTGCTTATGAAGCTTATATGGCCACCCAAAATGCCTATAGAAGTAACCTTTCCACAGTAGTCCATGAGAAGCTTACTCTGGCTGTTCATCAGCTGTGTCACAGATGGGGCCAACTCCATCCCAGGAAGGCTGGTTATATCATACACAACTTCACACAAACCCTATTTTTAGTGCAGTAGCAACATAGCTGTTTGTAAGCACAGTATCTGAGGCAAAATTAGCCCTACTGAGACTGTGCTGAGAGGAGGCATTGTAGTGCATTGAGTCCCTAGCTTTAGACTTATGAAACCTGGTATGGGACTTTACATTTATGTTGTGTGACATGTCACCCAGGGGAARTTTCTGGCAACCCAGAGCACTGAAACTGAGGAGTCAAAGGAAACGTCATGTGCCAATAGCACTGCTAAACCACTACCTTGGTGAATTTGACCTCATGCCAGAAGAAAAGCTGTCCATGCTCCCAGCTAGTTCCACTCGCTGAGCATTTTATTTTGAAGTTTCCAAAATTGCCTAGATGTCCCATGCAGGATAGCCTCCATTCAGGCATCTGAAGAAAGCCAAGATTACACTACCTTATTTTGTAAATGGTAAAAATTTATGGAAAGAATATAAGAGAACTTTCCCACCACTGACAATGCTATGCTGATTATAGCAAAATACATGAACTTCCAAATAAGAATTTTATGTTTAGATATGAATTTCCCCCAGGACCTCTGGCTACAAAGTTATTAAGCATTTTGATATTTTGGCAAAATATTTCATGTGATAATTTGTAAACAGTCTCCCTAATAAAGTTTTCTTTGAAATGAAGAAGGATATTTGGTGCTAGTAGGCAGTATATAAAAGAGAGGGTATGGAGCTCCTGGGGCGAATCCCTAGCTCTTAGCAGGAGGTTGAATTAAACCTACGTGAGCATTCTCCCAGTGATGAAAGATATGGTTTGGATGTTCATTTTGATCTTTCTTTTCTAGTTCAGTGTGTTATTTCATTCATTTCTAGTGTAGTCCAATTTACAGTGATTCAGTCAATCATGACTGAATATGAGTCAAGTGTTGAACATTTTCAAATGAGATACAAAGATATGGATAGATGCAGTTTATTGTGATTTCTTAGGCAAAGACACACAAAAAGAAAGAATCTCTTCTAGGACTATGTAAAATGACCTTTCGGATTTGCCATTCCTGATGCCATTATCACAATAATTAGGAAGGAATCTGAAAGCAACACAGCTCAAAGAATTTGGCCATGAAACTCTCAGTGYTGTACCACAAGATGTCTTGTTCCATCTTAGGAAAAGAAATTGCCATAGTTAAGTRAATCTATCTTCTTAGTTGTGGTCATCTGTAAGCAGGATGAAAATGTCATGGATTCACTTTCTGCTTTGTTACTACATGTGACATTAAAGGGTCACCATGGACTTGGCCAGATACAGATGTATGAGGGCAGCAGAAGGTCAGTTTCCCTGCCAGAACTTACGCAGATCACACAGAGGTGACAGCCTGTGAAAGAATTATGTAGACTTGTTGTGCTAACAGTAACAGATGTGTCAAATAAATAAATGTAATTAAATCTGAAAAGTACAGTTCGAGGTATCAAAATTTGTACTTTCATTTAATAAGCATATATCAGATTCACAGGAAACCTCAAATCTGAAAAATCAGACACAAACATAGAGAGAGGGAGAAAAACATAGTCTTTTTCACATATGTGGCTCCACTGTAGCATCTTCCTAATTATCAAAAACAAAATAAATCTCAAAATCCATTTAAGGGACAGAAGAAAYCAAAGTCAAGTTCCCTCCCAGTCTGGTCTGGTGAACAAGAGACAAAGCAAAACAAAAGAAACATTTAAACAACAGAGCACTCTTCATACAAAGACATGAGAGTTTGTGCCTCTTTTGCCACACTGTCTTGTTTTGGAGGTGAATAAAGTAGAGACAGAAGCAAATAAATGAAAGCCACAGATATTTTTGCCTTATTCAGCATATAATTACATGTTGTAAACACCCTCAAGTGGCCCTTAGGGCCATCTGTTGTTGCTGTTGAAAGCCTATGGGCAATATTTTTTGCCCACAAAGTGACAAAGCACACTCAGAGCAAGTCAAGAGTAGTCAGTAGAGAACAGAGATTTGTCATTCTGCTTACCCATTTTGAATCTGTCTGGCAAGTCAATTCTGGCAAGTCGATAAGCAACGTTTACACTGGCCACTGTTGCTAAGGCTCTGTACACAGCTCAGCAAGTTGGGCCAAAAGAAGATGGAATCTGTCACAATAAGTCAATCTGACAGCCAGCATGAAAGAAGCTAAATGTGGACAAGGAAAGACTTWTCATCAACTGCTCTGAGTGCACTAGCTGCAAAATCATTTATACATGGACTTAAGATGAATCTCAGTTTCCTGCTTCAAAAAGACTGAATTTATCAATGTGAAGATAAAACAATACTAATTACACTGTATACAGTGTCTGAGAGGTCTCCTTAGGAAGGCCAAACCTCTACTATATAGCAGCTAGGATCACTGTGGTGTGTAGGACCCAGAATGAAGATGATCTCTCTCTGTTACCTGTTTTTGCTCTGCTGGAAGTGGCTTTCTATCTACGGAAGCACCACTTCAGAAGAGGATATGTGGTTGTGATKAACTATTCATTTATCTAGTCGGTGTTGTAAATAGGTCACTGAGGACCCACTGAATAAAGTTTAATGTGCATCTGTGATACAGTCACTGCTGTCACTGAAACGGAGAGTTGAGACATTGAAGTTGCATTTAAACTAGCTACTTGTTCCTGTCAGAGCAACACAAGGCTCATCAAAAGTTACAAAAGAGAAGGGTACATGTTCAAGCGATTAACCTACACTGAACTCTGAATTTTGCAGCTATACAGGTAATAGAATCCACAATAACTACTTACAGCTGTCAAGTATCTCTGACAAACCCTCCAGTTCAGACACACTGTGTTTATGCATTTCATTACCAACTTCTGAAGAGCATGAAGTTATTGCTATAGAGTTATGCAAGTTAAATATAAGCATGAACCTTACAGGTGTCAATGATTTAACAGAAAATTAGATCATTCAGATGGGAGGTCTTTGTTTCTAACTGTAAATAATGAACTACAACAAAAATCTGCTTAGTTATTAGGTTTCACTTGAAATAATCTGAACATTTTGGAGGAAACTTAGCCATACTAACTGAAAATGAATTAAAACAGAAGTGTTTATGGTTGTTTACCAAGTTTGGAAGCAGCTGGAAGAATGAGTTTCTTTCAGTTTTCTTTATTCTTCCCCAGGCATGAACGGAGATAATTTACAAGACAAACTAGATTTCTGATTACGCCCATGGCACAGTGTGCACATATTTGTCCACATGGCAGATGGGTTCAAAGCTCTGACCCAAGTTAACTCTGACCTAATTAAACCAAACTCCATAGGAAAAAAAAATATATATGTATATTTATACATATACCTTACTGCAGATTAGCTAACAGGAACTGACCATAAGCTTACATTTACTGACAAAAATGAATCCATCCAGGAGTGACTCCAACTTAGCTTCCTATAATTGTGGACAAGTTAACAGCAAGTCTTATATATATATGTATATATATATATGTATATATGCATATATGTATGTATATATGTATATGTAAAAGTTAGCAGGTATATATAACATTTTGTTATAACAATAACATTTCATTGTTATTTGAAGATTCATAGAGCAGAGACTGTCAACCGAAAATCTCTGTATCATATGGATATGTAAAGACACTAGCAAGTGAAAACTCGAGGCCACAGTGAAGAATAGTGAATAGTTGCTTCTGAGAGGATTGTGGTCAATTATATGATCTTCTAAAGGAATATCAGCAGCAAATGTGCTACTAATATATTTATTAACATTGTATAGAAGGAAAAAGCAACAAGTTTAAGATGTGAACTTTGGCAGAAGAGAATGAGCTACCAGTAGGTTTAGGATGATTTATGCCAGCTATGTGTCTGAACTGATTTTTGATATTAGTACTAAACATCCATTTGCTACACAAAAGGAGGTTGGAAGGATCTTCAGAAGAATAGATGACTATGCCAAATGAAATACAATTCAAATAAACAAACACATGAAGTCCAGTTCAGAGACATGTACTGAAAGACAGTCTATTTTCTAAATGACCTCAAAGTTCTGGATCTGCATAATAATCTATGAACACAGATTTATGACTCCATTTGTACATAATGAAAGAAAAACTAGCTTTCATTTTYACAGTCCCATGGATGCTTAACATATTACAGCAAATAGAGAGTCAGTTCTTTAAGACTGATATCAGATTCAGAGCGACACTAAAAAGAGGAACAAGATGTTTCTCGGAGAAATGTGTCACAACTCTGATATTTTTTGGCCGACTAACGAACTAACTGTTGGGTTAGTTAAGTGTGGATTTAATTCTCAGAACCAAGAGTCTTATGGAAAGGTTATGAAGAAGGGATCACATCTGCTTTTTTCCTCAAGTAGCTATGGTTAGTTAGGAGTTTTGGAGGAATCCCCATACCTACTACTGAAAAATAGAAATCTGTGCATTCCTAATTCCTCCCTGATAGTGTAGTTCACTCACATAAAGAGAACAGGTACAGCATGCAGAAGCAACAAGAAGTAAGATTCTTTGCTAAAATTGAAACAACAAAGAATTGATGATGAAAGTTCTCAAGGGTGCTCAGATTTCACTGAGCTCAAGTTGAGGGCCTCCAGAAATTTTATATCTCCTATAAGGAAAGAGTATATAAATTATAAGTAGTTTTGTTCAAAGTGCACCATTGCATGGCAAAACTCTGTCTTGCTTCTATGACAGCTTTCACTTTCTTTGCAACATCTGAGTAGTCAATGATTAGCTATGGTGTTACATATTGTTAATAAGTCAGTTAATACTCCATTAACTAGTGTAACAAAAAATAAATTCCATTATCTATTATGAAATCAAGATACACCAGTTTCTTCTAGTAAGAAGAATTCTGATGATGTCTAGCTTGACAATACTACAGTTATTCTTTTTTTAATCCTTATTTTATCATCAGCATGCTTGGTGCTACATAAGGAATATCTATGAATAGGTCACCCTGAACTGGCTTTAGACGATTTGAGGTAYGGGAAGAGTCTAGATATGGTGATGAAAACTTCAGAGCAGGGTGCCAACTCTGGCAGAGAAGTGTCAGTGAACCAGCTGGGAGATTAGCCTGCCCACAACTTAGTCCTGATTTGGACTACAACTAAGTACACACACTTCAAAGTATATAGTCAGCATTGGTATGCCACAGACACAGTAGCACTGAAGTCTATCTCCTTCTGGGATTACTTGCAGGAAATAATTTTGATAAGACTAACCCAGCCAAGCACATTTTTTAATAAAAGCTGTTTAAGGAGAGAAGTGTTAAAGTAAGCCTCTGATGCATTCATTTCATAAAACTCCATAGAAAGATGGCTTCAGAAAACATTTTTCTTTCCTTCAAATGGAAACATGTTTTTGAAGGTTATCCATGCTTTTGSAGGGAAAATTTGCTGCAGAAGAGGGTAATTAATGCAATTGTTTTCTGAGCTTCTAGTTCTTCACATAAAGACTTGGCAAAATTGTTGTAAAATTTGGTAGAACTGTATTTTTTCAAAGGTAAAATGTGTGTAGATAACAGGAACAAGTGGAAAATTAAGTTTAAAGATTTCATCAGGACTATATAATTACAGTTGGTGTAGAAGGAAAAGAGAATTTATTTGCCAGGAAGGGAAATGTACTAAAGAAAACATATTTATATGTAAGTATATATAAGCATATATAAGTATAGCAGGAAAAAAAATAAAGAAAAAKTATAAAATTAAATTTCAGGAATTTTGCTTGGTTTCTGTAAATAATTCAAGGTATCTGCTCTATTTTTTTAGAGTAAAATTAATCCCAAATTACTCTACTCCTTACAGGAGTTTACAGTCTGCTCTAGGGCAGGATTGGTAATCTRTATGAAAAATACCCAAGTAAAACAACAAACCCATAGAATTAATATAGTAGCTTTGAAGTTATATATTATTAAAACATTTATGTGATTTGGAAAACATGAATCTTCAAAAAATCCTTGATGAAATTAATCACAAAAATACGTTTTGTCTATGTATATGAAGTATACATATGTGCACACATGTATGTATAGGCATGCATAATATTCACAAATACTCATYTTTCTGCACACATGATGTTTTTTATATACAAAAATCTTTCTTCCAAGATCAAAAACAAAATTTCTTTCTGACTTTGTTGAGAATAATTTTTTCTAATTTTGAAGGATAAAATTAAACCATTTGACATTGATTCATAACTTCAAAGTTTTAAGAACTCTCAATAAAAATTCTCAATAAAAATATTATCCAAAAATTGTAAATTTAAAAAGGTGAATCCATCTTCCTTTTGCAGAAAACTGTCTTTGAGGCTTTAACTAGATCCTTTAGACACTATAAAAAGGTAGATTTTTATAATGTGGATAGAGCATTAAAAAACAGTTCCTTTCCACTTCTCTGTGAAACTGAGTAATATGAATAAAAACATATAAAACATATTTTGCAAAACATATATCAAGGTGAAGAATTAAGGGGCCTTAGAGAATTTTCAGCAAATATATACTCACGACACTAACTAGTAGAAGCATACTTAACTCTGATGAATTTCACCACTTTTTTGGTTAATTGTAATTTTTTTTTGCCCTGTCATATATGAGACAAAGGTCGTACTGAGAGTTAGAGAGCATTATTTTTAAGAAAGACTTTATTTCTATTTCTTTTGTTTCTTTTGTTGTGTTTACATGTCAGAAGAAGTTATAGACAGACTTATATGTAGCAAACAAGTCTAACTTTCTACTAAAGTTCTTTATAGCTCACTTCTGCAAACATGGGAATGTATAGCATTTCTATCTAGAGAAAAGAAAAACACCTCTGCTTTCCTTTCTAACAAATCTCACATTCCCCATGTGTTTCTTCCTCACTTGGAGAACCGCACCAGATCCGATGGACCAAGTAAACAGAAATAGGACAAGAGTGGGACAGAGGGACAGAGCTACAAGAGCTAATAAATAGAAWTAATTCAAGACTATTTGCACAAGATTTCTCTTCCAGAAATCTCAGTATGTTCTCCTGAAGACGCTTTTCTAGATAATTTTCCTGCATTTCATGAAGAGCATATTGAAAGAAACTTTTGAGTATATGTAAATATTAAAAAATAAGTGTGTTTTATTTTGCATACAAATAAGGTGTCTTCTAGAATACTGTGAAGTTAGCTAGTTGAAGTTAGTAATTAAAAAAAAAATCAACTTAGTTAAACTATGCTCTCAGSTGGACAAAAATATGAAGACCTATGGATGAAGTAAAATTATCCAGAATYCACCTTTTAATAGATGAACACATCTGTAGAACACGTCATTGCTATAAATAAACTCTATAAGTTAAATGGATGGGATCAGCGCAACTCTTTAGTGCACCAGATTTTATAGGACAGTTTACATTTCAGCTGTATATATATATATCTATATAAACATATAGATATAAATATGTATGTTTCATTGGTTCACCTGAATTAAATATACCCTAACTGAAAAATACTCCCTCTCTATAGGCCCTATTCTTCCAAAGGTGTGGGGGCTATAGTATTGTTCAGCATAACACACACACCCTTAATCAGATGACAACTTCTGTACAGCCAACAGTTAGGTTCTTTCCTGTCTCAGATTCTAATTGCTACTTGGCAAGCAATCAATGAAGCATTAGTACTCCACTTTACAAATAAATTAGATAAGAATTTGCACAAAGCCACTTCAAACACTATCATAAAAAATGTGCTGCAACATTATGCTATACTTACTGARCATCCTTGAAGAACTCACAAGTGAAAAATAGTGATTCCACAAGATATTAAGAATTCAAGTGATGTCAAAGTTACTTATATAYATGTGAAGTGAGAGGGATTGATACCATGACAGAGCAGCTTTTTGTGGCTTCTTTACTGACCTGATGTATCACGACTCATAGTTTAAATCAAGAGCCAGAAATGTTTTTGTGATAATTCCAAAACCAGAATTCYGAAACTTTTTCCATGACTGTTCTATAGGTCTATAGTCCTCATGTCTGTTAGATCTTTTGAATAAAAAGAATATGATACTTCCCTTGTTCCCAGACCAGGAAAGTTCCTTTCACATTGCTTTCATTTTATTTCTTCCTCTGGGTTTTGTTTTAGATCGTGAATGAAGGTGGAAGAGCACTTAATTTATCCACAAGCATAGTTCATCCACATATTGAGCATCCTGTAACCTCTGTCTCTTCTACAGAAGGAGAGAGACAGCATAACTTCCAWCCCAGCTAGAACCAGGAAAATGGGACTGATAATTAAAATAACTCACTAGGGGAAAGTAGGATGATCTGTGTTGTCATGGGACACCAATATGTCCATATGGGAGCAAGGAACTGAGCATTTCTACTTCCTCATAGGAGAAAAGAGATAAGTGAAAAGCCTGTTTTAAAGACCAGAGTTACATTTAAATGCTAAATGTATAAATGATGAGACAGTGGCAATGGAATGTTATTAAGTCTGAGTTCCAGTAATTCTAATTCACAGGTTGTGTAGCAGGAGATTAGTTAATACAACAAGAGAATATTTATTCCTGTCTGTAGGGTCTTTTTAGGACCCTTTAAAGTGGCTTAACAGTTAAAATAGTTAAACTGCTACAAACAACTTTACCTAGCATTTGTAACACTGTGTGTGTAACCAAAAAAAAAAAAAAAAAAAAAAAAAAACCAAAAACTATTAGACCAAAATCAGTTAAATGTTTACATCAGAACATTTGTCATTAGCTCAGTAATGAGGTTGATACTTTGGCAAAAAACAGAATTATTTGTTCTATTTTGGGACTCAAGCCAGCTTGATTAATACATTAAATAAAAGCCAGATAATAATTTATAAAATTAGCTTTTCTGTCTTGTCTCCTTTGAGCCTGTTTTGGTGAATCAATAYTTTGAGGTATAATTTTTGAATATCAGTGCAGGGAAGATTTATTTGCCTAATTGCTACTCAAATAATAGAAGATATTTTGCTGGATTTTAAAGCAAACTACTGCACAATTATGTGTGGACATGTGCTTTAGTAAAAACCTATTTTCAAATGTCATAGAATGTAAAAATACTACAATAAGGTTAAGAAACAGCAGACCAGGAAAGTAGGGGAGCAATGGTGTCACAGGAGAAAAGTTGGAGTATTGTGTGCCTTTCTGGGCCTCCTAGTAGAAGAGRGATGTGGAGCTTCTAGAGAGGGTCCGGTGGAGAGTGACAAAGATGATTATGGGACTGGAGCATCTCTCGTGTGAGGAGAGAGTAAGTGAGCCGGGTCTGTTCATCTTGGAGAAGGCAAGGTTGAGAGAGGAATTGATTAATATGTATAGAAGAGTGAACGCAGGGAAGAAGGATCCAAACTCTTCTCAGATGTCTATTGACATTTGAACCACAAGCTGCAGTGCTTCCCTAGGATTTTACCGTGATTAGCCTAAAAGAGCATAAAAAACTTAGAGGCTGTTTCGGAGTCCAGCATAACGCCTACTGATCTTCTACTGCTTCTGCTGATCTTGGAATCCTGGACCAGCCATTGTGTTTGGGGGAAAAGCACCTGCTTTGTAATAATTTTGGCTTTATACTTAGTGGTTAATGGTGCATGAAAATTGCAATGGTAACATTCACTTTAAGGTACTAAAACACTGCAAAAATAATCACAATAATAATCAACAAAATTATTTATCTAATTGAAACCAATTCCACCTCTGTAAAACTACTCAAATCAGAGTGAGTGAAAGCCTCAGTTGGAACTCATTCTACAGTTAGCATGATCATTAGCTTGATCTTTTTATATGTGAATTGTTCAAAGTGTAACCACCTAAGACCACAGACAAGTGAAAGTGAAAAAAGTATTGAACTGACAAAAGAAAAGTAAATCAACACCAGAGTCAGAAAATACACCAGAGTCAGAAAAGAGGGACTTATTGATTGAATACTGATTTTCGTTAATTTTTTTTTTAAGTTTTGTAAGTTTAAATGCTTTGCTTCCTTCACAGTAATGCTTTGGTACCATTTATTTCAGAATAACTGAAACAGAAAACTGTAGCAGAAAACAATTTGATATCAGATGTATGAATAAAACATATTTTTATTCAATAAATATGGTTGACTGAGTAAGAGCTTCCAAATGGAATTGTGTCATGCCTAACATTATCCAGGTCATATGTCATAGTATCTGCTGGTATTTCCCAAAAATGCCAAATAACACCTATTTAATGTTAAGTAAAGTTTGCACAGTACTAAGAATTATACAAGCTGCAAATGTGACCAATGCCTTATGGTTAATGTCATTAAAAGATCAAATAAAGACTCTGAATGTAAATAAATGAGGACACAAATGAGTGAGGAGCACCAGAATTGCTAGATTTTGTTTTATAGAACTCATATAAGCTAAAACATTTATGTATGGTACCAAGTTACTAAAGTTACCAGAGTTTAAGTACTAGGTAAGTCATGATGTTTAAGAAAATATTTTGATAAGAAAACACATAATTCAAGATCAAATATCAAGATCAAATTTCTACATTGTTAAAGTTACAAATATAAGTAAATATGTGAGTATGAAAATAGGACCAGGACTTCTAACCAAAAGTTACAGAGATTTCCTGATTTCTATCTGATCACCTTTTAAGYTTCTGGATGGCTATGGTCAATTTTCTTTTTCTCATCTCTTCTGTAGCATACTGATTATGGTATATAAGAAAAGAGTTTTAGTTTTCTCTTGTCCAAAATCTTCTACTAGGTGAATTATCTAATCAATGCGTATTTTGTTCAAAATGTGGCACTGACATTCTTGTTTTCATATTATTTTTAATTAGTTGTGTTAAAGAAGTGAGGCATGATATGAGCTTCTCTATTCAACTATCTAGGGATAGATAGATAGATAGATAGATAGATAGATAGATAGATAGATCAATCTAGATTTTGAATCCCAAATGACTACAGAGAGAAAATTAGTCAAAATGGTGATATCTCTGTCAGAGGGGCTGAATGGCCAGTTTGGTCTGGTTCTTGTGTATTGACTTTTTGGTCCTCATGACCTGGTTTTCAGTTTTCTTCAGCTGTTCGAGACACTCAGATGTCTGGGTTGCTTCTGAAAAGTTGCTGCTGTCCTCTCTTGAATAGTGGGAAATCAAAGGCTGTCCTGCTTGATTTGAAATGAGGTCTCAGAGAGGTGTGGCTGAAGGAAAAACTCAGCATCCTGTTACTGACAAGTCATATTAAATGTATTTAATGTTCATGTGCTACTGACAGTTCCCTGGACTGCAAACAGCTCTGAATCATCTGTTTTGCCTCTCTTGTACGTGTTAAAATCAGCAGCCACTTGACTAATTGACTTAGTATTCTCTCCTGCTTTGGGAGGCAGTCAAGAGTGCCATAAAAGTACTTCACGCAGATCTTGGGGAAGGGAGGAGGTAGCAAGTGTCWCTTTGTTGAACAGTGAGCTCTAGTGCTGTAAATTGCCCAGAAAAAGGGTGTCTCTAAACATTCCAGCTGTCTTCCCTGGTTACTTTCAAAAACATAACTTTTTTGAGGGCAGTAAATTATTCTTCAGGTTATAGGTCAGATAAACTAATAATATTCATCAGTTCATGTGTGGTCCTGTTTCCAGGTCAGATATCATACACCAGTTCTTTGCAGAGATCTCAAGAAAGCAGTAGTTTTATTCTAAAATGAACATCTCAGGTTTCATTCTGAAGTGAACATAAGGGTTACATTTATATCTCCTTCAGCACCTATCCAGATGCCATTTTCTGATACATTTCCTCAGTGGGGATACTAATTCCATGCATGAGGAAAATCTTCAAAAAGCACGACCATTTTAGGCACAGTCAGCACAGAGGCATAATCTTCAAATCAAAACAAAATTAACGAGAGGAGAGGAGAGGAGAGGAGAGGAGAGGAGAGGAGAGGAGAGGAGAGGAGANAGGAGAGGAGAGGAGAGGAGAGGAGAGGAGAGGAGAGGAGATCTGAAAAGAAAAGAATCTGTGTTTTCATACCTTGTCTCTTTTTTGTTTTTTTTAGATATCTTCGCCTTTATTATTCTATCCTCATCACTCACTGTCTCCAGGGGGATGACTTTAGTAAGTACATGAGTTTTAGAATGTATGCTTAGGAGAATCTAGCTCTTCCTAAAGCACAGTGTTAACTGTAACAGTATTATAGCTCTGTTATGCTTTATGTCATTCAGCATATCATTGACTCACTGTTACATATAGAGTGTCATGGATGGAAACAGAATTAGCGGAAAAATAGGACTAGAATTATTACTAGATGATCTTTAATGTCAGGAGCATTGGACTTAAGTAGGATGCAATGAAATACTTGAAACGGTGTTTATTTTAGAATTACCATTTGATAATGGAGAAGATGTCAAGAATAAAGCAGCTTTATTCTAAAGTGCAAATTAAATGACCTGAAGGAAAAAAAAAAATATGCTGAAAATGATAGAAAAGAGAAAAAAAATTAACAAGGTTTCTGATAAGCCTAAGCCTTCTTCCTGCTTCTGCAATGTGCAGATCACATGTATTTATTATGCAAGAGTAAATTTGAGACTGCTTATGAACAGTCTTCTGTGTTTATGTAATGTCTGATATTCATTATTCTAGTTGTGTTGATTAGTTGTGACTGGTCAGACAAATCATATGGTGTTGTTTCTGTTCTCGGATTAGAGGAATGCACAAATACTCTCTGATGTGTCAATTAGTTTTGCTAATACTCTGGCARCTTCAAGTCCAAGATGCACGACCACAACCCATACATGTTTGGAAATGAATAAAAAAAAAGAGGAAAAAGCACAGCTGAAGCAAATTCATTAAAAAAAAAGAGAGCAAATAGTCATATAAATTGTTTGCCATGATTGCCTGTGGAGCTATACACATGTTCATTCCTTTTTTCTTTTTTTTTTTTTTCCCTGTTAAACATGTCCATGTGCTAGGAATTCAGGTCATAATTTTTACCCTTGAAAAAGATCAAAGAATCTTTTGTATTTGCTTTATTTTATATGCTTTTTATTTTTAATGATTATAAATCTCTACCAGGTTTGGAAACTCAAAATCTGGCTGCAGGATTCTGGACACTTCTCTCTAAAGTGCTGAAAATTTCAACTGCATAGGGAGAAATCACTGGTATCAGAAATATTTGAATCAAAGAAAAAGACAGTCTTATTTTCTAATTCTATCTGAATACTGAAGTATTTACATCTTAGCTCTGATAAGAAGGGCTGGCTTTCAAATAAAGATCACCTTGTCTCAGATCCTTCACACTTTCAAACATTTTCTGAAACGCCGATATTTTCTTCATTACTTTTATTGAGGTTAGTTTTGTCTCTGAGCCACAACATCTGTAACAATAAAAAGATACTTTGTAGGATCTTTCCAAAGATGAAAATGCTTTCCTGAGAAAGACCCGTAAAGTTCTGACTGCCAGATTAAGACATTGAAGTTTTGGATATAGTTTTAACTCACCAATTACTGTCTATAACAGATGTTTCGTCTAAGGGTAACACTCTCTGAATTTTTATAAAAACTTATTGGTTCCGTTCTATTTTTCATGTGGTTTGAGGAAGAGGTTAGGAGATTTGTACTGCTTTTGTCTCACAGTCATTCAGAAGCACAGTCATGCAGGGAGCATTTTCTACATATTTTATGATTTGGGAGAAGATTTTTGCATGCACATTTTAAATATTGTGCCTGAAAAGATATAGAGAAGCTAGGGAGTAGATGACTACTCATCATTGAACTGATTAGCAACAACAAGGTAAGTTATCCTTGCCATAATRATCCATGACAGAGGTATAACAAATCCTCAACAGCAGAGAATAGCATAAGAATAACACAACAAGGAGGAGCATGTTGAAGGAGGAGCATGTTGAAGAAAAGCTTGAGGAGCCGCTCTATCTTCAACACCARTGCCACAGGCTGGTATAATAACTGTAATCCTTTTTCATGATTATATCAAAACTTTGGAGCTTCCATTGGTAAAACACTTCTCTGAGCAAGGTGTGCAGAGGAGTAGGTAGAACAATCTGCAAGTGGAGAAATGATTAAACGGCTAAGTCAGAAAAAGCTAAAATAAAGCACTTCACAAAATGGATTRAAAGGGACAATAAGGATGGTTTGAGCTAATTTTTAACTGAGCCAAGTTATGTAAATCTGCATTGATATGGATTATACTTGTATGGGTAACTACTTTCAGTGCTTTAATCCCCTCCTAGTGAAAATGTCTTCCCTAAAATCCAGTCTGAATCTCCAAGTCACTGTTTGTGATTGTTCTCCTTATTACATCACCTGCCATTATGGAGTATTTTGTCTTTCACTTTTGTAGCCACCCATAGTTTTAGGGAGCTTTGACTCATCCTTTGGTTCATTTTAACCAGATTAAACTAGCCAGGCTCCCTCATCTTCTTCTTTTCATGTACTCTGTACTCCAAYTTATTTACTAACCTTTACTAACCTTCAGATAAACCCTCTCCTTTTTCTTGCCATCCAYCTGTAATAGGATGCCCCCAAACCTGAGGAAATATTCCAGATAAAACCTCACCAGCACTGAGCAGAGTATGAAAGTTAGATCAAATTTTCTTGACTACGAGCCTGCTCAGGTGGTTTAGTATGTGCTTTGCCTTACTTCTGATGCAGGTGCACTGTTGGCTCGCTTTCAATCCAGTGTCCCTTAAAACATGGCCCTTCTCAGTCAGTTAGCTTAAGGATACAGAACATTGTACCCTGCATGCAAAACTTTGTTTCCCTTTTCTGAACATCAGAAGGTTTCTGCTAGTCCAGTTCCAACATTTATCATGACTTGCTCCTTGCTATGGTAGTCAAGTCCTCTAATTTACATTTTTGAGGGTGCACTGTGAAATCAGCTAGGTTGTAGATAAGTACACTAAATAACAAGGGATTCAGTATTGACCTCTGGGGTCATTCTAATGTTGGTGGCCAACAATCAGACCTTGAACCATTGATTGTTATTCTTCAAACTTGACACATCTGCCATTTTCAGTTCACCTAACAGTCTAGTATTTCTAGCCATATATTGCCTCAAAGGCAAGATTATTTTACTTTCAATTAAACTGAATGTAGAAAAAAAAAACTACTTGAGAGTTCTTTTCAGTCTCCTGTACTCTCAAGAGCACATATTTAACATAAGGCAGGTAGAGCCAGATTCTTCTTTGTTGAAGTTAATGGAATATATGTAAGGAAAGGATGGGAAGCAATCATGTTACTGTTACTAAACAAGCTATTGCTACTCTGGTAAGCTGTGATAAGGCCTGTGTGTATGCTTTTAGCCTGTTACAGTTGCAAAATAAAACACATCAGATCAAACCACCAGCTAAACCACAACTCCTTCATGGTTATTTTCTTATGTGCAGTTCTTTCATCGTGGTTTAAGCTAATGGATTTTTACTTGCCATAGTGTGTGCATTTTCCCAGTTACCACAGCTCAGCTGTTGAGTAGTAATTCAATACGACAAGATAATTAAATCATTTTTGATCTTGTAAGTACATTATGCATAAGGATAGAATTTGACCTCATTACTAAAAACTTTATCCAGAAAATCAGAGAGCATTTTTTTCTTAACACCCTGGCATGCTGAATCAGGCTCAGAAGAGCATAAAAGTAGTGAATGTGTCTTTGGAAGTATTTAATAAGTTTAATAAAGTCCAAATCTTAGTTCAAATGTTCAGATTTGAACTTTAAAGTTCAAATGTTAGAGATGCTATTCTACAGCTTTCAATTTATAACTAGTGTATGGCAGAATTAGTGAAATGGCAGAACTTCTGTGCATGTGTGTTAGTAATAAATAGTACTACTTCTATTCCTTTTAGTTATTATATACTTGGGCATATACTTGGGCATATACCACTTTGACCTTCAGCAAAAAGTCACTATTCCAGTGTTTGATCTACACATCAACTACTTTTTTTTTTCATTTCAATATATGGCTTATTATTTTCTCTTTTTTATTTTATACGTACAGTGATTTAATTCTTGACATTCTTATCACGAGATATATTTTTCATTCTATTTAGAAACTGAAGCATTTCAATATTATTTCTCTAATAATAGCTAGCATTGTTATTTGCTTTCTCTTAGATGTGATTATGATTTTTTAATGGAGGCAAAAAGTAGTTTTAGTATGACCTAAGTGGAACAGTGAAAACACATCCCAACCTTTTGGAACTGATGACGAAACCCCTCATGCAGCAGTACTATAATTATATGTTAAGAATCTATCATGTCTCAGATATTGTGATAACTCCATTCAACCATAAATGACATGATTGGCTAGCTTGCTCAAGTTCGAGACTTGGAAACTTGGAGAGAGAATGTAACCTCAAGACATAATTGCTAGATATCCTCGGCCAAAAGAATTAAGCTGTACTTATCACAGCCAACTAGTCTTGCTGTTAGGGATCTATTTAATCTAACTAGACAGTCAGTAAAATTATATTCTTACCCTCCCACTTACTCACTCAGGAACCAGAAATGGAAAACAAGGTAAGAAAGTATCATACACATGCTGCATTTCTGCTCTTGAAAAAAATTTTGATCTTTCATTGAAGTAGGTTTTTTTAAAGGTTTTTTTTTCTGGTGCTTACATAAGTACTACTTCTAATTTTTAAAGAGCCACCACTCTATTTTTGATTAAACYGCCTTAAAATTTTCTTGAACAAACTTCTTTCTTTCTTTGTATGACTGTTACTGACACTCTGATGCCTTAAAAATTTTGCCAATTGAATTCACATAATTCAAGTTAAACTGAATCATATGCAAAAGGTAGTTTCAGGCAAGCTGGAATGAGCATCAGAACCCAAATATTTTGAGTACATAGCATTAATCTCTTGAACAGACTTTTATACAAAATCTGTAGGAATTGCTATTGAGACAAAATGATCTGAAGAGCTTTAGTCCATTAGCAGTTTTGCAGTACTTTAGCAAAAGTAAAAAAATAACTCTGTACATTCATTTGACATTATATTCAGCAAAAGATCACTGCCTGCTAGTCTTACTGGTTGTACTATGCCATCTGTGCTCATAAAAATAATAATAAGCAATGAATTGCATATGCCATCTGTAGTTACAACTTTAATAACAATTAGGTAATAATAATCCCTAAGAAATCACTTGTTAACTGTGATAATTGATTAAATGTAATTAGTTCTTGCAATAAAACCTAATCAATGCTTTACAATGTTGTTATTTTTTCTTTCCTTCTTTTCTTTTTTTTTTACAGTAAATGCCTCAACATGTTAGAACAGATGTGCTGTAAAATTACTGATTTTSCTGAGTTAATAACTGATTTTCTACCCAATCAAAAATCCAAGACATGTTTTGCTAGGTTTGTAATCAGTGTTTACAATTATCATTTTTCCTTCTGTTTTCTTTTTGTTTCTTAGAATGAGACACAATATAACATAAAAGAGTTCAGAGTAATTCCGAATATGTTTCATGTTGAACAAAGATGAATTATTTGAGTAAAAAGGACATTTCAATACATTTGCTGTAGCACTATAGAAAAGATATTTCTCCACAGACCTGATAGGAAATTGTCCCAAGACAGAGGTTAGGTATCAGTTTGTTTGTGAACCTAATCCTAAAGCCTGAATCTTCGTAAGATCAGCAAATATTTGTCCCTAAATCAGGCAAAGATTTCATTCAGATAGCTAATGCCAGAATATGACTGATTTTAAGCTTAAAGTTAAGCATATGTTTGAGAGTTCTAGTGAAGCTTTCCACTCATACTAAATTCTGCACAGATGAGTAAGTTCTTATACTCTCATGACATACTCATTTTCTTAAAGTTAAACTTAAATTAAAGTGCTTGTGAGATTAGCAGCTACATCTGAACAGCAAACTAGAAAGTATATTCCCACAAAAATGTCTTGAGAATTGTTCAGACATGCCTTCTCAAGAACAAGCCAAAGCATTGTATTTATACAAGACATTAAGACAGTACAAGAAGAAGAAAAGAATTCTTGGTTTAGTTAGACTCATAAAATCCATTTTAGGGTAGTCATTCATTGCAGAATATTCATTAGATGGAGTGATCTTCATTCCCYTTGGTGTGTTCAAACTGGTAGTCCAAAAGTAAACCAGTGCCCCCGTGACAAAGTCCAGCTGCCTCCTGAGCTGTTGGACTCATTAGGAAGATTGTAGTCAAAGGAGGTGATCCTTCCTCTCTTCTCAGCATTGAGGAGACCAGTTGTGGAGGATTCGATACAAAGCTGAGCTCTCCAATACAAGTCCAATAACGGGCCACTAAGATCTGTAAGAGACTGGAATGTCTGACATATGAGGAGAGGCTGACAGAGCTGCAACTGGTCAGGCCAGAAAAAGAGACGGCTTGAGGAGATCTTGTCAATATGTATACACACCTCATGATAGAGTGAAGAAGACAGATACAGACTCTTGTTGGTGGTAGCCAGTGGAAGGATGAGAGGTAACAAACACAGACTGGAATACAGGAAATTCCATTTAAACATGAAAAACTTGTTTTATTATGAAAGTGATCAAACACCGGAACATGTTGCCCAGAGAAGCATATATGCTTAGTCATATTCAAAACCAGCTGGGCACAGACCAGAGAAGCTGGCTTTAGGTGATCCAGTAGGGGGACTAGACCAGATGATCTATAGATGTCACTTCCAATCTCAACAATTTTGAGATTCCATAAATATATTTTCAGAGGTCTTTTTAAACCTGCAGAAAGAAAGAAGAGAAACTSTTTCTGTAGTGAAAGTGATTACCTTAAAATGACTTTTCCCTAAAATGAGTATATTAATGAAGAGCTGTTGCCATTTTTTTAATCTTTGCAAGTGAAAATGCCGTAAGAAATAACTCATGAGAAATATCTCAAAATCAAAACTTTGAATTCCTTTTGCAGACTCCTTTTTTCAGCTTTTGTTTACTCTTTAAGTAGATATTATAGTTCTTGCAACAGACACTTGCCTCCCAGATCTGCATCAATTGGTCTTTCCAAATAGACCAAGAAAGAGATGGAGGATAAGGAAGATTTTACTCTTACAAGGCTTGGACTAAGAAAAATCTATTCTGAGGAGAGAGTGATAAAGAACATTATTCGAACTTGCTATCTTGTATATACAAGGAAGAATTTGTCAAACTGTTTTTAATGCTTTTATGATATAAAATCTACATATCTGCAAATTGTAAGAATTAGTTTTGTGGTTCAGTGTAAGTCGCTGTTAAATATGTAAATTAATTAATACATAACTTGCCCAAAATTCTAATTCAATGGGAATCACATTTGCTTTCTCTTTTCAGTGAGCAATACTTGTTCTAACTAAAGATCTTAGAAATCACTTGCATTTGTACCTGCATTTTGAATCCATTTCAGGCTGAATTTCAACTTCAATATGAGCTTTGTTGGAAAAGCTTGTTCCATACACATTTTAAAAATGAGGAGACCTGACACCTTCCTTAGACTCTCACCCATTTGTTTTATGCTTTCTCAGTATGTCTCGTGCATTTTTTAAAACTCATAAGGCTACCAGTGTCACTCTACATATGCTGATTACTTTCTAGTAATAGTTTGCATGTGCGGATGCCATATAAGTGCTAATACAATGATATTAATTTTGATTCTTTCCAATTCAATAAAACTATATTTCCTATAAATATAGGATTATATATAAAATAGGATAATATATATATAATATATATTATAATATATATAATACATATGATATATATTTCCTAAACTTAATATTATTTATACTCAGTATTATTTATATCTCAGTATTATTTATATTTCTCAAAATTTCAGGGATGTAGACAATTGTGGGGAAAGAACATGCAGAAAAATATTGTATGTAAGCTTCCATTTTTTTAATATTTATTTTTAATTTAAAAAATGCATAAAGATTTTTTTTGAGGCTTAAAGTCAATCTCAGAAATGAACTAAAAATTATACTTCGTTTTGTTGTTAGAGCTTACACTAACATCTGGTCCAGCATCATTATCCAAGATTCAATATATCATTCAAAAATAATAATAAAAAAAAAAGTAGGAATAATTATAACCTAAAACAAAGAAAAAATTGCAGACCCATGAACTGTGTATTTTGCAATTTTATTGTTTTAACATGCAGATCACTGTATTACATGAATGTAGAGGAAGGCAGAGAAAGTTTTCACAACTTAGTTGAAATTAATATGCCAGATCATTACAGAATTTTTGTACAGTATTTAGAAAACAGCTTTTCTATATTCAGACTGTACSTACAATGCAATGCATTGCCTATCCTATTATAAAATAAAAGAAGCAAAGGGTGATTTCTTATATTGCAAAACTCGTTGTTAGAGCAATCTGATGTGAGACTGTATGAGCCCCTTTTTTGACAGCATTAGCCAGAATTGTTAGTAGTATACCTGGCAGGACTAGGGGAGAGTTAAAATAATACACTTTTTAATATTCACAAAGCACCACTATGATAATCCATACACGGAGTTTTTTATTTTATTACAGACTTACAGTTCCATCAAGTACAGTACTTAATAATATAATAGAAAGTATCCAAATGTCATATTTTTCAGAATAGCTCTCTACTCATGACAGTGTTAGCTGATAACCTTGCAGAGAAACTCACTTGGTTGATTCCCTAGCCCTACAATTGCAATGCAGTCACTGCAATGGTACTTTACTTTGCAAAATGAGTAATGACAGAAGGACCACCAAACATAGTTCATCTGGATATTTCCTTATGATATGTTTTCTAYGATCTAGAGTACAGTATAGCCATTCTGGGGGTTTTCAAGAAGTAGTTCTCTGTTTCAGTAGTTCTATTGTTTTGTATTAACATAGATCACACAAATGTTTACACTGCAAGAGAAGTGTTGCAATGCAGTGGTTAGTAATACTGTGGCTACTTGTCTGTTTTTAATTTTGGAGATTTTAAATCTTTAATCCATTGATATAATGAAGATACTACAGTGTGCTTTTGCTCTTTCTTTTCCCTCTAAGTCATTTTAAATGTATTGGAATATTGGGCTCTTACACAGCTCTGGTCTACAAAAATCAGCAGGTTTTTGAGCTGAGAGATGACAAGMGATGAATTGTTCTTCTGTACTAAGAGGAAGAAGGGTAAGAAGACAGACCCAGGCAGCAGCTATGGCAGAAGTAGGTGGTGACTTCAACTCAGGCAGCAGATACCACTGAATAATGCCCTGCCCTGGAACAAACCTCTGACTTGCAATAGGAGGCAACTGTTACCAAAGTTTCCTGCCTTATCCCTGCTCCATATCATAGAGCAGAAAACAACAAGAGGAGCTTTCTGGCATTGCACTGTGTGCTAATGTGAGATATAAAATTTCTGACTCACGAAGCACTCTTTTGAATCCAGCACAGACCAGCCACTATGATAGGAGAAGAACAGTGCCTGGTGGCTTGCACTGCCAGGGTGTACAGGTGCTACCACAGCACTGTGTCAGCTGGAAATGCCCTTCCACAACGTCTCCAAAAGGATGAGGAGGGATAGCAAGGGAGATAAGCTGCGGAGAAAAAATAAAAGGGACTCTAGAAAGAAGAATCTCTGAGAGACTCAAAGGGAGGATGTCTTCCTTAACCTGAGCATAAGATGAATGGTGAAATGCTTTCCTAGAACTGGGGGAAAGGAGAAACAAAAAGTGGATTTCTGGGTTCATTTTGCTCTAAGATATTTTTCTTTTGTGATTTAGGATCCAAAATTGGTATTGAAAATTGAGTAGTAACGTCAAAAACCTTCCATAAATTCTGTGCAGCTAAAATTACAGTATTAACTTGCCTCAGAAAACAAACTCACATCCTTGTTGTGTTTTACCTCCTTACCAAAGTCAGGAATCTATACCAATTTTTTCTCCCAGGGTTTTAAACAGAGGCACTGGGTCATTCAGGTGCAGGCAGTGGCCTACAGGGCAGAAGATAAAGAAGGAGATAAATCCCTTTTCTTTCTTACCCTTGAATGATGAGCTGCTTTTTGCACAAAATGCATTTGTTGGTCAATAGCAGAGATCACATGGATGAATTTCAAAATAGATACACTTGGCAGAAAATATAGTTGGGGAGTCACTATGCTGCGAAGGCAAAACAACCAGAGCCTGCAAGTCTTGGSTCTAAATGATGCACTAATTAATTGTAGAGAATCAGTTAAAAATCATTTTTCATTATATAAATCAAATAACAATTTGTTTCATATTTTATTACAGCGATTACCAGTTATGCCCTGCCTGAGGATTCTCAGAAAGAGTGAAGTGGCCCTTTAATACAGAATCATACTACATCTGTCATGAAACTGTTTGCTTAAAAGAGAAACATTTTTTCAAAGTAACTTTATATATAAGAAAGTTCAGATTTTTTTAAGTCTGATTTTATCTGGAAAATGTGATATTTACTTCTTTCTCTTCCACAAACTCTGATTCTCAGATGGACYATACTTGCTTCAAATGCACAATAAAAAACTTTTTTATATATACCTCTGGATTTATGGTCTTGTCCCCTTTCTATAAACCTTACACTAAATCCCTCTCCCCACCAAGACTAGCATATAATTGATTGGCCTTTTGTAGATCTATTGGAAAAGTATGTTTTGAGAAGATTTTGCAGGATGCATGCATGATACATAGTGATATTTATCCATCAATCCTGGTAGAGTTTTTTTAGGGAAGATAATGCAATGCAAAAATACAGAAATACTGTTTCAAAAACTTGGGAAAGCTGAAACACCCAAAGGCTTTATGAGATTAAGAGCTAAGGCTTCAGTGCAAGTAACGCCTTAAATTTCCTTATGAATCTAGATACTGCCAAATCTGGCCACTTTCTTACAGGAGAGCGTACCCAAGAAACAGAGCTGAATCTGTGGAAATGGTTGTGCTTGTGCTCTCTCATCAACATTGAGCTGGTTTCTTCCTTTCCTTCTGTTTTTTTTTTTCTCCTCTGTATGCACACCACATATTTTGCTATTTAATTTCCACACCCAACCAGTACTTCTTGTAGAGAGAGATACTTCTCTGTTTCCATATAAGTTGTAGAGAACTTTAATAATAGTAATATGGAAGGGGTATAGAAAAACACTGTGATGTTTTTAAAAAGACTTTGTATATCTGCAACCAGAGCATTTACTTCCCCAGATAGACCATACTGCCTCATCTACATTACAATCTTGGTTTGAAGTAATAGTGCAGTTTTGAAGCACTGCTTCCTTGAGCACCACCAGGTACCAGTTCCATTTTCAAAGTGGTTTGCAGTTGATGCACTTTTTGAAGTTAAGCTTTATTCTAGATAGGTTCTTTATCATTAAAAGCAAAATAGAACAATGAATTCCTCACTGGGAATGTTCCAGAGTGACAGGGGGGAAAGGTTAAACCTACATTTGGAGAAGCTTGGGGCAAAACACCAGCAGAAGCTGAATCATGCTTGAAGAGTTCTTGCTTACTACTTTTCAGATGGGCACTGTCACAAATGTCCACTTCTCCATYGTTTCATACAAGCATTCTGTGAACCCTGGAATGTAATGGTCAGGCAAAGAACAATTCTTTACTGCACTTTATACTCTGGTTTTCTTCCCTCTCATCGTTTCTGCTCATAACTTTCTGATCTTTGAAATTGCATGTTTTCCTGTTCTCTGGATGAGATCGAATCTTATGTGAAATTCAAAGAAGATTGATTACAAGAGTCATCAAGTTTGAGATGTTTGGGTGAAGCTGCAAAACAAAATCAATGCTGGTTGCTGCATTTCTTAATCTGTTTACTTCCTGACTGTGTGATACGATTAAAATGCTTCATCTTCAAGCAATCTTATTGGCCTTCACATTTATGCTATGACTGACAGGATTAGCTCTAAAAAACACTTACATATTACTTGTGATCTAAACAAGTAGATTAATGGATGGTGCGCTGGGCTCCCATAAGATATTATTTTCTTTGTAGTTTGTGCAGTGGATCCCAGAAGCAGAACATTCTCTCGTACAGATAATATACTTGTCACATAGTAAGCTGTTCTGGAGAAAAAAATAAGTCCGCTTCTCAAAGGCCATCTTGGACACTTGCTGGGAGAAAAATCCCTTTCCCCTGAGTTTGCAGCAACAGACTGTTTGGACACCTGGTGCTAGCATAGCTGTCCAACCACATGCTCTAGAGAGTGTGAGAAAACAGGCCTGGCACAAGCTGACATATTTTTCACCTGCTGTGTCTCTTTGTCTATCTGAAATATGAGGTGATTCTATAGACTTAAGCTTATTTGTCTTGATAAATTTTGAATGAGATATTAACTTTTCAGTAAGAAAGAACAATTCAGGAAACTACCGTTTGGCCAAGTTTGCAATGAATACTTGTTGACTTGAAAGATGTGGCACATTATAGAGCTATGCATACAGCTATATAAATAAAAATTTGTATTCATAAATATCCTACATGAATTAGAGATGGGACTTTATGTTGAGAAACTTGTTTCCATCAGTCTGCTACTGCCTTTTTTTAGCTAGTCTTTCTTTTTAATATGATATGTAATTTGATAACCTTGATATTGTTATAATCAGTAGAGATCAAACTACCACTAAAAGGGAGATGCCTATCACTCTAGAAGCCTTGGAGTACTGCTAGAGAAGAGTTTCATTACATTCTTTTTTTTTTTTCTTATTTTTTCCCTTATATTTACCAGCAGAGGTATATTCTTCCGATTAAGTAAGGAGGTGATACATGAGTGTTGGGTTTTTGTAACAAAGTCTGCTTTCTAAAATAGGGCATTTATTTTTCTGCACTGCTAAACATCCAGCCCGTGTAGTTTCCTTGGCTTAGAAGGCTGAGGTTATTTTGAGATCAATGCTCATCTCCTATTTAAATCATATGGCTGCTGGTTCAAATCCAGCTTGGATAAGTAATTTAGTTTTCTGCCATATATATGAAATGACTTGTTGGCCAGAGCCAATTATTCCTGTTGAAGAGGTTGTCATGCTACATGAAAGCAATAGCAGTTCCTTTGGCRTTCCTCTTACTCGCCTCACTGGAGACATTAGCAAGGAGGTGAATAATAGAGTGATTCCTTCACGTCAGGGCTCGGAATTGCGATCCCATTTTAAAAGCACAGTGGAAAAAAAATTAAGAAAAATATCTTTCGCTGCTAAAGCAAAAGACCTAAGCCACCTACTATTAATGAATCAAATAGTTTTCTTGCGAATACAAAGGATATTAAAGTTAAATTTTAAAATAAAGACGGTGACTTGTCAGGCATAACGAATCATTAAGGCAAATAGGTTCTAACAGAAATTAAAAAGAAATATTTTAAAATCTCTAAACTTAGCAATTCTACTTTCCTTTTTTATTGTTTTCATTCATTTTTTTAAAAAAGATCTTTGGTTTACATAGATGTTACCTCCAGCATTGCACAGCAATATATAAGACATGACTTGACTTCTGTTGCTGAAGTGACAAGGCTACACACACAAGCTTTGTGATGTGATCATTTTCAACTCCGAGAGGCCTCTATTTTCAGGATAGATTTCAGTCTTGATAACACTTGCCTAGGAAGAAAGAAGTCCTTTTTTTTAGGTTCACACATCAAATTAAAACCGGAGAGAACTTTTTCTTTATTCTCTTTCTTTCTTTATTTATTTTGCTTGTGTTTCCAGAGTATATTTTACGTTTCTGTATGCGGATGCAGTTTTTGCCATCGCAGCCCCTTCCTGGTGGAATGGCACTGCTCTCTTTATAAAAGTGACACCAGTGTTACACCACGGCTGTGGCAGCACAGGGCGAGGGGACAGCTGGCAGCAGCCACCCGTCTCTCCCCTTGGGAGTGCAGATACACTCACTGCAACACGCTGAGCCTCTGCCGAGCGGGATGCAGCCCCACACCTGGTTCACACAGCTGCTGATGCGATCTGCTCAGGCTGGATGCAGATGGTCCCACGTGCAGAATGGGTCTCAGGGAGAGAATCAGGAACAGCAGATTTGAAGGCTCAGTGGAGAGGAAAGGTTTCTCTCCTGGAAGCATATTGCTGGTTTGGCAGGTGCTGTGGGGCAGCGAGGTGCAGGTTGTCTGGATCTGATCTGGATGCAATGCTGGGCGTAGGAAAGGATGGAGGTGCTTGCTAGTGAGGCTCCAGGTCAGGCTCCTTCCTCTGCACAGGCTGAAATAGTCTCATATTTGCACAAATGGTCTGGATCTGCAGCTGTGAGGTGGGAATATAGCCTGGGAAGCATATCCCTTCCCTGCACTGCTGGGAAATCATGCAAGTTTTACACTGTCCAGGCTTTCACCCATGCTCAGCCAGCCACCATGTACCAGAGAGGGGGCTCTGATGCACTTCAGTGAAGCACAGAGTGCTAAGTGGAGCTGATAATCTGACCTTTCGTGTGACACTCCACAAGTTACCTGAACACTCACTACCTCAGGAAAGGATCTTAATAAATAAATGATGAAATAAGCCTTGTACCATTTATAAATAATGAAAATGGAATGTGTCTGATAACATGAACCCATTGGTAAACAATAATGCTTTAAAAGGAAACTGCCAGAGTCAATAGGCTACAAAGTTGACCTTTTATTCTTGTGTCTATTCGTTAGATCTCTGTGTACCTCGCAATATTAACTTGCGTGTTTGGAATAAACTTAATTTTCTGTAGCAAATAAAGTAATATTGGTTTGGCTAAAAAAAAAAAAAGAAAAGGAAAAGAGAAAGCAATAGTAGAAATTCCATAGTCATAAGAATAAGAAATAAAACATAAATCAGAAAAATGTACAAAAAAGCAAATTCATATACAGATTTTCACTAGATTACTATGAAACTATATAAATAAAAAGAGGGGTTATGTTTTGAAAAAGATCTTCAGTTTACTCACAAAAATTGTAATTGCATATTTTCAGACATGTACATATGTTGGTTTTGAACGTGTTTCATCAAAGAAGAAATTTTTTGTGTGTCTTCATGAAAGACACTTGATTAGATGTCTTCAATCTGATTAATGTATGTATAATGATGTTGAAAATGTGATGCTTTCTAAAGACAGTAACAATCTGCAAGTAAAAAATTAAATAAAATAAAATAAAATAAAATAAAATAAAATAAAATAAAATAAAATAAAATAAAATAAAATAAAGGAGAACTATATAGAGAATATGTATTTTTTTAAATATTCAGCATCTGAAATTAAAAAAAAACACACAATTGTTTATGAGATTGTGTTTATGGTACATATTAGTCTGAATTTTGCTGTAAAGTTGAAATTCGAGACAGAAAATTGCAGAAATTTTGATGTGAACTTTTGCTTAAAAGTATATCTAGATTATTATTCCAGGGAGGGGGGTGTAATTCTGGATGAAATCACATCCATTTCATAATACTTTACCTGATTTGCAGAAGTCAGTTCTAAACCAAAACTTATCTTCATACTTTAAACATTTTAATAGTAGATCTCAAGAGAAAATAGAATATGTTTATTTAACTTCCTACTTTTCAAAATAACTTTTAAAATGCCATTTGAAGAACTATTCAAATTCTACCATTGTAGAGTAGTGAGTAAATATATCTCATTTGTGTTGAAAGTAGGTATTTTTTTTTATGCAAGCAGTCATTCGGACATTCTATTGAAAAGCAGAAAATTATAATAAGCATGCTTTGCTGACTACAGTGGTAGCAGTGCTGTTCTGTTTGAAAAGGAAACAGAAATTATCACTATTCAATAAAGTTTTAAGCATGTTATCTAATGACCAAGAATGTCAAATAGCCATTAAAATTCTAAAAATGGAAAGAATCTATCCGCTATCCTTTCACTGAATCTAGCTCAATGTGTCATTTTAAAGTACTCTATCAAGCTACATAAGTCTCTTCTTGTTGCTCTACTCCCATAAGATTCAGAGACACGAAAGGCACTGCCTGGAATTGCCTCTGCCCCTGCTCGATCTCTCCACATTTTTTAAATGATCAACTTTCTATCAACATTTTCAGTTCATGCTAAATTAGAGGCCTGATCCTGCAAATTTTGTGAATACATTATCAGTTTTAAGGGCTTTAATAAATTCTTATTCTGTCATTTCTCAGGCAGACTCTTCTTGACTTCCCAGGTGATTTGCCTGACTGACAACTGATTAAGCACAGACTGGAAGCTTCAGGGTTTAGTCCACTGCCCTCAGTGAGACTAATAGGAGCTGTTTACCTCAATAAGGAGAGAGAATATAGGACATTAAGACATGATTCTTTAGGGTTTTTTTCACCAGACCTACAGCTCAAAACTTTGAATAACTTCAGTGACAGCAATAATCCACTTGCTTAATGTAGTTCACATTTCTGTAGTTCCTAATCATATGTTGTTTTCATCTTACAGGAGGAAGTTATCTTAAATTCAACTGAAATAAAGCAGAGCTCTAATCACATAAATTAAAACTCAGGTTGTTGTACTCTTCAGTTTGAGCCCCCTTGGCTAACTTCGATGAGCTGAGGACATATTGGATCATTTCAAGTAGTGGTATAATGTTATAGTATAGATCTTTCAAAGATTTAGAAAGTCTAAGATTTTTCTGTGTGGATTATTTCAGAACAGGGAGTGGTAAAAAAAGAAAGCTGTGAGCTTAGATAACACATCTGAAAATATGTGTATATTGGAACTACCTATCTTCCACAGGTGACTTTTACAAAGGAATTGTACATATTTATGAATGATTAAAGTRTTTTAGAAAGAGTGGTTTAGTATTCACTATCATATCAGTTACCTGAAAAATTAATGCTGACAATTTACAAGAATCTTCCTCTTCTGGAGTTGGAAACACAGAAGTTCACTGCTCTTTTGCTGCTGTTTTTATATTTTCTTTGTTTCTCAGAAATATATTAAATAATGAAACATAACATATAAAAGTCAGTTACTTACGTGATCTCTAAACACAAAGATCTACTAGTTCAAAAACTATGATTAAGGTTATACATTGATCATATGTATTTCAGAGAAACTCATTCTTTTCTCTGTCCTTTCTGTATGCAGCAGTATAAATCTATATTTTTAATACAAATCAAATCACTGTCACCTTATGACCTCAAAGACAGTTAGCTGGGAAAGGAATATCATACATTTAGTAGATTCAGCACAATACTACCATTTGTTGAAAATACCTTTTTTATTTCTGAAACATACAAACAATATTTCTTTATAATGTAATATAACCTTGGGGTATGTATTATTTAAGCTTTCTTTCTACATCTACTAATTTCTGGCACCTGAGAAGGAGTCATTGCCAATTGCAAAAAAAATGCAAAATGCAAAACAAAACAAAACTCACTTYTCCCCTCATACTCCTTCCTTCCCACTCCCCAAAGCATTTTCAGACTGCAAGGAACCATCACGATCATTTAGTCTGACCTTCTGCATAACTCAGCCCAGAAGACCCAATCCATAATTATTTTAATCATAAATTCTGATTGAACTATGAGATTTAATGGTCAAAACAGAGGTCTGTGGTCAATTTAAAAAAAAAAAAAAAAAAAAAAGCAGTGATGGAGAGGCACCTGTATCCACAAGTGATTTGTGCTTCATGTTTGATTATCCAAACTGTTAGAAGCCTTCTTGCAAATTCCCTTTTGAATTTGCATAACATTAGCTTCTAAGTACAAATATCAAGACACTATATGTGTTCACAACATTACCTGTGTTTTCTAAACTAGACATTTCAGACTAGAACTGACCAGATGTCATTCCTGAATCGGTATCTGTAACAGACTTGCTGTCTGTAACTAGTATTGATCATGTTGTTTATGGGTAAGTAGCAATCGTTTTAAAAGTGACAATCATGAATGTATTTGAGGTGGATGTTATTGTGTAAAAGCTATTCTCAGAGAGCTTTTCCTTATTTGACCATTCAGTTGCAGCACCCCCTAGCCTAGTTGTGTGATTGGTCACATTATTAGCTGCTTTAAAAAAGATGTGACATGTATATATTCTGTAATTTCTGCCTTGACGAGCTTATGAATGTCTCTCAGACAGGAATGTAATTTTTTGGCATGACAAAAGAACAGAGCTTTGGAAACATCAGTAAGATTCATGATGCAACAGGACAGATTATTTCAGGAGTTATATGAAAAATAATATGCAGAGCACTAGGCTATTTCAGGGTTTTAGGCACTGAGAGAATTATATATCACAAGAATAAAAAAAAAAAGTGGTTTTTTTTGGCTAGTATAGATTGGAGAATGTAGACAAAAGCACAGAAATAATTGTCAAAATTGCCAAAAAGAGAGAAGATGCTAGTGAAAAATTAGCATCTTCAGTGTGGACTTTGTGAGGAGAAGTTGAAAAGACACTGTCCATAAAGATTACTCCACAATATACAGCAAAGAAAGTTATGTATACAGTTTGCCTACTGACAGTGCCTATATCTCGTAGTCAGAGAGGCCCAGAGAGGGAGTGTGAAGTGGCTACAGTCCTAATTTAGGCATCCTTGATCATCCTGTAATTACACAAGATGAATCCAGCCCCTCGTGTCTTTTAATAATGCAGCGCTGGAGGCAATTCCAGCCTGCAGGCAGACACACATAAGTGTAAAGATCAGTTAAGACCCGGGGACACCGTGTCCCCCTCAGAGGCTGATTCTCTCCCCAGGATGTGCCCCAGTGCTGTGGACAGGCCACACTGCCTTTTGAGGTCAAAACACACTAAATGTGTCACTAGGGCAGAGCTTTGCTACCACATCAGCATGCCCTCCTCCTCGCTTTGCTATCATCACCTGCACTGACCCGAAGCTCCTCGTGAGCTGCYGGTGTTCCCACCTGCTCCTTCCTCTTTGGCTCTCAAAATATCTCCGTCCTTCACTCACAYGACAGGCAGGTACACTGCGCCCAGATGGGAGCTCCGAGCACGACTTTCAGTTGTTTGCTTAGAAATSCTGCATTCATGCATGAATACCCATCTCTGCCCAGATAAAAGCACCTCTCCAGTCAGGTGAATTAAATTTGATTGCATGAATATTCATAGGCAAAGGGGGAAAGCACTAGCGTGTACATAACAGGATTTCACATACTTGTTTGCAAATAGATTTTCCCAAGTATTAACCTAGTTCCCTTTGAGAACATAATAATAAACCCCACCATTTTCTTGTTTTCTCTCTTCTACAATAAAAATCTGCTTATGTCTGCATTCCCCCTATGTAATTTCCATGGCAGGCCCCCATCAAAAGAGGGAACAGTGTGTTATGCCATGCTATGCTGGCAGTATGGAATGCATAAAGTTGTCCTGAGGATAAGGACAAATAAGTTGTCCAAGAATGTCTTGAAGTCCTGGTGCAGAAGAAGGAATTAACTCAAATTTCCCACTGCTGTAGTTGGTGGCATCTCCCTGATTTCTTACTGGATTTGGTTTCTGCTTTTATGTGATCTCGGCTTTCTCTCAGCCACTTTATTCTGCCAAGGGAAAATTATCAACATGCATTTGTAGCTTGCCGCCCTAAGGGAGCAAAACCTTTCAAAGCCCGGTTTCCTGCTGAGCAGTTGTGCATGGCCAGAGCAGTTGGCCCACGGCCAGCAGCGTAGCTCCAGGCTGCCAAGARTTCAGTGCAGCTCAGGGAGCCCTGAGATTTCGGTACAGGAGGTGAAGGGTGYAGCAAAGGCCAGAGGCAGTTAACAGAGAGAGCAAGGGATGTAGCTGCATGCTTTCTGCACAGCCCTAGCACAAGAAACTGAAACATCCACTGGCTACAAGCAAGGATCCATTGGAAACGAGGCTTCATCCATCCTGGTGTACACAAAACTGCTTGTTAAAAAGCAAGGTGCTTGCATGCTCTGCTGAGACACTGATTAACTGGAGAGGTGCTGATTTAGTGCTGATGCATTGCTTTTATGAAGAGGAAAAAGAGCTAATGGTACATATCCTGCTGAATGTAAATAAATGTGTTGGCTTAGTTGACTTTTTTTTTTTTTTTTTTTTTTTTTTTTTTGTTTTTTTTATGATTCCCTGCTCAGGTATGGAAAAATTCACCCTTAACTTGCATACCACTTTATTTTATTTATTTTTTTTCTCAATAATATTATATTATAGTAGCTATGTCTACTTCTTTCTTTCCTGACATCTTACATAACTTCTCTGTGGCTAAGAAAAGATGAAGTCTATTTCAAATGAGGGATATGATTTTCTCCAGTGCCCATAGTTTGTCCACACTGTAGAAGTGGCTTAGGACAAAAAGTAAAAAATATGTTTCTCAGTGATTTGGATGACAGCAGGCTTAAAGCCATGTGTAGTGCAAGGCAATAGTGGTAACCTGTTCTGGCAACAGTGAAACACTCAGAACCATATAAAAGAACTTTTACTACTGTCAAAATGTAACACTATGTCTAAAACATTGCAATATCATATTAAATTTTTTTCTAGTGCACTTTTCCATAAAGCTGTGACAACCCAATAGACAGTTGTAAATAATTCTSTCACTGAATCTCTGATTCTTTTCATAATAAATATCCAAATATCCCAGTGAGTTTTCTTGCTGTAAACTGGATGCTCTTCAGCATCCCTAGCAAGTGATTTGACTTAGCAGATTGCTACCTGACAGTTTTATTCCCAGGAGAAYATATTTTTCCCTGGGAATATATTTTAGAGTTCTAAATAGGAACAGTTATTAGGACAGAAAAATCTTATACAAATGAGCAGTGCTCAATAAAAAGTCAGTAAAAATACCAAGATTTTATTTCAGTTCATTCTCATCTATAACAACTTCTAGGGGTTATAAAAAAATCATCTAAACTGAAGAAAAAAAAAAAACAAAGGTTTTGATAGACTTATAGTTTAAGTTATATAAATTCTGGAAGTTTATAAATACAAAATCTAATCTACATACAACACCCAGGCTCCTAAGCCTTTCTCTTCTTCATCTGCCAACATGGTGAGCTTGATGGCAGACAAAATACTAGCTAATAAAAATTCATCTACATGGCTAAGAGTGAATTATTTTTAACTCTGCAGTGCTGATGAGAATATTCATAAATAAATGGATGAAATCCTGAAAAGTGCACTCTGTCATCTGTTTTTTTCAAAAGTAACTTAAGCAATAAATTCCTTTTAATTTTTAAGGGTGGTGATGGTGATGGGGTTTTTTTTAAGATCCATAAGAATATCCGGTTCCTTTTTTCTTGTACTAAATGAAATTGTTTCCAAACTGCCCATCATGCAATGATATATTATTGCAATATGCTTCTAATGAAAGAGCTAAATACATTAAATAATTTCCTGGAAGTTTTGAGGGGATGTTGATTGGACAAATATTTGCTACTTTTTGTTATTTTTTACGTATTCAGCTTAAAATGTCAAGTAAAAAATATAATAATAATACGTAGTAATCCCACAAAAAAATGTGTATCTATAATTGGGGAAAGGGAAAAGACAAGCAGGGCTTTTAAAGATGATTTTAGAAGAGGTCACCTCAGCATTTCTTCTTTACTTGATTGAAATAGCCAGTTTAGAATGTATTATGGAAAACGCCTGACCTGTGAACCAAACCAAACATTCTGTAAAAACAGTGGGATCTTTATTAATGTAAATTAGCAAGCCCGAATATTTTGCTGCGCAGGGGTCAGTTGGAACCATGGTAATCTAATTACTCTTCAGTTTCATTTATGTGCATGGACATTTGCTCCTGTAACAGGGAAGACTGTTTCCTTTGGCAGCCTCTGCGACGTGGAAGCCTCCAGTATTTGCAGGCTGATAATAGGACTAATATGCTGGCGCTCTGACAGAGGGCACAGGAGGGCATGCTATTAGATAAGTGTTTCTGCTACATTACCCAGACAGCGTTGCCCTTCACAGAATGTTCCAGCCATTGTGCAGTTTGATATCACACAGCTATAAAATGTTAATGCCAACATAATTATATATTTTGGCTTCCTTTTTGGCAATAGTCTGTACTTAAGCAAAATTTAGTGCGATCTCGTACGTTCCTACAGCTGGATAATTAAAGGGCATTTCAGTTTTCAGAACAGGAAACTAATGATATGATGATTGGTGGCTATTTAAAGAGTTATTCTGTGTGTTTAGGGAGTTCTGACAATACTGTTTTACTGTTTTCAGGAACAAAAAAGAAATAATTAAAAAGAAGGTAAAGAAAGGATGATGGTTTAGMGCAAATTTCTTTCTCTCAGGTTCATCTGTATGCTACTTAGGCTTTTCCCTCAGCATAGAATTGTTGCTTTCAAGTTAAGTTTGCAAGCACAGAGTTTGGCTTTGAATACACGTCAAGCAATATATAACAGAGCTTCAGRATACCCAGGGAAAAAAGATTGCAATGTGACAGACTTGAAGTGAATGAGCAACAAGGCCCTTGCTGCTTTCCCAGTGGGGTCGGGATGTTCCTACTGATCACTTTAAGGAAATTCTGGTGCCACACAGGATATCTTAAAATGAGATAAATCTGCAAAGAGAGTGAAAGTATTAACTTGATTTATGGACCCGCTCTCTGCCTTGTCCTCATGGGCACCCAGCTAGAAAGTTTCTTTCAGTTCTTTTCCTCAGGAGGATTTTAGCACGAAGATGTCTGAGGAGAGCAGCTGGGAATTTCTGCTATGTGCTCTGAGCAAAGCCTGCTCTCCATAAACCACTTCTATCTTGGAGCCTGACTTGGCCATGAGAGTGCAAGGAAAGCCTAGCTCGCCTTCCAACGTCAAACAGAGGGTAACTGGTGGGATAGGATTTCACCAACGATGCATCTGCAGAAGTTTCAAGATAAGTTTCAACAGCATGCAAGCATCTCTACATTAGATGTCCTGTGCTCCAAAAGAGGACTGGAGGACAGATATCTTTGGATCCTAGCACAGCAGCAAGAGGAAGACATGCACAGCATCGTCTTGCTCCTAAACACAAARCTGTTAGAATTAACGTGTATGAGTCCATGGCCTCAGGAGTTCAGTCCTGCAGAAGAATGTGTGAAGTTTATACTCTTCTCTCTTCTTCATTCTTACACTGCATGAGTTTTGATAGACAGCGTGATCAGAAACAGTAAGGAACAACTCATCAAATAAAGTGTATCTGATCAAAATATCCTGAATTTTAATCACAGAATCACAGAATGTTTAAGGTTGGAAGGGACCTCTACCTCTACCTTAAGGTTGGAAGGACCAACCTTCCTGCTCCAGCAGGTACACCTAGAGCATGTGGCACAGGCTGGCATCCAGGCGGGTTTTGAAGACCTCCAGAGAACRACACTCCACAACCTCCCTGGGCAGCCTGTTCCACTGCTCTGTCAAACCCACAGGAAAGAAGCTCTTCCTCACCTGGGGATGGAACTGCCTATGTTTCAGCTTATGCCCATTTCCCCTTGTCCTATCTCTGGCCACCAATGAGAAGAGCTTGGCCCCTTCTTCCCTGCATTCTCCCTTCATGAACTTATACATGTTAATCAGATCCCCTCTCAGCCTTCTCTTCTCCAAGCTAAACAGGCCCAGCTCACTCAGTCTCTCCTCATACGAGAGATGTTCCAGTCCCTTAATCATCCTTGTCGCTCTCCACTGGACACTCTCTAGAAGCTCCACGTCCCTTAATACTTCAGTACTTAAAGACTATGAGTAATACATAAAGACTTTAATGCTTAAAGACTATGAGTACTCTAGAGCTTATTTGGCACTGATGCACAGAATAAATATATATATATGTATTTTTCAACTCTTGCAGTCAACTAATATGACATTTTACAATTACATATTTGTTAACAGTCACTTATTCTTTGAAAGTGTGAATCACTGAATGATAGCCACTCTACTGATGGAGAAAAATTACTAGGAAAGCATATTAGAAATGGGAACAGAGTCACCAGCTCCCTAATGAAATACTGAATATTGTACCATCTGAATATTGTGCCATAAATAATCACTTTGCATCATACATTAACAGGTCATTGTTAAAAATGTAAACATATCACTTCTTGATATATTCATTTACTCTGCTGTTGAGAATGTTTAAAAAGAAAGGAGAATTAAATTAAGGGCTAGACAACATCTCAATATTTAAAGTTTCATCTTGAGTTTTCAAAAGAAAAACGTGTCTCAATTTCAGCCTGAATAACGACAGGGCTGCAGGGTAACAGGGGCTGCTTCAGTCATATCACCAAGGGAGGGTCTTCATTTTCCTCCCAGCACTTCTTCCACTCCTATTCTTCCTTTCTCTTCTCCCCTAATAAATCTGGTTGCAAGTACAAATCCTTTGAGCAGATGGTTAGTAAACAAGGAAATGGAGATTATGTSTAATGGTTAAAATAAAAGTGTTCAACTTGACATTATGAGTTATATTATCTCAAGACTTACTGTCAGGGCCTCTATATGCCTGTATTTTCTAAGTGTGAACAATTTTCTGGTCTTTTTTTTTTTAAATGAATAAATAAATAAATAAATAAAGTRTMGTGTAGTGTTTAAAGATACCCAAGCTTCTGAGAGCCAAGCTTCACACCATATAAGGGTCTATTTTAGAGTCAGAGCCAAGAACTCTCCCTCTTAAAACAGACCCCTTTTAACTGCCTCAGGGTGGCACCGAACACCCGAGGCTCTGGAGAGCATTCCAGCTCCCAGCTCGCACTCTATATATTCCAGCAACTGGATGTGAGCAAGTGTTAAGAGGTACACCTGCAAAACCAGTTGTCCCTATAAATTTTACAAGTGCAAATTCTAACACTTGCATGTCCTGTTGCTACCCTTTCAGCAGCTATAGCTCCTGTGACCTGCAGGAAGATTGGAGTGCAAAAAATTACCGTAGCACATACGTGAGTGAATACTAAACCCTGTGCCAAAAATTGTACATAATGCCATTATTTGAATTCCAGACCTCACACTATTCTTCACTAGTGTTAATTGCACTAATGTTAAACAGGCTTTAAGTAAGGGAGGTTTGTGAACCCTTTTTCTAGATCTCGCAAGATGGGAGATATCACAACAGCCAGAGACTGTGCATATGTTTTGTGTCTACTGAAACTGTTTAAAAAGCATCTTAATTTCAGAAGAAATCAATGAGATCTATCCCCCAAACCAATAAAATATGACACACTTTACTCTCCAAAATTCCTGGTAGTATTTCATAATAAGGTACGTTATCATAGTTTTTTGGGTTTTTTTTTTTTTTTGAGCTGTTTTGTTCTGTTCATTATACTGCATTGATGTCATTGTTGTAATTCTATTTGCAAATAATAAGATTAGATAAATTTAAAGGCTGTATGACTTTAAAGTTACATGATAAATTCCTCCTGGCCTGATGGCTATAAACAGGACTGAAAACAGGAATAAGCCATTTATGAAAGCAGAATTCATACCTGTCACCCAGCTGAAACTGGGAGCAGTTTGTTCTTAGATTTATTTTTTTAATTGGATACAGTTTGAGCAGATGCCTGTAAGAGCCATTACATAGATGCTACTTAAAAGAACTGTGTGACTCTTTGGAGAGCTGTTACAAGCTGAAATTTAAAGGGCTAAAATCATTCCTTTAATAGAGAAAAAAATGGCTGTAAAAGACACAGAAAAATACATTTTTCCACCCTATTCTTTCCATTTTAAAATTAAATTGGAATCTAGAAATACATATCAGCAATAATCTATTCTCTCTTCTGCCATGTGCTGTGCCACTGAGAGAATCTGGGAAAAGTTAAGCACAAGCTGACTTTCTCCACTACAGATATCTTTGTACTTTCTCTCCTGCTGTCTTCATGCTATTTCTTCATTTCAGTGCGTGACTGCAGTAGTCTCTAAAGTTGTTGTTGTTGCTGTTGTTGTCTTCTTCACGCTTCCAAGATATTTTTAACAACGGCACCAAAGTCATCTCTGCATCCCAGGAAGTCTCCCACTAAAGGAATCATCTGCATATTCAAACACTTTTCTACTTTTCAGTTGGTCATAGCCTTCTCCTTCGCATCTGGACCCACTCCCCCATCTTCTTGTGGTTCTCTTCCTTACTTGTTGGAAATGTTCCTATTCCCTCCCACCTTCTCTAGGTAACCTTTGAACTCACACCTTGAAGTATTACTTAGCTTTAGTCTCTCTCTGTTGATTATTTCTCCTTAACAATTTAAAAAATGGCTAATTCTTATTCTATCATCTCCATGGTTAAATATTCTCAACATGGCCTACCTGTTTTGAAATCCTGATGAGATTAAAATATTTTTCTTCTATATCAAAATAGCAAAATTTATCACAAAGCTAAAATTTACTCTAACATACTACCTGTATAGTGGTTTTTATCTATACACTATTAAATTGAATCCAGAATGCTCTGCTGCCTGTCCTAGATACTAAAATATTTCTGTGCAAACGGTGAAGAATATTCATCTTATCTCAAATGACAGAGCTGTGTTCCTCAATCTATCCTTGCTCTTGCCTCAAAACTCCTTCCTTGTCTGATGATGTAGGTTTTAAATCCTTGTAGGAAAAAGATTTTGCATAGTTTTCTCTTACTGGCTCTTGGAAGTTTGGATTCTATATTTGGCCCAGCCTCACCACAGACAAATTAGAACAGTCAGGCACTGTCTCCGTTGGGTGGCAGAAACGAATACCTGAAATCTGATATGGAGCACCTTCTTAAACCTTCTTAAGCTCTCTTTTTATACTTTGAAGTATAACAGATCCTTCCAATAATTTAAGATAATATGTTTCCACTGGATAGCAAGGGCCAAAGTAGAAGATGCACATCTASATTTAGCACACCAGCATCAGTAGGTGGTCTTAGGAAGGTGCCACCATTCCTGTCCAGCCATCATGCACGAGGTCTAATTTCCACAGACATGAAGGAGTTGCCYGGAAAAAAACTTTGATACGGGATTAGGATGTGACCAAAGCACATATCCAACCTCAGAAATGTGGAAGTGCTTGCTGATCTGCTGACACAACCMGGGCAATGAAATCATGTCAGCTTGAGACTCTGAAAATATTAGCAACCACCAGGTTTCAGCTGTTGTTTTCCACCTCTCTCTCCAACTTCCTTTGGCCAGATTAGGGCATTCCAGCTATGCAGCATCGTGGAGAGTGCTCCAGTTCTGGACGCTGGGCCTCCTGGAGGGAGAACAAACAGAATGAAYGGGCAAGCAGGGCAGGATGCAAATTGAAGGTCAGCACAGATGTTTACCTGACTGTCTAGGCATCTAGGGAATGACAGGGTCACTTGATGGCCATTGATTATTACAATACTTAGAAAGGTCAGAGAAACCCTGGAATATCTTCCTCACTGACTGGAGCACATGTTAATGGCATGAAACCCAATATTATGAGAGGTCAGTCAGGATTCTTGTGTGACTTTTACAGTTGAACTCTGCTCAAGTGAACGCATTGCYGACAGRAGTTTAAATAAAGAAGGGGGAAAAWCAAATGTTAACTTCTGGGAAGCARTAAGTTTGCCTTATTACCTATTGTGCAAGTGACCATGTAGAACACTTCTTTATTGCCCAGAATAAACTTTTGCATCATTAAAAATGATCAGAAAAGGGACTAAATTTTGCTTGGGATAAACAGTTACCACCATACAACAAGGCTATGTCAGGTTAATGCTGGCAAAGATTTGGGTCAAGGTGATAAAAAGAAAAAAGAAAAAAACTTGGGCTGCAAAAGATCCATCTGCAACAAGAAGTTTAATATATCAGTATAAAGCTGATCTACAGAACACTCGGATTTATTCTGTAGGGAGCAACCTTTGCTGGCTGGGGCATGGACTGCCTGACCTAATATGCCTTTTCCATTTATTTCTGTGCTGTGCAGTTATTTTAGCAGCTCCATTTCTCTTCTCCTTGGCGGGGTAATAGTGTTAGCACTGGGTCTGCCAGAGGAAACCAGGGCTCTCAGGCAGATATAAAAATAGCACAATGCATTTGAAGCACGTGAGCTTTTGAAACACCTCACAGCCCGGGTTTGGAGCAAGCTGAAAAAGGGAATTTAGACCAGTCCGTGATCTCTTTCAGGGCAGCAAGGGCTGGTTTAAGCCTGCAGAGCCAGGGCGTTTTGGGAACTGCATGTGCACTTGTTTACTACGGCACTGCCTTGCTGCTCTGCTCTGGTTCAGTATCTCCCCTTGCTTGTTTATGCTGTGGCGTTTCTGGATGTCCCTCTGGGGATCCGAGGAATCACATTAAGGACTCGTCCATCTTGCCACAGGAGACAAGCATGTGCTCCGGGGCTCTGTCCTTTGGGCCTGAATCAGAAGGAGGAGGGAGCTGCAGGAGAGCCCTGTGAGATGGGGACCAGACGCCTTAACCCTTCCCTTGCAGAAGCCACTTCCAACGCAAAGGAAAAATGTCCAGTGGCTGAAACGGCTCATCCATGGGAAAACTGGGCTGCTTTAAAGGCAGGTGAAGGGGCAGCTATCAGGGTAATTGCTAAAGCCATAAGCCTTAATGAGACAGCTGAGTTGTTGATCAGGGTAAGGATAGGTTAAGGGGAGGAAGGTCCTGTGCTATAGCTTGTGTGGGTAACATCCTGCCTCTCTTTCAAGCTTTGGAAGCAGACTGCTTTCCAACTACCATATGTAATGCACACAGATGAGTTACCATCAGAACTGGCAAAAGACAATCACTATTTTAACTGTTCTGTGTTTTTTTGTTTTGGTATGGTTTGTTTTCTGAAGTACTAATAGGATAGCAGCGACTTGGCTGAGATACTGGGGACAAGTACATGTTTCATCTTATCACCACTTTTATTGACACAGATTCTTCCCTATCTTAAAAAGGAGGGACCAAAATAGCCTATGAATCCTTCTGAAAGGTCTCTTTCTTGTATAACAGAAGTATTTCTGTTTAGACTATGAAAGCATCTCCCTGATTCTACCTGTGAATTTCCATTGAACATCCTGGGCCTGGAGATTTCCAAATTCTCTGTGCAGTATTTGCCATGTTCTAAACGGGAAAAAAAAAAAAAGATTCTTCAAGAATATCCTAACCTACGAGATATTAAAAAAAAAAAAACAAACATGAGGGATGTGTTTCCGCATAAAACAGAATTTATCCCCTAGCATATAATTAGTGTGATAAAAAACGTCCTGCTTGTTTACAGCTGCCTTTCAGTCGACAGCATTAATAGCAAGAAACAGAAAGCCCATTACAGAAATCAAAGTTTCCTGTAACGACAGTGTGATCAAGACCCCCTACAGCTACAATGCTAGTCTAGGGAGCAAACTTGTCTGTGCTCACAACTTCCCTGCGCACCAAGWCCCGTTTTGAGCAGAAGGCCTGAGGATGTTTTGCTGTGTTCCTAAATTGTATTTTCAGACAGCGTAAGATGTGGATACTAAGAGAGCCTTAGTCCAACTTCAGCTGTGCTGAAAGACAAGCTGAGTAAACAGAGACTCTTTACTACTGTGCGAGATTGGGAAGATTGCCGATTTTCAGCCCTTTCCCTCTGCAACCTTAAGTAAACACAGTTTAATTAGATCAATAAGGATCAAAGTTAGTGCAAGCAGAGAGGACTTTCAGTTCCTGTAATTGTGATGAATCCACTGCCTCGGTGAGGAAAAACACAAAAACAAAACAGAAGAGAGAAAGCTGGGGGATTTTTGCCAGCCTTAATCATTTAAAATATTTGTGTTGTTCTCCTCAGYTCAAAATGCTCCCAACTGCCACAATAGCTCTTTGATATTGGACACGGATATTGATCGGGGTGCATCTGTCTCGCTCGGCAGCTGATAATGACAGCACACGTGATTTCCTGTTATTGAAGCCCCACGGACAATTTCTGGAGCCAGCGCTTGGCAGCTCCAGGGATCCTTTCCCATCAGCAGCCCGGTGTCCAATGCTCTCATTGCCTCCCAGCCGACACGAGAAGGATCTGCCGCAGCCCCGCGGAGTCGTAAACAACTTGTTTACCTCCTTCTTGGTGTAATCTGTCCCTGCCTCTATCAGCTCCTGTGGCATCAACGGAGCATTAAGCACACCGAGCTCATAGGCTGCTGCACAGAAAACAACCCTAGGAGCCTTTCCAGGCTCCTGCTTTCTAGGGCAGGAGAGGTTATTTATACCTGTTGTTTTCAATCAGACAAAGCAGCCCTGCTTTTGCATGTGCTTCACTTTGAAGGAAACTASTTTATAGGGTTCATTCTGCTGCCATGGAAATGTGAGCAGTATGGACCTGATGCTGCTCTTTCTGCAAAGCCGCACTAGGTCAGGAGAGCAGAGGCGCTGCTTTCTTTTTTACATGCTGCTTGCATTTGAATTGAGAAAGTGAAAGGTGTGTGTGATTCTTGGGCCCCTAAATGCCAGGGGAGCACCAATCAATACTGCAGCAGAGGGCAAGGTTATAGGGTAGAACCCCTGCGGATTTCAGCCAGAGCGCAAAAGAAGGGGAATATGAAAATACTTGAAAAGTCTCGAGTCTGTCCCCTCCGGATTCCTGACCAGGAATTTGGAATAACTGTACAAGACATTGACCCAGAAAAAAACTTCCCTGGGGTTTCCTATAGCGGGCAGTGAATAGGAGTGACAAGGCTCCCGTATGAATGCACTCACTTTGTACACGAGGTGCGGAGCAGCACTCAGGGGCCCTCAGAGAGCAGGATCCTGCTCCTGTGGAAATCAAGGGCAAACATCAAAGCAGATCCAGGGGTATTTAAGAAGTGGCAGATACCCACGCAGCAAAGATATGAAGCCGGCTGTAGTTCACAGYGCTCTGCTCTGATCTGCAAAGTGCCTGTGCTTTTGAAGCATGAGAGTAGCCATGCAGGGGGATATGTGCGCTGTCTGTGTCTCATCTGCACAGCACAGAGGATCAATAACAGGCAACTATTTTTGGAGATGTTCTTTACTAATGATTTGGAAACTCTTTTGAAAACTTGATTTTTTTTTCTGGGAAGTAATTGCAGTTAATGTAAGAGTGCTTTTCCCCATGCTGTGCCCTGCCTGCTTAATCAGTTTGGCTAAAGACTTGAAACAATATAGAATAGAAAAACCCAGCAGTTGCTTTTGATGCTCAGACTTGAAAGTAAGTGCCGAGTTTCTTTCACTATCACAATATTCTCTGGGTTTTTTATTAAAATTGAACTGGAATTTTTGTAAGATCAGGACAGTGCATTTAATGGAATAACCTGAATAGGATAATAATCCACACCACCTAATTTAAGCATTGCAACATCTCAGATATGTGCCTTTAGGAGGGGAGGGGCACTGGAGACAAGGAAGAAGAAAGGTCCGCATGAATGGAATTGTCTAAATTCTCCAGTCCATCTAAAGGGAGAGAAGGAAAATTGCAGAGAAAGCACAACTGTCTCTCACCTAGGAACATCCCTAATATAAGGATATATAAGCAATATAAGCGATATAAGGAACTTGGGTGCCTCAAGAAGGTCATTCTTTCAGATGTTAGGCATCTCCCAACTTCAGCTGCTGAAGAGCTGTTAGGGATGTTCTCTAATGTGTTGTAGCATCCCCACTGGCCATCTTTCTGAGAGAAAACCATGCCATCCTACCCCAACGTGTGGAGGGTTATCTGGAGGGGACATATGATGCACATCTACTTTTCAGTATTAGTGTTTTGCTCTAGAAGGAAAAGGCCCTAGTTTAGTATTTAGGGTTGAAGTATCATGTCCCAAAGCTCCACATTGTGCCTTAGCTGCCAGGCCATAGCGTGTCCTGGGTGAATGTAATCTTTAAATACCTGAAGGGTGATGTAGGGAGAAGGAAGTCAAGCTCTTCTTAGTGGTGGCCAGTGACAGGACAAGGGGCAATGGGTATAAGATGAAACACAGGAAGTTCCATCTGCATATGAGGAAGAACTTCTTCACTGTGAGGGTGACAGAGCCCTGGAACAGGCTGCCCAGGGAGGTTGTGGAGTCTCCTTCTCTAGAGGTCTTCAAAACCCACCAGGATGTCGCCCTGTGCCACGTACTCCAGCTGTCCCTGCAGGAGCAGGGGAGTTGGACTAGATGATCTCTAGAGGTCCCTTCCAACCTCAACCATTGTGGAGTTCTTTGATTCTTTGATTCATTTGGCAAACACTTGATCAGAACAAACTCAATAAGGAAGATACAGGTGAAATGAAGTACTCCAGATCTAGATCAGTCATATAAAGCCATGAACTAGATTACTTCCTCAGTGTTAGGTGAATTTTAGGCAACATTTGTATGAATTCGATCTTGACTGAGTCCTTAGAGGCTGGCTATAGGCGTAGAAAAATAGAATTTCTAAAATTCCTCTCTATATGTTTATTTAAAGTCTTTTTTGTTATAAGTAGCATKGAAACACTCCTCAGATCTACTTCAGACTCCATTGCTCTGCACTCTATGACCTGAATAATCCAGTTAACATCTCTGTTTTACCTAGCCAACATATAAATGGAAGTCAGTGTCTTCCTTTATTCACGGTTTATATAATGAACTGATCTGTGAAGTCACTGTGAAGTATTTAGTTCTTTTTAAAGTGCTTGAGAAATTATTTTAATATTTCCATTTTCCTGGWTTCATTATGATCATATACTCATGAAAATGTCACAGAAAGCAGTGTAAAGCTAGAGGTAGAAAAGTAAAGATATTAATTATGTTTTCAGAAAGTTTCATAAATTATTTACCTCTTTGTTGTAAATAATAACTTTTAAAAAAAACTCCTCCTCCTGAAGAAGAAGAAGGAGAAGAAGAAGAATTCCTAAGTTGTCTTCTTTAAGTGAAAATAAATATATCTAGAGTTTTATTTTTCTTTGTGGTTTGTAGTGATATGCTTAGGAGAGTACATAAGAAATTAATGATAGGAAACTGCAGAATAGATATCTACAGGTCAAGGTCACTTTGTGCATAAATTGGAGGTCTAGGAGTTGTATATTTCATGCTATCTACCTGGCTTATACCACTTTATTGATTTTTCACTATGAGGAAAAAAGTGAGAGAAGAACTTTAATAGATTTTTATATCATCACTCTTTTCTAAATCTGTCTTTGTTCTGATCTTCCTGCCTCTCACGGCAATAGCAAAGTCCTGCTAAACTGCATTGCTGTTGTGCCACCACGATTCAAGAACCAATGACCACTTCAGCTTTAACAAAAATATTGCTAGAAAAATCCAGGAAATAGAATTGTACGAATAGGCCAGACAAGACGCAATGGCCAGAAAAAAAATCCCTTAGTCCTGTGCCTGATTCAGATTCAGAAACCTGGTATCACACCTTTTATAACCCTTCTGGTATCCTCAAAAAGAGTCCTGCAGTACAATGCAGAGGTTTGATTACCGCACCCACAGGTAAACAGCGCCCATAGTAATAATGTTGTATAGTGAAGTGTTTTATACAATTGGAAATTTACGATGAAGTGGAGGTTAAAACAGATCTGCATGAGTGGGTAACAATTTTGGAAGGGAGTAAGCAGCCCTGTCATTGATCATTGCTGGATAGAAGCAAACCTTTAGATCTCTGCAACAGTCTTTAACTCTTGGAAGGGAGAGCCAGCATCAGGAAGCTGATGTAAAATGAGGCTGCTTGGTAACACAGGAAAGGAAAGAGAACATCTAATGAAAATCTCTATGTGTATTCCTCAAAGATCCGACCACTAAAGGATTGATGGCTATATACTTAAATAATAGATTTCTTCAAAAAGGTTTGTGGTAGTAAGTGATTAGCAAGGAGGRTGTTAGTACAACTACTTGTCTGAAGAGATGAGTCAAATTCCAGTGTATCAGGATGCCAATATCCAAATAATTTTATTTTTCTACTGAGCTCATGTAAACAAAGCTTAGGTTTTATTGATCTTCTGCAGGAAAGTAATGGCAAGAGTCAAATGGAAAAATACTTGTTCATAGGCTGTTTTTTTTTCACTTGTCTTTTTCCTTTTTGGAGAAGTGGAAGGAAAGTACATAAACAGCCTTGGCTTCAGCAAGCAGTCAAACATTCAGTTGTGAGATCACCTGTCGGCTTTCCATTTTTATCTTTGCTTGTTTTCTATAACATAAGACTAATTATTCTGGCTGCTCTTAATTTTTTTTTTTTAAGTTTATTGGCAGAATACTTAAATACTCCTGTGGCCAAAGAGAAAGGCAGCATGTTCTGAGACTATTAACTGTATACCAGAATCATCACAGGGCTAAAAACCAAGGAGTATATGCTCAAATAATGGAGTCATAGAATCACAGAACAATTGAAGTTGGAAGGGGCCTTTAGAGATCATCTAGTCCAACCCCCCAACTTAAGCAGAGACACCTAGACCACATTGCACAGGGTGGCATCCAGGTGGGTTTTGAAGATCTCTAGAGAAGGAGACTCCACAACCTCTCTGGGCAGCCTGTTCCAGTGCTCTGCGACCCTCACAGGAAAGTTCTTCCTCACTTGGAAGTGTTTTTGTAACTATTGCCCCTTGTCCTGTCACTGGCCACCACAGAAAAGAGTTTGACCACATCCTCTTTACATTCCCTCAGTTATCTCTATAYGTTGATAAAAACCCCTCTCAACCTTCTCTTCTCAAGGCTGAAGAGGCCCAGGACACTTAGTCTTTCTTCACACGATAGATGCTTCCTTCCCTTAAYCATCTTTGTTGCTCTCCACTGGAACCTTTCTAGAAGTTCCATGCCCCTCTTCTACTGGGGAGCCCAAAACTGTACCCAGGTGGGGCTGCACCAGAGCTGAGTAGAGGGGCAGAATCACCTCCTTTGACCTGTTGGCAACACTCCTCCTGATGCAGGCCACSATCTCATTAGCCTTCTTGGCCACGAGAGCCCTGCTGACTGATGGTTAATTGCTGTCAACCAGAACCCCAGGTCCCTCTCTGTGGAGCTGCTTTCCAGCAGGTCAACCCCTACTCTGTCCTGGTGCCTGGGGTTATTCCTCCCCAGGTTCAGGACCCTTCACTTGTCCATGTTGAACCTCATGATGTTCCTCTCTGCCCAGCTCTCCAACCTGTYTAGGTGCCTCTGAATGGCAGCAAAGTCTTCTKAGGGGTCAGCCACTCTGACCAGTTTTGTATCATCTGCAGACTTGTCCGGGTTGAACTCTGTGCCCTTGTCCAAGACGTGGAGGAACAAATTGAATGTCACTGGGCCCAGTACTGACCCCTGGGGGACACCACTGRCCGCAGGTGTCCCACTAGACTGCATCATTTATCAAGACCCTGTGAGCTCTGCTATCCAGCCAGTTCTCAATCCACCCCACTGTCCACTCATCTAACAAACACTTACTGAGTTTCCCTATGAAGATATTATGGGATACAGTGGTGAAAGCCTTGCTGAAGTCAAAGTAGGCAACATTCATTGCTATCCCCTCATCCATCCGTCCATACAGTCATGCCACTGCAGAAGGTTATCATGTTAGTTAGTTAATTAACATGTACCTCAGTACACTGGGGCAGAGGGGAACATTCATCCCCTCCACCTGCACCTGCAGCTGCTGCAGCACCTTCCCTCATGCAGCCCAGGARACCCATGGCCACCTTGCGYGCAAGGCTGCCCTGCTACCTCTGCATCTCTTGGTGTCCAGCAGGACCCCCAGGGCCTTCCWTGCCAAGCTCAKTTACAGCTGCTCCTCCCTTCAGCCTCTCTTGCTGCCTGCCCTTCTGTGGCTGCACTTTGTGCTTCCCTTGCCTGAAGAGGCCAAAGCTGCCCTCTGCCCATCTCTGCAGCCTGCCCAGCTGCCTCTGCACAGCTTCAGTGCAACCTTCTTTGTTGGCAGCCGCTCCTCCCTCACACTTTGGCACCCACACCAATCTTGCACACTCGAAAGCTGCAGAGCTGCAGAGCGAGCCCTTGTCTGCTTGCAGCTAGGATGGAGCCCTCCGAGGATGCCTGGGAGCCAAGCACAGGGCTGCCTTTTTCTTGTCAGGCAGCGTGTGCCCACTTCCATGGGGGGCTCCCTGGCCARGGGCTTTCTGGCAGTGACATGACATGACCATTTGGGGAGCCGGGGTASAGCATCACCTCATGTRGTATGCAGAGCGGGGCCTCTGCCGTTTCTTCCAGCTCTGGGAGRCAGCTCCGTCCCTCCTCAAAGGCAGCTGGAAATACACAGCAAGGCAGAGATGGTGTGCTTTGTGCTTTTAAGAAGGACAGGCCAGGATGAGGCCTTCTACAGACAGCTCCGGTCAGAATCATGCAATCATTCTGCTTGGAGGAAATGACCTTCAAGGTCATCGAAGCTGGCTTTAAGTCCTGCAAGCCCCATGGAGGCTATAAAACCATAGCCTAAGCGTCTCATCTGCACATTTCTTGGACACTGCCCCATTGGGCATGGTGACTTCCCCATTTCCTCAGGCATCTTCTTCCAGTGCTTCACTACTCTTGCCACCTAATACAACATACTAATATCTAAGCTGGAGCTTCCCTGGCTCAACCGGAGGCCACTGCGTCTTGTCTGATGGGTAGTTCTTGGAGAGAAGTGATGGAAGCCCTGCCTCACTACAACCTCCTTTCACATATCTGTAGAAAGCAAGAAGGTGACTCCCCAGCCTCCTTTTTTCTGCACTAACTAACCCCAGCTCCATCAGCCACTGCCAGCTTCTCTAACAGAAGGCAGTGGCAGACTGTGCCAGAGTCCTTCCTCAAGTCTAGCTACACCACATGCTCAGCCTTTCCCTCATCCACACAGCAGGTCACCTGCCATTAGAAGGAGATCAGGCTGATGAGACAGGACGCGCCTTCCCTGAGCCCAAGTAGCCTGGGCGGCATCCCCTGATTGTCACACACATGCTGTGTGATGGCTCTCTAGAAGATCTGCTCCATACCTTTCCCTTATTYCCAGCTTGGCCTGAGAGGCCTGCAATTCCATGAATCCTCCATCTGATCCTTCTTGTAGATGGGCATCACACTGGCATGTCTCCAGGCATCTGGGACCTCTCCTCTTGAGCAGGACTGCTGATCCATGATGGAGAGCAGCTTGGCAAACACTTCCATCAGCTCCATTCGAACCTTGGGTTACATCCTATCTGTCCCCATAGACTTGAGATGATCTCGGTGCAATATGAGGTTAGTGAGAGTTTCCTCATGAATAATGAGGGATTTCTTCTGTTCTCCAAAGGTGTTTCCCAGCTCCCCTGAGGATGGGGGCCCAGTCCCCTGAGGACAACTGCTCTGGCTATTAAAGACTAAGGCAAAGAAGGCAGGAAGCACCTCAGCCTTCTCCTCATCCTTGGTGGTGATGTCCCCAACACATTCAGTAAATGGTGGAGTATCTTCTGCTCCCTCCTCTTTTTAATGTATTAGCAGAAGTCTTTTTGTTGTGTTATACAATGGTCACCAGACTGAGTTCCAGACAAGCTCTTGCTTTTTTCCTTTCCTCTCTCCATATCCTAGAGATGTCCTTGTTCTCTTCCCCAGTTGCCAGCCCCTTCTTCCTAAGGAATAAAAAGATCTCTTAATAAAAAGATCTCTTTTTATTCCACGAGTCCTCAAGGATACTTTCCCATTCAGCCAGGCCAGTCTTTTTCGGGCCTGACTCGTCTTTGCGCACATAGGRACAGCCTGCTCCTGCTCCCTGTGCCCTAGAGGGCCTGCGACAACCCTTCTCCCACCCGTCCTTCCATATTCTTTCCTTCCTTGCCAAGCCCTTCTCAAGAGCCTCTAGCCATGGCGGCAGCACTCCASTCAGGACAGTGRTCCCACCACGTTTCAGAGAGGGCATGTATGYCATAGTTTTCCTAATGCACTGGGGCCTGCTTTGCGCTACCTACAAGGGACAAATCCATCCCTTCATCCAGGTCATTAATGAAGAAGTTGAGCAGGATCGCGCCGAGGACTGACCCCTGGGGGACACCGCTAACTACCGGCCTCCAACTGGACTCTGCGCCACTCATTACCACTCTCGGAGATCTTCCATCGAGCCAATTCCTAAACCACTTCACTACTCACTCATCTATACCACACTTCCACCTTGCTCAGGAAAATGTTGTGAGGGACGGTGCCAAAAGCTTTGCTTAAATCCACATAGATGACATCCACCACTTTGCCCTCATCTATGCAGCCAGTCATTCCATCACAGAAGGCATGCAGGTTAGTCAAGCATCATTTGCCCCTGGTGAAYGCATGCTGGCTGGAACGTTCCCCAACACGTTCAGTAAGTGGTGGAGATTATTCTTCTCCCTCTTCTTCATGTATTAGCAAAAGTCTATCTGTTGTGTTGTACAACGGCAGCCACASTGAGTTCCAGACCATCTTTTCAATTCTCATTTCCTCTCTCCATACCTTAGCAACCTCCTTGTTCTCTTCCCCAGTTGCCAGCCCTGTGTCCAAAATGACCTCCAACAACACCGTTCCCAACAGTCCTTTTCTCGTCTTTTCATGAGCTGTGAGGTTTCTAGTGCTATCCTTCACCCAGACCCTAGGAAGGAAGCAGAGCTCCCAGCTCAGCAATGGAAGAACGTGTCTCTTGCATGTGCCTCYGCRGCACGAGYGGCACCTGGCAAGCTCACAAGCCCTCCTGGGGAGGATCCTACCCCACCAACAAGAAAGCAAAAGTCCTAGTTGCTTCTTGGCCCCTCCAGAGTCAAACACTTACAAAAGACAAACGAGACAAGACACTTTTTATTATCACTGGAAATATTATTGTGGGGAAAGCATGAGCAGGGGAAAGAAGAGGAGAGGGGAGAGGAGTGAGCACTTAGAGCAGCTGCAGGAACTCTCCAGGAAGCAGCTGCAGGATATTTGGGGCAGCGAGTGTCATCTGCCAATGTGCACGTCAAGACGGGCAGGTCTTTGCTCTGCTGCTGCCTTCTCCAAAATCAGTGTGTCCTCCACTGTGGTCTTCTCTGGGAGCATTCTCCACACTTCCATGTTGCTCCTCTAAGGGAGGAGAAAACAGGTTCTGAGAAACTCCTGCGGAGCCAGCGGAGATCATTCTTCTCACCGGAGATTGGAGGACAGATGCACAGGCTGCASAGGTGCAGCTGGCATGAATGGGTGCTTCATTGCGCTGGTCCGTGCTGCAGCTGCTCACAGCTGCTCACAGCTGTGGCCAACAAAAGCATCCTGCCCTCCAGTCCCTGGGTGTTCTGTGGGGAGAAAGAGCCCCTTAGGGAGCTTGGAGTGGCCATGGAAATATCCCCCAGGAAAACCCTCCCTCTGGGAGAGCAGACACCCAGGGCTACCTAGGGAGCTACAGAGATACTGTGGAGCAACACTGGAGCCACTCTGGAGCTGATGCAGAGGAGCTGCTGCTCCTCGAGCTGTGCCCTTGAGAAGAGCCAAGTGCCAGCCAGGGCCATGTGTGGCGAGACAGATCCTGGGGGCCAGGGAGAACCTCTAGGGCAA
>NW_020454627.1:55892-192952 GCF_003342845.1 Nothoprocta perdicaria
TGCTGCTGCCCAGCTGCAGGCCCCTGCGCGGCCCTGCAGCTCCACAGGGAAGCGGGTGGCACGGGGCTCGGAGGGGGCTGCCGCATTGGAAAAGCCCATGGGCGGGCACGTGGTGCCAGGCAGGCAGCACGTGCCTGTGCAGGCAGCGCCACGGAGGCTCCTCATGGTCCTGGCAGCCCCTGGGGCCAMGGGATGTGTGGGGCTGTGGCAGGACGCGGGTGTCACGCACAGATCCTTACTTGAAGCTGGCGATGGCCAGTGCCTGCTGGAAGAGCAGCAGGTGCCGCAGCTGCGTGCGCTGCTGCTGGGTCACCTGCACGCGGAGCCGGCCAATAAATATGCCAATAAATATAAATGTTGATAAGCTTCATATTTTTTCTTGTCTTTTGGCAGCAATATTTTGTACATTGAGATGTCCTTTCATTTCATCGTTTATCTTCTTAAGCTAATCATTAACCCCGTGTCTTCCATAATTTTTATCTAGCATTCAGGTAAGCTCAGGACAAATGTAACAAAGAGACAAACCTAAGAAAGTAGTCAGAAAATAATCATTCTTTTAAAAATGWATATTATTAGAGTGTAGTTTAGTTGCTTTCTAGAAAATCACTGTTCTTTAGCTAWATTGGAACCCAAGCGTCTCTTAAATTGTTCTAGTCTGGACTGAGTCAGGTTACATTTTCCAAGTCTGGGTTTTTAAACTGATGATTTCCACACCACTCTAATGAGGAGCAGGCTAGAGGTGCTGCTAAAAGTGGCAGCTGCTTCTTTTCTACACTGCCTTCTCTTGCATTTTTCTTTTCCTTGCACTCCCCCAAGGTCTTTTGCTTTTAATGCCACAACATGCTAAATCATTGATCAATTTGGAAAATAACTGAGTTTTAAAAACTTTAGTCTATTTCCCATTGCTGTTCACAATTCAGGCACACCAGTTCACGCTGGTGAACAAAAGGTATAGGAATCAGGGAAGAGAGAAAGATGTCCAGAACTGGCTCCATCTGCAGCTGTGCTACTTGATTCTTTTTGGAGTTTTTGTAATTATGGGCTAAGATACCATCTAGCTTACATTTCTTAGAAGAGCATTTTCATGGAGAAGTAAGATTTTACCAGCTAATGTTCCTAGATTATTAAATTTTGGAAAACTATGCCTGCTTCTCAAGGTAGTGGAACTTAGCATATCTTCCTTTCTGCAGAGAAATGCCAGTGTAAGTTTAGAAACATTAGCAAAGCTAATGTAAAACTGCTTCAAACTAGTGACAAGGGGAAAAGATTTTAGAATATTAAAGAAGTGTACATGGATGGTAATAGTCGAATAATCTGTATTCCRACCCCAAATTTGAGGATTATTTCTATTATTCTCTAGATACAAGAATCTAGTCTAAAAAAAATGAACAAATCTGCAGATGAAACAAGTGATGCCTGTTAAATAATAATACATTTCAAGGAACCTGGATTCAACAATCCAAAATATCACCTTTCCATTTTCTGTGCAATGTTATGTTTGCTCTTTGTCTGTTAGTTGCAACRCAGCCTGTAATAAAACTCTTTGAAGGGAGGATTCTGACTGTTCTGCCCTGAATTAGGAATAGGATACGAGGAGAGGGAAGATGCAAAGTTTTGTATTGTTTCCTTCCTTCCTTGCACTGATTGTAAACTACCAGTAACTCTCATTCTCTGAAGAGGGTATGGCCTGATCCTCATAGGGTAGAAAATAAGGTTTCTCACACTGTTTTATAGAAGCTGTATCCCATTGAGGATTTTGCTATGTATTCAGTGTGGAGGATCAGGGTTTGTACTTTGGGACATATGAGTTACTTGATGGTATAGACATGATCGGCCTACAGGAACTTATGTTTTGGTGGCTTTTAAAGATAAAAGTGACAAAGTTTTAGTGTTTGAAAACTGGTTATTTCCCAAATTTATGAAAGTGCAATTTATATGTATACAAAAGTTCCCAATTATTATGAGCAGTGACTCACCTTCTGTCCTCTATACTTCCATTTTTTTCCTCAACAATCTACTTCTAAGGCTCTAGTGCCAATTACCTAAACCAGTTTCACTGGACCTGGATCTAAAATCATTCTATATTTCCTCTTAGAAATAAATCATGCTCATTTTCTGTGCATAGCAGAAAGTATTACAAATGCCAAACTTCCATTTTCTGAAGGCAATCAACTGCAATTTTTATTATTACTTCACTTATTCCCAGTGTGAAATCACTCTGAGCATCCTACCCATGATTTATTTAATAAAGCAGCACATCTATTCTTTGTAAGACTGTTCCATTATCAACACATTATTTTTTTTTCTGCTTGAACTAGGATTGTACCCAGCTATGCAACTTGATCTGAATTTTCTGACTAAATTTGCATTTGGGATCCTGCTTCAGATTTCTTTGCAGATAGGTCAGAGACATAAAAGCTGAGTTTTACACTGCCATTGAAATGATGTGGATGCCCAGTACCACAGGACAGTTTTGAAAATAGCAACTAGTGTGCAGGTTTAACACCATATTAGGTTTGCCTTGGAGTGTCAGGGGCCAGAGCGCTGACGTGCAGGCCCTTGTCTGCACCACGCAGAGTGTTTCAGTGTGAGCAGAGCAGAGCAGGAGGCACCTCCCAGGCTCGGAAGCATTCCAAAAGCTGCCAACAAAGGTGCCCATTGAGAGTATTAACCTCTAAAGACCACACTTTCCTGGTAGATATGAAAGGAAATTCGTTCCATCATAAAGCAAATATTCAGGAGTCAAGATTTGTGAAATGCTAGTGCAGGATTTACTTTATGCACTGTGACATAGGATTCATGGCTTTTAGTTTTGTTTTGTTTTCTTTCAGTTTATATGTCATGTGAATGTAACAGTGAAAATAAGAAAGCATTTACATAGGACAATAAAACTACTTCATGTCATATATGATTTTTTCTGTCACTTAGAAAAAGTAAATAACATTCTGTGATATATTTTGGGGGTTTATTTTTGTTGTTTTGTTTTCCTTTCAAATGAAGTGCTAAACTCCAAATACATCAATAAAGAATTTTAATTAAAATATCTAATGGAGGTGGAGACTTTACCATGGCACTTTACAGCAAACAAATAAAGATGAAATGCTTCGCCTTGCTTGGTGAGCTCATCAGGAAGTTACTTGTGAAACAGCAGCTGCAGCTAGTGTTAATCTAGAGAATTGATAAGGAAATAGGATGGACTAACGCACTTTCCTGGAGTGCTTATCTGYCATTTAGGCTTATATAAATTATTCTAATAATGTGCAGGCCCTGATAGCTAGAGGCTGTCACTGGGGTATCAGAGGAATCAGGGTTTGCATAACAACAGGAGAGGGTATCCTTGTTATGTTTCCTCCTCTTCTCTTGTTTCCAGCCTTCCCTGCATCTGGAATGTAAATTCGAAGCCACCAAAGAAGGCAGCAAGGTAATCCACACAAGGCACCAGCAGGTGGGCAGCAAGTGGTGAGGACAGCAGGAGGGCACCAACATACTCTACGTCCTGACATTCAATACAGTTGTTAAGAGATTTCAGAGCATGCACAATCTGTACAAAAACACCACGGCTCAGATGTTCAGCTACATGAAGAGCAAGCGTGTAACTCAGTACTTAAACATTGCTCACTCAACTTTCCTGAAGATGATCTCCTCTGGGGTACTTAAAAAAGATACTATTTAGTCAAGTCAGATCTCAGTTTACATTGAATTCTTTTTCATATAAACTTGTATTCATAAAAGGCTCTTGAATGACAGTTGATGGCCAAAATGGTCTTCATTTGTACAATTCATGAGCTATGGTGAACTTCACCATACAGCACTGTTTGACTCTACAATGTCCTTTGAAGTGAAAGCAGATAAATCAAATGCACGGACGATCTTGACAGTTCCCAGAAGAAAATGAATTTAGAAAATGAATCTAATAAAATAAGAGAAAACTTGTTGTTTGTATTTTTTTTTTTAAAGATTTCCAGGGCAACTGAATGGGAAAAAGAAAAAAAAGAAAAAGAAAAAAAAAAAAAAAAGCATATGGAAGAGAAAATAATACCCCCAAATTCTAGGAAATACTAGAAAGACAGCAGTCAAGCAAGAACAACAACAACAAATCAATAGGAAAAATGGATATACTGAACCTAATGAAGTTTGCATTGATTATACAGAGGTGAACAAAACCAATTTAGAAAATGAATCTAATAAAATAAGAGAAAACTTGTTGTTTGAATTTAATATTATAAAGATGAACTCCACACATTAATGGAAAAAAAAAAAAAAATAAAAAAAAAAAAAAAAAAAAAAGCATATGGAAGAGAAAATAATACCCCCAAATTCTAGGAAATACTAGAAAGACAGCAGTCAAGCAAGAACAACAACAACAAATCAATAGGAAAAATGGATATACTGAACCTAATGAAGTTTGCATTGATTATACAGAGGTGAACAAAACCAATTTCTACTCATCTCTCTACTCTTTGGTCTGGAGAATATTGTCTGTATCTAAAACATTCTCAAATTCTATTTCTGTGATATTTAGCTTTCTCCTCTGAGAATGTGCCATACAGCCTGTTTGTACTTTATGACAGAATAAAATAATAACAAGCAAAGAAGCCACTAAAAGTAGTTTCAGTTTTGAGAACTAGAAAGCCCAGGTTCGGAACAATTAATAGAAAAAATCAAAGCCAGTGAGGAAAAAACAGTTAAAGCAGATCCTGCTGCATTAATTTTTTTCTGTGATCAGCAGAAAAAAAAATTAAAAATCATCATATCATATTAAAAATCATATAATCATATTAAAAATCATCATTAATTAAAAAACTAAAATCATCACTTCCCTTTTACTTTATGCCTGCATACATATCTGTGCTTCACTACATCTTTTAGCCAGGCTTATCTCCCTCTTCTTTCACCCTTTATTTTTTTCATGCATGTGACTTTTCTTCACATACAAATCAAGAGCATGAACACTAGGGCCATATTTTCAGCTACGTTTGTGCAAACAGACTCCTGGAGGCTTTTCTGCAAGCAGAGGGGAAGCAGTAGACATTCAGTCAAATGGTCTAGCATGCTCTGTGACTCCCATTCTCTGTGTCAAAAATGGGAAAAAAAGAGAAAGGTGGAGGAAGAGTGCAGAGCATGGCCAACGTGTTTTGGTCAATGTGTTTTGGCCAATGAGTGCTTTTAGAGTATGTCTGTCRCAGATGTGACCACATATTAAAGGAGGGCCTAGAAAGGACAAAATTGAGGGATATCTGTTCTTTCTTCTCAACAGCGTGGGGTATAAATTCAAACCACCTATAAGAACCTATCTAATATCTCAGTTAAAATTCTTTAGCATCTTCTAGATCCTAAGAACAAGTGTGCAAATGTATTTAGATATCTAACTCCCGCTTCTGGTACCTGCCATTCCCTGCTAATTCAACTGTTCTGACTTCTGTAACTTGTTTTACATCAAGAACAAGGTCCTTATGCAAACCTGGATGAGGCAAATTGATAGTAAATAGGAAAAAAAAGGATGATAATGTTTAGATGCTTGAGGACTTTTGGTTCTAAATGTCATAAAGAAAATAATTAAAACAACTAGTGGGATAAAGTCAGTCAGCTGGTATAACTAAAATGTCTGGTCTGTCTTTAATGTATTGTTTTATTGTCTTGAAATGTAATTGGCTTTCCAGTTCAGGATTACAGCTAAAAACTCAAAAATAATGGATAAATTTCTGTGCTTTGTGGTAGAGAGAAACCCAAGAAAGCTGCTTTGGTTTGTTTCCAGCTAGTTGAGGAGAATATACCCACAGATTATTTTTATTGATTTACTTGGACTATGATTAGTCCCTCCCTAAATCTAACATCTGTAAATTTCATGTCTGGTCTAAAACAATTGTCTCATTTTGATGAGATCTGAAAACGCTGGATGTCTAAGGCAGATATCTACTGAGGTTGAATAAATTGTTTTTAAAATATTCTAGCCTCTCAGTCAAAGCAAAAAATTTGATAGAACTCCTCTCACTTCTAGGTAGTTCAAGTTCAGTGAAAGGAATCCCAGCTTGAGATGCAGAGCCAGAAAGGTGTAATTTTAATGGGAATATATTGAGAGATCTGACTTTAAAATGCTGTGATTCATACTTTCTGTAGCTCAGCGTACTGTGATGAAACATGGAAATCTGTAAGAACTTCCTAAAGAAGGCCTTATAAATGCATAAGTGATCTTCCAGGCCATACAAAGAAAGGCAGTATGGTACTGCATTTCCCGCACAAGACAGCAGCAGATGCCAAAGGAAGGTTTTTTGCCTTTTAGTACAGACATGTCCTCTGTGAATCTGACACAGACACGTAAGTAAGTAAAGCTTCTGAGAAGACAAAAATATCTTAAAGCAAATGTTATGCTTTGGATTTGGATTCTATGGATATGCAAGTGTAAAGATTTATTGTAAATAAATTAATATATTTTCTTTATGACCATCAGGTATTGTCAGAAATGTGTACTGATCTGGAAGTCTTTTCTATAAATTGATGGTGATCAGCCAAGCTGAAAGCAGATGTATCCATTTGAATCCACTGTGACCTTTGGTTCATAGCTTACACTCATGTCATGTCATATTACCCCATCATATCACAAGAACTAAAGGTCAAACATTGTAGGGTTAACCTAAGAGAATTTATCAGCAGTGCTGTTGTCAGATTGTGTATAATGTAAAAAGTGCATGGTAAATGCGTTGAATCATAGGTTATTTTAACTGATATCTGTAGAGTAAGAAATTGAAGGCAATACTCATGCAAATAATAGATATAGCAGTTTACTCATAATTTATTTTGAAAGCCTCTGAGGCAGTTAGGAGAAGCAGTAAAATAGTGGGGGATGAGGCTCAGTCCATTGAGGACTTAATAGTACTCAAATATGTTTTCAAGGTAAAGGCCAACCTACCCTGCAGTCAATGAAGATAAAAGAATTTGAGGATTCCCAATCACTTCCTGGAGATATTCAGCTTCTTTCCATACTGGATTGTCCCACTCACTTCCTTTATTTACCTTCATGTCTCCATCTTCAGATGAAATATCTGAAACATACCAACTAAATCATTAACTCACTTAAGCATTTTAATAGGCTGAATAATTACTGCCGTTGGTCACAATAAATGATATAGAGGATGATTTTTTTTTTGATTATTATATTTTTTCTACCTTCCATATAGAAAATGACCTTCAAAGTATAGGTCATTTTTCTTGCTCACTCTGCTGGCCTAAGGGCACCACTTCCCTTTATATATATAAAAAATGTTAATGATGCAGTTGTAATGACATGGCTGCATTTAAATGAATTTCATTCCAGACTTTCCCTGAAGGATGTAATTATGCTTTTTTTTTCTCAGAAAAACTTGGTCTTATTGCTTGGGCTGACTCATATGGATAGTGGTTTATTTGAATATCTATTTTCTAGTGCAAGTGTGAACACACAAATGTGACACAACAATGAAAAGAAAAGCTTAATAAATGCAGTAGTAAAGATATTTACCTCATTTATCAATGAACAATACTGAAGATATTTACCTTCCTGCTGAATAGATTAATGTGATTCTGACTCACCCCTTCAGAGTAGGGTAGAAAACATGTGGAAATTCTTTCCTTTATGTAATTGAAAGTAAATGCATTTTTTTTCAATGGACAATCAAAATTTTTAAAATAGTACCTAATTCTAAAAGAAATCTTTCCCTGACATCCTTATGTCCCTGAAGTCAGACACATCCTCCTTGACTTCAACCACCCTCATATCTTGTGGGATAATCACACAGTGAGAAACAGACAGTCCAGAAAGATCCTACAGAACATTACAGATGCAGGTGGTTGATGAGCCAACAAGGGGAGGGCTGCTGCTAGATGTGATAATAACAAATAGAGATGGTCTAGTTGGAAATGTGCGTTGGGAGCAGCCTTAGCTGCAGTGACCATGAGACATTAGAATTCATGATCCTGCATGGAGAAAGCTGGGCAAGAAGTAGGATTGCAACCCTGGACTTCAAGAGAGCCAACTTTGACCTCCTTAGGGAGCTCCTTGGAAGAATCCCCTGGGTCAGGGACACAGAAGGAAAGGGGATCCAGCAGAGCTGGCTAATATTTAAGCACAACGCTCTCCAGGGTTGGAGCCTTTCTACAGGAAAGATGTCAAACAAGGGGGGAAGGAGGCCTGCATGGATGGTTAATGAGCTGTTGGGTAAACTTAATGAAAAAAAAAAAAGAGCATACAGCATGAGGAGGAAGGGCCAGGCCACATGGGAAGAATATAGGCATATTGTCAGAGAATAGAGATACACAACAAGGAAGGCCAAGGCCTGTCTGGAATTAGAGTTAGCAAGGGATGTCAGAGACAACAGGAAGGGCTTCTATAAGCACATCAGCAGCAAGAGGAAGACTAGGGAAAATGTTAGTCTACTGCAGAGTGGGGAAGGTGCCTTGAGGATGCAGAGAAGGCAGAGTTACTAAATGCCTTCTTTGCTTCTGTCTTTACTGCTAAGGCTAGGTCCAAAGAACTACAGAGCCCAGGTAAAAGAGAGATAACCGTGAGAGAGGAATACCTTCCACTGGTTGAGGAGGATAGGGTTAGGGATTACTTAGGAAAACWGACCACCGATAAATCTATGGGCCTGGATGGGATGCACTCAAGAGTATAGAGGGAACTGGTGGGAGTTATTGCTCAGCCCCTCTCCATCGTCTTTGAGAAGTCATCGAGAGTGGGTGAGGTGCTGAAGGACTGGAAGAGAGGCAACATCACTCCAGTCTTCAAAAAAGGCAAGAGGGAGGAGCTGGGAAACTACAGGCCGGTCAGCCTCACYGGTGAGGAAAGGTGATGGAGCAGCTCATCCTAGAGAGCATCCCTAGGCATGCGAAGGAGAAGGAGGTGATTAGAAAACTACAGGCCAATAAGCCTTACCTTCATCCCTGGTAAGGTTATGGAGCAGCTCATCCTAGAGAACATTTCTAGGCATGTGAAGGAAAAGAAGGAGTAGTCAGCATGGATTCACCAAGGGGAAGTCATGTTTGACAAATTTGATTGGTRGCCTTCTACGATGGGATGACTGGCTGGGTGAACAATAGCAGAGCTGTGGAGGTTGTCTACCTTGACGTCAGCAAGGCTTTCTACACAGTCTCCCATAATATCCTCCTAGGAGAGCTCTGGAAACTGGAAGACTGGCCAGGTGGACAGTGAGTTGGCTTGATAAGTGGCTGGACAGCAGAGCTCAGAGGGTCATTGTAAGTGGGGCCAGGTCTAGTTGGAGGCCTCTGGTCAGTGGTGTCCCCCAGGGGTCAGTACTGGGCCCAGTGCTGTTCAACCTGTTCATCAATGACTTGGACAAGGGCACAGAGAGCACCCTGAGCCCAGGAGTCCTTGTTGACAACAAGTTAACCATGAGTCAGGGCACGAGTGTGCCCTCATGGCCAAGAAGGCCAATGGGATCCTGGCCTGCATCAGGAGGAGTGTTGAGGGAGGGGATCCTGCCCTTCTCCTCAGCTCTGGTGAGGCCGCACCTGGAGTATTGTGTGCAGTTCTGGGCTCCTCAGTACAAGAGGGATGTGAAGCTTCTAGAGAGGGTCCAGTGGAGAGCAACAAAGATGATTAAGGGACTGGAGCATCTCTTATATGAGGAAAGAGTAAGTGAGCTGGACCTGCTTAGCCTGGAGAAGGTTGAAGGGGGATTTGATTAATATGTATAAATACCTAAACGGTGAATGTAGGGAGGAGGAGGCCAAACTCTTCTTGCTGGTGGCCAGTGATAGAACAACGGGTAATGTGGACAAATGGAAATACAGGAAGTGTCACCTTTGTACGGGGAAGAACCACTTGTGGGGGTGACAGAGCCCAGGAAYAGGCTGCCCAGGGAGATTGTGGAGTCTCCTTCTCTGGAGGTCTTCCAAACCTGCCTGGATACCGCCCTGTGCTACATGCTCTAGGTGTCCCCGCTTGAGCAGGGGAATTGAACTAGATAATCTCTAGAGGTCCCTATCAACTTTAACTATTCTGTGATTCTGTGATTATATTAGCGGTCTGGGTCAAAATTTGACATCTGTTATGCTGTTATATCCGGATATATCAATCTAGAGGTGATATCTGTGTTCCAACAGAGCAGCTCTGGATTTATACCAATGCCAATGAGAGCTAATTTGGCTTTCTAAATATGTAATTGTTCTTAGTGCAAAAAATCTATTAATCCCTTGCAGCAGTCACTGATTTTGGCATWTTAATAATAACAGAAAGCATGATTGAGTGTTTTCAGCACTTACTGACAGATGGTCATTGTGTTATAGAACAGCCTCGAGTAAATAATGACCAAATCCACATGAGAGATGGAAACTAGTTCTCCATTGTAAATCCTTTTTTGTTGTTGTTGTTGTTGTTGTTGTACGTAATTAAGTAGAAATGTGTCTTTTATATCCTTTTTTTATTGATACTAAAAGGCCAAGTCTTCCATTTGAACAGAAAGTGATAAGAAAATGAAAGTAGAAATATTCCAGCTTGTTTTTGTCTGCTTGCTGGCTTGTTTGTTTGCTTCTAACAAACCACCAGGACTTTGTTGTTAATCTTTCCCTTAGGTCTCTAATGGAACTGCTCCTCAAAGATCACAAGTAAACTAAAGGCAAAGATATAGTTTAATAGTTACAAATGATAGGGCTAAAATTCTCTTAATGTATCACGTGTAAAAGTGCACGGTGGTCTGCATCTCTGGGATAGAGATTTCATTGCAACTCACCCATAATGTACCCTAACAATTTATTGCATTGAAATTCAATGAGAGCTGTGAATTTACTYATGTTTACTGCTATAGAAATTGAGTCTGTTATGTTAAGAAGGAATCTGAAGCACCAAGCATGTTCAATAGAACCTTCAAAAATATTATTACTAAGGTTCTTATTGTTACAGTAGGAACTGTGCAGTGAAAGAAGTGCTTTCACCTGACTAGGAGGTTTGAGCAGAGTGAGTGGAATGTATTTTCTTGGACCATATTACCAATAAATAAAAGGAAAGGACTGTTCTTTATAGGCACAGAGTCTGCTAAGCTAGACTTACAGTCTCTTACCTCACTTACTTACAGTGAGCGGTCACTGAACACATGCGGTGTTTAATTTCTGAAGAATGAAGTGCTGATCAGTAACTGTCTTCATTCTAACTGCAGAAAGTGTCAATGATTCAATGGAGTTGCAGTGAAACAATACGAAGTACAAATGAAAAATGAATTCACATAGCTGTTTTTTGATGCATTGACTGTTCAGGAGAACAAAAAGCAGCTAAACTTTTTTTTTTTTGTCAATAAAATGATCAGATATAACTAAATACATGGAATGATCAGATCTATCAAGTAAGAATGTGCCTGTCAGTTCTCAGAAGCAAATTATACTTCAGCAGTAATTTTCAGCCTCATTTTGCACAATCTACAGCAAAAAGACAAATGGCTTCCATTGGATCTTTATCCACATTGAGCCTCATTTCTCTACATTTCACATTTGCACCTCAGTACATATCAGCATACATTTGATAAAAACTAAATTATTTCRGTCTTAGTTTCTTAAGAACAGAACAAAACAAAACAAACTTCCAAAAGCACATACATTTTGTCTACAGAAGTTTTCAGGGCACACTTTGCACAAAGTTCACTAGTATTAAGGTCAATAATCAAAATGAAATCAGAAACTTCCATGTGTCTTCGTGACCCATTCCGGTTACATTCTCTTCTGTGTGTTTACACATGTTTAAATTAGAAATTGTGCTGAATTAGGTTCTGTGATTAGAAGAACCGTTCTTTTATTAGGGGACATAATGAGCTAGTCTCAGAGCTAGTCACTTGACCCTGACAAGCTGTGGGAAATACTTTCTGTGGTGGTTCCCATTTCTTTTTGATAGTAAAGTAGCCTCTTCAGGACTGACTAATTTCAGTGAAGGTGAGAGGCATTCTCTTATCTATTAAATAACTATTTATAATTCAGAAGACCATTTCTGAAAGCAACAGCATGCTTTTTGTCTTCTATATATGGGGACAACATTGAATTCTTAAGCTAAGTGAACACTTTTGCAACAACTTGTTGGCAGTTTGGAATCCTGTAGCAGTAAGTGCATGGCTTCATCACCTGCTAGGGAGCAATCACAGCTCACCCTTTCCTAGTCCCACGGACCTTAAAAGTTGAATGAATACAGAGGTTTACCCTATCACATTGTAAAGGCCGTATATTCCTGTCAAGGCTGTAACACAGCAAAATAGACTGTATAATAAGAGTATTTGGAGAAAAATACGACTCCTTCCACTAATTTAGACTTTTGGCAATTCCAGGACCTTTTTCATTGTCATAACAGATTTTAATTATATCACTCTTTCCAAGTGAAATATATTTAAACAAACTCTTCTCTCTCTTAGCCAAGCAACATTCAAAGGTAGAGACAAAAGTAATCCATTTCCTCATTTTCTCTGTCGTGGTCTTAAAAAAAAATTTCCTTGTCCAGTGATACCTTAAATATGTTCTCCAGTTTTACACAAATGGAGCTAAATCTTTCTTGATCTCCTCATTACACTTCCACATGCTTTTTATTTGCTTTCATAAAAAGAGGGGGACATGGGAAGTACTAATTCTCTAAATAAATGGCCTCAGAGCATGGATTGTGAGGGAGGAAGTGTGGGGAATACTTTCAATGTCTTCTCAGAAGTCATAAAAGGGAGCAATGTTTGCAGCCCCATTGTAGAGGCTGACTTAAGACTCTTACAGCTCCTATAATAGATTTGCTGCCATAAAGGAGCACATGCACAAACAACATGCACACACACTGAGAGTAAGAGAGAAGCACTTCCTCCTCCCCTCAGTGTCTGTCTGTCTATCTATCTATCTATCTGTCTATCTATATCTCTCTCTATATATATGTTTGTGTATACATATATGTGTGTATGCGCTTATATATGCTGAAGATAATACTTCCAAATTTTTCACTCAAACTGCCTAATCCAAAGGCTCCCTGGGCTCCAGCATGCTGTTTGTGTTTTGAGACTGCTACACTTCTAGCAAAGCTGATTCAGGGSAAGTGTCTCATGATAATCCAAGTGTGGTCTCTGGGATAGGGAACTATAACATCTCACCCTCATCTTCTTTCCCTTCTTCTGAATTCTTTCCTGTGAAATTCATGCACTTCCTGAGAGTGTTTTATTTCTATTCATGCCATGGCTGTATCCTGCCCAGCCCTCTGCCAAACCTTACTTCATGTCCCACCCAAGCTATTTATATTTCCTGAATCTCCTCCTAGTGTTCATACCAAATGCTGGGTGTCACTGCTCGTGCTGACTCAGCACACTCCATGGGTCTGCTCAACAGCTTCAATATGGTCTTACCCATTTCCAAGAACACTAACCTTCATTAATGATACTATCACTCTCAAATGTGATGTCTGCATCACTTCTCTTAAATTCAAAGTAACACTAAGTGAAAGTATGGCAGTTTGGCAAGTTTCACAAATTAGCTGAATTTGTGAAGTCTCAGAAACTCTCAAACTTCCTGGGAAGATGGACTCTCTCTCTGTTCTTTTCAACTCCTTCTCTGTACTGTGGGTGCAGTTATCTCAATGTACAGGGATTTCAGTCTGCTGCTGTCWACTCCTTTTCTCTCTGAATTATTGTTCTCCTTGCTCCATGGACATAACTGCTCTAATACTACCCTGCAAAGCTTATAGCAGCTCCTTAGTCCACCATCTGTTAGAAGTATTCTGCCAACCCCGGTGCCTGCTTGTGCAAGTGTCAGACTCTGTGCTTCCATCTCTACAAGTGTCTTTCACCACAAATGTGCCATTCTTAGATATCTAACTCTCATAGAAAGAGAGAAATGGAAGCCTAAAATGATCAACATGGAAAACCAGCTTAAAGTTCACAAATAGCTTAAAGGAAACCCACGGAAAAGGCAGCTGAAAGGCAGGTCTGGTATCATTTTCCTTACGGACCCAAATTCTCCCCCTTTTACAGGGCCAGTGCCCTAAACATTAAATAAATTAATAAAGGGATTACATAGATCCATGGATTTCCTGTGATTTATTATACTTTCTGTCTCGGCTGGCCCTTTTGAAATTCAATATTGTATTTTATGGTTTCAGACAACTGTACAGACWGTGAAGAAGGAAAGTCATGTTTAAACATTTCCATTTTTGAAATGGAGTCCATAAACTTGACTGTAGAAACCACAAGGTAGCTCAGACTTATCCGTACATACCTGAAAAGAGTTCTGTTCTACACCTGTCAAATTAAACACTTCATATTTCTTGTCTACCTGCCTTGTAGGTAGACAGGACCTCCCTACCAGGATCACTGGCTAGAAGAAACATGGCTAAAAGGATTAGTTTCACAAAAGTTACATGTGGATACATCTCTCCAAAGGATTCAAAACAACTTTCTGCATTTCAGAAGATTTTTGTAACCACCATGTTATGAAAAGCTACATGTCCACAACCTTTAATTGAAAGTATTTTGTTTTGCCAAGACAATAAAATTGGCAAAATGAAGGTACTCTCTAATCTAGTAGGTTGTTCACATCTTGCCAGTGAGAGAAGCGCATTCCAACTCCCGTTTTCAGAAATATTTTAAAAAATTGAATTATAAAAGAACCTGGCAAGTATTTCTCTCTCTTCCATGACAGTGCCTTTTTTTTGAAAAAAGATTCATTTCTTTTCTTCTCCTGAAATAGATTTCAGGAGACCGGAGAGTCCCTTTCTATGTAAACAGGGAAGAGAGGCTGGAGTCCAGGTTAGAACACTTAAGGACACTACTAGTAGTTGTCATATAAATATTGCTAGAATGCAATATACCTTAGCTTGTCAAATTTTCCCTGTTCGTACTTACAAGGACCTCAGAAGCCCTCTTCTAGCTTGAAACAAATTTTCAGTRGCATGGTGTTTTCAGAGAAGAGTAGATTTGTGAAAAATGATGTCTGTGAAGGATTGAAACTATGTAAATTCAGACTGTAATCAGCAAATAGTTTCATCTATAAAAGGTGAAAAACATTTTAAAAATACTTAAGTATTTTATTATTTTTAAAGGAAAATTAATCCTAAAAGTTATGCAATTAAGTTATGCAAAATGCAATTTCAGGTGTACTTTCTGTAATATTAAAAGTTCATTTTGTTTGAAAATTAACCTAAGATTACAGTAAAGGAAATAAAAACGGGCTTAGAGAAAGCTTTACTTATAAAAATGAGTACTAAACTAAGATACATTGTGTTTTTTTCTAGCTAGCTCAAGATCTGTTGTTGTTGTTGTGTGCCAAAATCAAAATCTTTCTCTGGCTAGATTTTTGCCTCAGCCACTTCACAGCAAAATCTATGATTCAATCAGCTCATTAATGTGGCCAGGGATGGGACCAAACCACAGGTGGAAAGACAGGCAGCCTTTGTTAATGATCTAATTCTCACAGCCATGGTATAAACCAGCACAGGGATTTATTTACTTCTTCGAAAAACGAAAATCCTGAGTACACATAGAACAGCAAGCCAGAAGAAAAGCATTTCCTTATATGCCCTTGGGTTTGTTCCAATGTACTGAGGTGACATTTTCTCTTGAAAAACTGTATATATAGAGTACAAAGCCATGAAATGTTTAATACTGTTCTGGAAAACTGACTTTTACAGAGTTTAATTACATAAATTTATTATTTAACAAGAGAATGGCAGAACTTATTTTAGGCTTCTCAAAGCATTTCAGTTATTAGCAGGCTTTATAAAGATAAGAATAAGGTGATTACTAGGGTTCTCAATACTGTACAGGGTAGAATTAAAAACTACAATGAACATGGCTATTACTATCACTTTAGAACTATGCTACCATCTATTATGCTTTCTTAGCAAGTTAATGAAATTCTTTGTCCCACACACAAAGGACCTACAATGTAATAAAGTTATTAATGAACACAAGTCAACCTTTTAGAAGTAATAAAAAGGATCACTGCCAAAAAAGGGAAATTCACTTATTTAACAATCATACTATTATTTTGTAAACAATACAAAGTTTTAAAAGGCTTATCGCTTCATGCTATACACAGATGTTTTGCAAAATATCGGTGCATGTATTTCTACAAACATCTAAATCCAATTTTGAAAAGTAGAAGCAAGGTTTGCTTCTAATCTGCAATGGGATTGTAACTACATTTCCTAAAAATGACCAAGTGCTATTTCAGGAGTAACAAGGAAGATGTGTAGACTTTAAAAATTTTTCTTTTTTTTTTTTTTTTTTTAATACGGTTTTAGAATTCCCCTGGATTTAAGACTAATGACTTTACTTAAAGTGTAAAACATATCTAATTTTTACTGCCTTACATCGAAGGAAATGATCATTTGTTAAAAGTTTTCTTTGCTTCGCATATGAAAAAATTAAGCAATAAGGCACAATGCAAAGGTGTGATTATCTGATGATAACCCCAGCTTCTTGAAATTGCTTTATTGCGCTTATATGTTAGATTCTTCATTGGATATTAAGGGCATTAGCATGTTCATAGAGTTTAATCTTTCCCATTAGAATACTGAATTCATAAGGCGCTCTTTTTGTTGTTGCTGCTTTTTTTTTGTTTTTTTTTTTTTTTTTTTTTTTTTGTCTAGGCTCTTTTATAATGTATGAGAACTTCATATACTCAAAAATACTGTAATTGGTTGGTGCATAGTCCTCTGGGGAGATTAATTTACAAGGACTGTACAGTTCAGCTAAAACTAGTTCTCAACATTTCAAAAATGTCAATAGTATATTTTCCTAGCCCTGTAAACACATTTTGATACACAATATAAACTTTAATGGTAGTTTTAAGACACCTCTGGGGGAACAGTTATTTAGGCAATAAGACACAGTAGGGTGTGAATTATGGTACAATAATTCCCCACCAACGGCACTGTTAGGAATGAGGCCAAAGGCCAAGGGACCAATGCACACACTAGGTGTGAAATATGGCATCATAAGTCACACTCTGAAGCGTCTTCCTGCAATTAGAGAAATACATGCTTTTAACACAAATACTATTCCAGGGTATTTTAGTAGTATTTTAATGGAATATCCTGAAAAACTAAAAGCTGTCCATTGTACATCCTGGAAGATATAACTTTTTTTTTTTCCCTTTTTTTTTAAAAAGATCCCATATTCTCTGTTATATACTTTGTAGCATTGTACTGTGGTTACATACCCATTAAAATATATGTCTTACCCTGGTTTGCAAAAAATAGGGCAAAGACATTTTGTGCAGAGAGGAATAACGTGCTTTGCCCTTTGTCTGAAAATCAGAGTGCCTACCCTGGGGTTGTCTTGGCTTCTCCTCTGTTAACTGTACTGAGGAAATGGCTAGATCTATGCACTTGTCCTTCCTCAGATGGCTTGTGCAGCTACACTGGAACAGCACACAGACTTCGAAAGTCTACCAAAAATGTTTCCTTAAGCCCCATTTCAGCCCTGACAACTAGGCTCATCACAGTTCTGAGATAACTTCTAGTAACGATTGCAAAGAATATAAAGTGCTTGATCCCACTCTGACCTCCAATTGACAAATGYAGTCTCTGCCCTCCGGGCATTCCCACATTATGGGTGCAGTGATGGCTACAGTGCAGTCTGGAGATACATYAGCTTACCGTACAAATAGCTAGCGTGGTGCCTGCTAGCAGCCTAATTGCAGCAGCAGGGATCTCAATGTGATCTAAACTGGCTCCTCAGACAGCTTTTACCACTTGCCCTCAACTTCCACGCTGTCGTGAATTGATTGCTACCAGCCGCCCAGCCAGCTAGTGGGCATCAGAGGCAGCAATGTGGATAGTGCTGATGAGACGGCTGTTTGCCAGGCGTATTTGAGGAGCGATAAGCCCTAGGGCACATCCGCCTGGATCAGCGCAGTGAGGTGTTAGGGATGGCTGAGCAAGCAGGGCAGGAACTGTTATGGTTAAGCGCAGCACTGCTGTGCTGTGCAGAGAGCAACCTGCATGCTGCAAGCAATGTCGAGGCAAGGGCAGGTTCATTAGCTCTCTTTGCCTCTGCTTCTTGAACCAGTTCATTGCACTCTCACGCAGGGATCTCTGCGTGTCCCTGGTTAGCCAGGTTTGCTTAGTCCTGCCAATTTAAGTCTGGTACAAACATAACCATTTTGGGAGAGGCAGCTGGTTCCTACATACCTACACAGTTGCCTTTTCCCCAATGGGGAAAGTAAGTGGTCTGTGACTATTTACATCAGCTGAGGGTAAGGTTTGGAGTCCAGAATCCCTTCTTCTCCATGAAATAATTTAATCTCACACAAGGGACTGCTGGGACAGTAATACTGGTGACAGGGTAAAATGCTGTACTGGGTAGTATTTGCCATAGGTATCAGAGAGCAATAAGCACGGAGCTAAACAGAGACTTGACCTGGTGCCTCCCTTTCCTCCTTCACTCAGGAAGGCTATTTTAACCTCCAGAAAGAGCAGGCACTGAGTTCTGTTTGATGATCTTCAGGGACTCAAGGGGACAATCTGAGTTTTGCTGTTTCCTCTGTAAAAACAAGTAAGCAGCAGRCAAGCACTGCTTAGTGCTGCTCAGCTTGCTTGAAGTTTCTGTCACATATGACAGAAAAATCTACATCTCTGCACAGGTTATTTTTCCCACCCAACAGCTTTCAACCGAGGATGGGCTCCATATTTTTTTTTTTTTTTTTAAGCTTAGCTTAAAACATCATTTTAAAACATCACTTTTATATCCACTTGCAAAATTACAGGCACTTTTCTCTGGTTCCCAATGGGAACGGGGTATACAGAGTCAAGAAGATAGCTGGCTCTAGATGCTTCAAGAACTTAAAATAAGCACCCCCTCTCACAAAATACCTTGTGTATATATAAATTACACCTTTTATTGGCAAAACAGTATTTCAAAGACTGCTGAGCAGTAGCTAACAAGTTTCCAGCAGCATGCTTTTCATATATTAATATTACTGCTCAGAATGCATGTACTCCAATAGAATACTCCAATTTCTGAAACCATTTCGTTACATGAAATTTGAAGTATAAATGCATCGCTGTACCACTAAAGGGATATGATCCTTTGATATACTCATCTCCATAAAGCCTCCTGGCTCTTAACAGTAAATCACAGCCCTACTTTCATACCTCATTACCATTATGTATCTTTTCAACGACATCTGACCTTATGCATAATCAGGTATGAATTTCAAACCATACCTATAATCTAAATGAGTGCCTCATTATTATACATATCCCAGAGTAAAGTAAGATTTGAGATGGAACTAAAGAATTCACAGTTCATTCATTCTGAGAAACAGGTCAATTGTAGGAAAGTCAGGCTCTCTAATTCATGACTGCAAACAGCATTAAACAACACCTGCAAATGGAAACTTTGCAAGAACTTCTCAGTTTCATTTTAAAAAGGACATTGTCAATTCTGGGAAAACAACATAGAGTTGAAACTGGCATGTTGCTAAAGCTAAACTATGAAAGAAAAATGCGAGTACTGTATTTATTACTTGTATTTTGAAGAAAGAACAACAGCACCAATTGCATAAAGTTATAAAACACCAGTAATAAACATGTAAATAATCATTGAGTTTGCAACTCCAATAAACACAGACATCTACAAAGAAATATATATATGTATACATGTAATATAATAAAACCATTCATTGCAGAACAAGAAACAWCATATTTTTGTACTATATAAAACAGCTGTACAGTGTGCACAGAGACTTTCCTGATCTCTCTAAAATAYCTGTCAGTTAGCTCTGCCCATCCATTTACTTAATATAGAGTTTCCTCATTGTCCATGGGAGAGCTTTAAGTGACATCTTGTACTTTTAAGCTCAGTACTTTTAGTGCAGTTTGTCTCCATATATATATATATATACACATATATACATACACACACATATATACAGCCACAGATGCAACATATATGTGTGTATGTATATATATGGAAAGAACAAACATACACATACACACACACACACACACACACCAGATGTACATAGCGCCTGCCTCCTGTGCTCTTGAATGAGTGCTTGTAAAAAAATCCCTGCACACTTTGTGGAGGGAGGGAAGGAAACTTGCTGATTGTGTGGATGGAAATCATCACACAGTTTCGTTCCTATCAGTCTGCAGACACACACAGCTAAATCACATGGTGCTGTCCCATAGACCTGAAGAGAGTCTGTTGCAGGAGGCGTCTTCTACCTTCTTGAGCAGCGTTGGCTTTTTACAAGGAGGTGGTGGTGGGGCTGCGATCCTCTGCTCAGTGTTGTGCAAGATTTGCTGCCAGTCTTCCCTCTCTTCACACAGCTTTCTCCTCCAATCTAGAAGCTCCTGCAGAGCCACACTCTCATTCTCTGAGAGTCTAAGCTGATGAATAACCTGTTASGGAGAAAGAAATGAAAGAGAAAAGTGGATAAAGTTAATTCCTTCGGCAGTGTAAAACTGCAGATCCTCTGCCTGTTCTCTCACTGGCATAAACCTGTGGTAAGGGCAGAAACAGATCCTTTCTTATCTTTGCAAATCTCTCCAAATTGTCCAAGGACATACATAATGCTGTATAAACAATAATGGTTTTCAACAAAATAACCTTGCCTTGAACTTACTAGAGGTGCTTTATACTGCCAAGCCCTCTGTTGGACAGAACTGCTTTTTGCTCTGCAGACTACYTCTATTATTTGCAGAGAGCATCGGGGAGGATTATAAGCTTATCCACAAGTTCTAGTAGGATCATGAAAAGAAATCCTGTGACTGCTACAGTGTGGCCTGGCTAAGGCACTCTAGACAGAGAGTGGCTAGTGACTACTCCTATTCTAATATTTACAATCAGAGGGGAAAAATAGATTGCTTTGCTTTGCCGATACCATTTATGCTACAGCTGAGATAAAAGAGATCAATCAATTCCTGTCAATAATTTGAAGCAATTTTCCCCTGCAAGAGTGTTTAAAACTTGGTGTTAACTCTCCCTCACCAAGAAAACAAGTGCTTCCTCTCCCATTTATCATTRTTTGCACCAGAAATAAAGAGAAAGGATTTATTAGAATTGTGTTCCATCATTCTCCTGTCTGAAAGTCATAGAACTCATGTTGTATGAAGTGGCTGCCAAAGATTAAATGAATGGAAAAAACACCCTTACGTCAGCAAAGAGCACTGCAACACAGTCCTTTGAAATACTCAAAACAAATGCCTGCCCTGACAGGCCCCTGTTCATATTTCTAACAACCTGTAATACTGCTATACTCACAGACTACCCTTTTACACAGAGCAAATAGTAGCTTGTAGGAATAGCAAGATTTTCCTACAAATGTAAATACTTAAGTAACCATAATCAAGAAACTAAAACCTGTTTTGCTACTTAGCATTAGTAATGCTGCTATTTGTCACAGGTATGTGTTATCCTTAGAATTAGATTCTGGCACTTCTCWTCCTCCAGAGGATACATTACCCACTAAAAAGGTAGTTTCAGTCAGCCTGTAACTATTTATATATTCACGGTGAAGTGTTTTGAGCTAGGCTCATTAACCATCTAGAATAAACTGCTCCTTTCCATTTAATTTTTCTGCTCTGAAGGCTATTTGATACAAGGCAGTTCAGAGCCCTCATGTCTGTCACTCCCTAGGAAGCCAGCCTCACCATCCTTCAAGACCTAACTGTCCTCTACACAGTTGAACAGCATCTAGAGCAGCATCTGTTTCAAGATATTCTATGGCAGAAGTGGCCAATTTAGGGACTGTGAGTCAAACCCTTCATAACAACTAATGTCACAAAGTCTCTCCACTTTGCTGGCTTCTTTCTCAGGGGCCTCACAGTGACCAAAATACAAATGCTGCCCCTTCACATGATGGACACATATCCAGTCACAAGAGAAGTGTAGCTATTCATGTCAAGGTTGAAATTGTGTTCCCTGGCACTGAGGGATGGTTGCATTTTTGTCACCATGACAAGGGCATTGACGTGCATTGCCCTTAAATGCTTCTGTGAAAACCTATGTACGTGATTGGTTCCAGTCACAAGGCTGTTTGAGTTACGTGAAGGACGTTTTATTCACCAATGGGCAGTGAGCTTCCTATGGTAATATTGCCCGTGGCTTCTACTATTCCTTGAAGGAGCTGGTGGGCACAGAAATGTACGTAGGTTTTATTACGTYGCTTCCTCTGTCATGTGTAAGTCTGACCTTGAACACATGGTGTCAGAGAACAAATCAATCCTTACATGCATATGCCTGCAGATCTATGGGTAATTTGCTTAATTTCTGGCTGTTTGATACTACTTTTTCCAAGATAATTGTTTTAAATTGTATAATATACTAATAAAAGGCATTAYAATTTCAACTATGGTTTTGAATTCTATGTTTAAGGGAAAAAGGATAAAAGAGGAAGGTGTCTGAAAGACTTTGCCACATTATATTTTGATCTCATGATACACAGCTAGATAACAATACTAATTCAAACAAGCATTTTGCTTATTATTTCAAAACAAAATGCACTAATGTATCCCAGTGACTCAAAGGGAATCTAGACCATATCAAAATATTATAGATTTCTTTTTCAGCATAGTAAGGAAGATTGAAAGACAAATGAAAGTTTTCAAATTGGAAGCAATTTATTGAGAAAGAGATGGCAGGTAGCATTATCCTACAGAACAGGTGTATAGTTTGAGGGGGATTGTGGCTTATTGTGATTGATGTCTATTGATTTGTGTCAGGTAGATTATAGGCATAACTCAGTTCAGGAGAGAGGTAGATTAGAATCCACTCTCCTCCAATTAGATGCCYTTTTTTGCACCTGAATTTTAGGCATTTCATGAACCTATATTAGGCTTCTTTCTAGAAGTGCTGATATATCCAAAAAGGAAGCTATGTTAGGCAGTCATTGCAAGAGCTTTTTGTGTAAGAGTTTCAGAGATTAATAAACAAAGATATTCCTAAATACTGGGAGATAACTATAAGCAAGTACACATTTTAAACCCTGTAGATGCTATTGGGTGTGTTAGAGTGACAAAAGTAGAGTGACAGGCTAACTCTAAGTAAAAGTCTGGAGACATTTTCAGTTTTAGAGGATGTATGAAGTATCTGAATTGAGATAGCTCTGCTGCTATTCTAAGAAACATAAAAACACACAGGTGCAGGGTGGAAAGTGAGTACAATTTGCCTGGGCAAGGCAATTGACAAATGCATTCTATTTATAGCTTACAGGCACTGAAGAAGCTTTATTATTCTGACACTGCTTATGCATGCTGTAAATTACTGTTGTGTCAGCAGTTCCACTTACAGCTCATTTTCCAGTGGATAGTGGACAAATCTTGGTCCGGTCTGCAAATAAGTGCACATCTCCCATTTTATTTTTGTTTTAAACAACTATGCAAAAAAAACCTCTCATACTTTTATTCATGATGAGACTGATCTGGTAAATAAGCTGCAAAAGTTCATATTTCAACCTGTATCAAAGCCATACAATAGAACTGCAATAGAATTAAACAGAGAAAATACACAGTAACTGACAGAGCTTTAAAAAAATTAATTATTTTAATTAGATCTATTTGAACAACAAGATGATTATTTGCTATCTTTTCTGTTGGTGATTAGACCCGTGACAAGCTCAAGATCTCTTATACATATTCATTATACAAAAAACTTGATGAATTATTTGATATGGAACAAGAATGTAAACTACCAACCTATGTTTCTTTATGCTATTCTGTATCTTGAACCCTTAGGTAGGTTGATTGAGCTGTGTAGGAAGTGATTACTCATATTTCAAATGCACTCTGAACAAACAATTTTAACTATTAAGAGACACAGATGGAACCAACCGCGGGCCAGTATTTTCCCACTGAAAGTCAGTGATAAATCAGACATAAGCAACACAGTATTTGGGTTAAACCCACCAAGAAATAAAGCATTCAAATACCCAACATTAACAGTCCTGCCATCTGCTGGAAACATCTAACCTGTGTTTGGTGCCCAGAGTTCCTGCTGAGCAGATAAGGAAAGCAAAGCTGTCAAAGTGATGCACAAGATGAGAATATGTGGAACTGCCAGATCCATTCAATAACAAAAACAGTAGCCTGAAACAGCTAAGCAGGTCTGTTCTGTCTGCTGAGAAATATGGCACAAAGGGCAAAAGTGCTTTCTACTGATCATTGTGGGTGCTCAAGAATCATTCCTCCCTAAGAAGAGTCCAACTTGTACTATAGAGACAAGCACTCTCCTAGCTTTATGGATTTTGGCTGGTAACAGAGCACTGATGTCTCAATTCAAACAGGAAAAAAAGCTGATCAAACAAAAAAAGTTGGTCTTTTCAGCATAATCTAGTTAGTTAGGCACATCTGGAAAGGAGATGATGTGGATTTGAGTTCTTTCAGAGTATGGAAGAGACTTGGGTTCTCACATACCTAATAGCATGCTAAGGACACTGTAACTGCAAAGAGGTGGRCTCAGAGGAGAAAAGACTTTGGCTCTTCTGTGTTGTGCTAAGGTGGGTTACCCATGTGGACTAATAGCAGTTCTTTCTGATTGGGTGCCTCACGATTGTAGTGTACATGAGAAAAGAACACTGAGATGGAGGACTTTTTGATATATACTGGCACCTATGAAACTTGTACATGGAGCAGTATTGTGCCTACTCAGCTACAAGTATTTAATATTAGACAATCATTGGGACATAACTTCCTCACCTGCTTTGCTAGATTTAGGCTTCTAAATTCTGTGTAAGCTTCATYTTAGGAGCTAAAACCGACACATTGGATTTAAACCTTGTCTTAGGATTAAGACAAGTAGCTATAAGTCAATAAATTATCTTAATTACGATCTAATTTCTTAGGCTAGTGCAGAAATTCAGGGTTATTAATTATGGGAGGTTGAAAGGTTCACAATTTTAAAAAATTTATGATAAAAGATGTGCTAGATAAAATGATTAACCAGCTCATTTAACATTTACGTTAATTTGAGTTATTTACAGACCTAATTGCAAAATCTCAGGAAATCCATTTTCCATTAAAAGATCAAATGATRTAACTTTTAAGGATGATAGTCTGTTAACAATTAGAAGTAACAAAATGCTTACAATCTCTGACTGTGTGTGAAATCCAACACAAACTTAGTCATCAAGCTATGGCTAATGGACTCATTAAAATCTCTCTGTCCAACAGAGATTCATTAATATGCAGTATTATATGCTTTAAAAGTATTTATGAGTGTTTCATCCCATTTTTATCTCTTCCAGGACATAAATACATATGTATATATAAATGGCACTCTAGGCAGGTTTTTGGTCATTCTTGATCTCATTGATCTTTCTAGCACTATGCACAAGAAAATACAAAGAAGCACTTAATTACATTCTGGTTGTTAAAATATACAAATAATGCTTTATTACCATTTTATTTTTAGTTACTTCTGTAAGTATTAGTTATATTCATTAATAAAGACATAAAACTACTATAGAAGATAACCTTTTAATGATAGTACAGTTTAAGGATACTTTAAGCATATAAACCTAGAGATATTTAGGTGAGGTAACTGCTTTACTTTCAGAGGAATATTGCCATTATGTTCTTTAATAGATTTGTCAATTTTGACGCTTTAAAGTAACTGTCAGTAGGTACTTGCAATTAATTATTACAACAGTAATACTCTTTTATCAGTGTTTTACGTTATTAGTAAAACTGAAGTCCCATCACAGAAAAAACATAGGGAGATTACGTATATAGAGGTAGTGATTTCCCTCTTTAAAACTTACGCCATAGTTGTAAAATATTGATGATAAATTACCATAATTAACTTACAAAATGCCTTGACAAAAGCCACGGTTTTAATCTTTTTAATTATACTGGCCCTCTAAAGTTTTAAGCAAAAGAAAATTCAGTCTGTAACCAATACATGACTCTGGTCATCTCTTTTAGAGATTTTTTTAATTTTAAAACTAGTTCATGGACCCCAGTGGGGTCATCAGTTGTAAAGACAGGAATGATCAGGACATTCTCACTTCCCATTTCACAATCAAGGACATAGAATTTCATTCAGTAATTCTAGAAATAATTCTTAGTGTAAATGTTTATTAGTGAGACCGATACATTTGGTTTCAGTCTGTGTCAGGCATGCATCTTTCTAACACAAAGATATGTTTCTAAAACATTTTAATAGTTTAACCTTCCTGTCTTTTCCTTTTGCATCTCACAAGCTGCTGCACTGAGGGTTTCCAAAAATGTAAGGCACAGTTTTCTTCCTAACTATAGGACACACACAGTGCAACCTCTCAAAAATCTTGACCTTTCAGGTACCAAAATGGATATGCTTTTCTTTGTGCTACAAAAAAAAAAGTATAAATCAGAAAAGAATTGCTTTGCCACCAACCCATGAATCAGAAAAAAAAAATAGTCTACACGTTAGTTAACAATACCAAATTCATTTAAAGATACAAGAGCAAAGCACATGCAAAAACAGGGATGTGCTAAAAAGCCTAGATAAGCATTCAACATAAATCAAATCAATATGTAAATTTATGTTTGATTGGGAAACGTGCACTGGTCACATAAGACCCCAGCAGGGAGCAAAGAGCTGCTTTGATAAATGAGTTTACATGCTTCTAAATTCCAATTAAAAATCTTCAAATACAAATGTACCACTGGGATCTCAGCTGATTCATCCAATTGTTTTGTGAATGCTGGGACATGCATCTTTTTTTGCAAATGTAGATCCACTGCACATAATAACTTGATATGTGTTCTGCAACATTAAATAATTTTAGCTAATCGAAACCGCTCCTAATTTTCTTTTGGGTTTGAGTAACCTTACCATCTCTAGTCAGAGACATTTGGTGTGGCTCAGACTGAAGATTTCATGATTTTATGTTCCTAATCTGAGCATAACTACATTTCTGGCACAAGTTCTGTGCTCTTCTCACATCCACATTTTTTTTTTCAGGATTAATTTTCAGTTATAAAAAAGGGGCTGTTTTTCAGATCTTCTGTCAAGGTGATACAATAATATGCAGAAATTACAATATTTTACATTAATCAAGGTAAACTTACTGCATATAGGTTGGAGGTCTTTTAGCATAGCATGCTATATGCTATGCTAAACCTATGCTATGCTATGCTAAACCTATGCTATGCTAAATATAAAGTTATGCTATTGCATAACTTTGCATAATAATTTATATAAAACCTCAGTATAGCTGTAATGTATAAACTACATAAAGTATTAGAAAAAGGTAGAAAATATTCAATAACGTATTACATTTCAGGAACTCTGATTATCTGACCTGGAAATACAGGTAGACAAGTGTAGACATTCAAAGGAGGAATATGCACATTTATTTATTCATTTATTTTGAGGCAGTATTTCTTAATTATTTATTTGTTTTGGATGCTTTACCTCAGCTCTAGTTTTCTGATAACAGCTAGAAAATGATACCTCCCCAAAGTGACTAAACATAAGATAATATTAAAAAATAATGTTTATTTGCTTTTTCTCCTATAAAGTAATATTTCGGTCTCTCAGACAGACTACAGGATATTTTTCAACATCTTCAGGAGCATCCTCATATTTCACACCTGATTCCTGAGAAAAACATTATGTGCAGGATAGCAACTGTGTCTTTCTCCAGATGAGCTGTGAAAACAAATCATCTATTGCAGATGTCTTCAGAACAGTTGACCTAACAATAGTGATACCCTTTTAGTATGTGTTAAAAAAAAAACAAAAACAACAACAAAAAAAAAGAGAAAAAGAAAACTTGTTTCCATTTATTGGATCACTGCTACTTTGTGCTTTGTGGTACTAACAAAGATACTTTYCCTTATCAATTCCCTTATCTCAATTATACTGCCAATCATTTTCCTCTGAAATTATCAAAAATCTTACTGGCTCATCAGAGCCTAGTTTTGCCACATGGCATTTGCTTTTGAAGCCATTTTGAACAAAAACACCAAGTCATATTTCCTTGTTGTGTATAATCCTTTGTTTCATAAAAGGGATAATCTTAGGGTTAAAAATCATTAGGGGTGAATACCTCTTAATTTATGGACTGTTAGGAACCTAAATCCGTAATGATTTACGTACATAATTGTCTCTTTGCTAGAATGAATCTGCAACCAACAAGAGTGTGGAAGTAGAAGAACAGGAGGACCAATTTATTCTCCCTCCCATCACATCTTTGGGAAATCAGAAGAAAGGGGCAAGGGGGCCATCCTGCCTTTCCATTTGAATATGAGGAGGCTTTTTGTGTGACCCCCTGGCCCCTAGGCAGCCCAGTGGGCCTAGATACATACCTCACCTAAGCACCTGAGCTTAGGGAGGGCAAAGGGATGGGTGCTCAGGAGGCTGTGTTCCCTTCTCAACACAGCTCGACAGTCACCCATCTAGCATGGATAAAATATGAGCTTTCTTTTCTGAAGATCACTGCAGTCATGACTAGAACATACAAAGCCTTTAGTACAGAGATTCCAAAATGTGTGTACCCATGATGAATTTACATTGTGCATTACTATTTAACATATCAGGAACATATTTTTGGCTGCACATCTCCTARGAAATAAAGCTGCACTGTATTGCGAGTTCTGATTTTTGTCTTTATGTGTCATTGCAAAGAAAATGCTTTGATGTTACTRTCAAAACAATAAACAAAACATGGTTCAGGGGAATATATTGATTCAGATTCATGATAAGAATATAGCCTTCTATGTCCTCTTTTGKGTGTTATGTGTTAAAAGGATGTTAATGATTTTGTTAATATACCACCAGACTTGCTAGATTGTGAATTTTTTCTACAAGGATGATCAAAGATTCCTTCCAGCTAATAGTCAAACATGACAGGCATTAATAATGAATGTTAGAGGCCTGTGTTTAGAACTGTGACAATGGGCTAGGTGTAACAACTCATTGCATTCTTCAGTATTCATTTTTTTAACTACTGCACATTCAACAAAAGAAGTGATTGGCAACAAATATTAAATCAAGAGGGAACAAAGAAGGTCCTTGAAATTATAATGAATATGCAGCTTTTCTAAGACAGGAGATCGCTGAAAGCAATGAGATTTCACAAAATAAGAGCTATGGCTTAAGCTATAATGAAACAATAAATACATTCTTCACGAATATGAAAAGACATTTCCAATTTTTCATTGTCAGATGAAGGCTCCTGTATTATGGCAATCTGCCAACCAGCACTAGGGGGTTTAAACAAAATAGGAGAGATAAGACTGCAGATTGTTTAATATAACAATATGTGAAAAAATAACCATCATTTTTTTGCTACCTCTTTGCATACATGTGACAGATAAAAACAGATATTTCAGAAGTGGATAACCAAAATCTTATGCGAGAATGTATTGTAGGCCTGATATTATTCTACCTGCTGGAATGGAAAACTGCTTGTTTTGTGTCTTGCTCTGGGAGTATTTTCAGAGGATGCTAAATGCATGAGACTTCATGTGATTTCAAACGAATCAACAAGCAGTTGCTACAAAAATAAATTCCACAAAGATGTTTAGCTGTTAGTTAGAAATATTATTTTTTCTCTGATTGTGGAATTTTGTGAAGTCTAGGGTTTTGAACAAGTTACATGATAAGCTACGCTATAAATTAAGGTATATTAAGTATATTATGAAATAATTTTTATTTAATGGAAAATAAAATATCATAATGGTAGGTATGTGCCTGAAGATGAATGTTAGATGCATCATATATCACATTAACTTTCTTTTTACTCTTCTGGATCTCCCTCCTTTTTCTATATAGGTTCTAAAATTCTATATATACTTAGGTGGTACTTGCTTGTATTCTATGTATATAATCACTTATATAACATACAGCTCTAGAATAATACTTTTTTTTATTTAAGAACTCTTATTTCTTTTGATGTATTTTTTATTAACTTTGAAGGGACAAAAATCAGACTTGATTTTTATTTCCCTTCTCCTGTCCTCTGACAGAATAAAGAGGACTTTTTTCCCCGTAACTTGCAAATGACAAGTCAATATTTTTAACTGTTTTTAAACAATTTTGTCCTTTTCATATTGATTAAAAACAGAGCTTTTAAGCTATAATTTCCTGTGAAAAGTAGTAAATAGTGCTCCTGGTCCACAATGGATGTCTTTGTAGTCAACAACCTTTACTTTAAAGATGAACTAATAAGTTGCTGGGTTACCGTCTGCAAGTTCATACTTCATACTAGAAATTACTTCCAAAAGTGTTTGTTACAGGTTGATCCCTACCAAACATATCCACAGAAATCAAGCAGAATGATTTGCTTTCTAYAGTGTATCTGTAGGCAGTGTGCAGGAAGTATCAGGCAGTGATGCAGGTAATTAACACATGAAGTGACAACTTGATAGCACCAAGAGCCACAATACCTTTATTTTAGTTACATGTATGAGAGCCCTGAGATCCTGTGACAAAGATGAAAGTAAAATTTCTGTCATTTCAGTAAGGAACTAGTAGGGAGATATTAAAACACACAAACACAGATATTAGAAGTCCCTGAAGGCTAATGAATTAGTTGTTACCTTTAGTCAAAACGACAGCRTGTCTGCCAAGAAATACAAGGACTCAGCGTGTGTTTCTCTCTCTAAAGCAATGAGTCAATCAGTACCTTCACAGATCTGTGAAATCTGTCCTATTTTATGTCTGCACAAGAATTACTTTAAAGTTACAGAAACTAAGCCTGGCAACAAGTTTTACAATAGGACTGTAATTACTGTTAACTATTAGTGTTACCAGCAGTATGCTAAGAAATGTCAACTGTAATTAAAACCAATCACTTTCAGTTACATGGCACATTTGGAAAGGATGAAAAATGCTATTTGTTCTTTTGATCTATGGATTTTCACACCTATGAGAACTTTTTTTTCCTCTCAAATGGGAGGAAGCTTGCAGTCGTATTTTGCAGTATATATATTCATTATAGCAAACTGCATAAAAAAGTCACTAAACTAAAGTTTCTTTCCTTGTTGTGCCACAACTCTCRTTAAGGCTGCATTTAAGGAGAGCCCCTGCATGCAATTGTGGCACAGAATTTATTTTAATGATTTGTGGAACACTTTAGCTAAACACACAGTTAGTGGAAAGCGACATTTCAAAATACTGAACTGAATCTGTGCTGAACTTCGGAAGTTGTTTTGGAAGAAACAAAAATAATTGTTTGTAAATGGTGAAAGACTTCTAAAATAAAGCATTTGAGTGTTTCAGACTAATTTTATSTAGGATGCAGTTTCTATTAGCAAAGATAAGAAGAGGATCATGGCTCTGCTATATCCCGCTCATTTAGCTCTCCATGCCCTGCACTGATGCAACAATTTAAACACGATCCTTCTGCCTCCTAGGCAAACATTACAGCAATAGAAGTACTGGGTACTCTGGGATAAAACTGTCACACTTGGTGAGGTTTATCATAGGAGCACTCTCTGGAACTTGGATGTTTCCTTCTGTAGAAAGTGTTTTTTGGCTACTCTCATGCATATTTGATTGATCATTAAAAACAAACAAACAACAACAACAACAACAAAAAGAACCAAAAATAAAAAAGCCCTCCCAAAGAGAAACATTTGGAAACAGCAATCAATCCCCGTAGTTTTTATAATCCCATGTCCTTATCCAATATCTCGACTTGGAGACAGTAAACCTAAAATCATATTTTCACAGCAAGAGAAAAGTACTTTTTGAAGGTCTGAGAAGTGTGGTGAACTTCTGTTATTCTGTGCAAAGCACAAAGGTACACACTTGTGCCAAGGCACTTTGGCAGGCCTTGCTACATATCCAAAGAGACTGGCGTACTGCTCAGAGCTGTCCTGGCACAATTTTTCAACTTGCAATGCGAACTGTAGTTATTGTAGTTACGTCTGTGCTTCAGACAGTGGGGCATAAAATCAAGGTGAAGATAAGATTTTTGTACTATTTGCTCACATATTTACTCAAAGCCAGTTAAAATCTATTGTTCCTCAAAGTTAGYTTAAGACCAAACACTACACTGGAGATTGAGTCCTGTTCACATTGGAATCAATGCCCAAACATTGAACAAACTTCCACTACATCCAGGATCTTACTCTACTGATTTAGAAATGCTGTCCTCCTCCTCCCATGCAATCAGCAGCTTCTAAATACAATAAAAAACTTCCCTTATCTTCTGCTAAAGTGTTTTGGAAAGTGTAGCATTGATTAATGACAACTTTCTATTGAAGAAAATTTCTGTCAACTACAACATACTTTTCCTTTGGAAAATATTYGGCAGTTGCTGTAAAATTCTTATAATTTCAAATGAAAAAATGAACCAGAAGTTCTCTTAGAAATGAGGACTGAAGATGTAAATGCTACAAGAGAATACTGTAATTTCATTTAAGTGAAAAAAAAAATTATGTGATGGACCACATGTCTGAACTAACTACTTTGAATGTTAAATGTTTCACTTTAGAAACAAAATGCTAAACAAAGGAATGAAGAAAATATATTACAGCAAATTTTGTTGGTTGTTGCAATTTAATGCATTGCAAACTTAATTCTGTGTTGTCTTTATGAAGTGGCACTAATTAAATGGGAACTCTGAAATTACCAAAATGCGAACTCATGCTATTTAGCATGTATAGATATTTTCATTGTCTTTACTCCTTTATATACAAACAGATAATATAATCATGCATTTGTTCCTATATGTAGATTATTATATCACTGCTCCTGGTATGACAGAATATCTTGAGGGAGATCAACATCTTTTTCCTCTTAGGATGAAGAGACATAGTTCCTGCCTGAATATAATATCTGCACAACCTGTCACAATAACTGCCATAAACTTTGAACACTTCATGACAATTATCTTTCCTGGTGACAAAAGWTAAGAGTAAATGAATTATTGTGCCTGGTTCAATACAAACCAAACACCATAAGGAAAACCTTATTCAACAKACAAATGCAAATCAAAAAAGACTTCAATGTACAGTTGCTGTTAACTATTACTTTTAATCAATTTTAGTGGATCCTATTAGCCCAGCAACTCTTACCTGACTTGTGTGGCTTTCCCTGTGTCTTTGAATTGATGAACTTGCTGTATTGCTGGCTGATAGTCTTGAATATTCATTTTCTTCTGGTAAACCTAGAATAGAGATGTACTAATTTATAATTTGACATTTATGCATATTATCTCAGCTGCTTCTGGCAGGAGATTCAAAATACCTTGACAGGTTTTACTAAATAAGAATGCTAAACATCATAAATTTTCCTGATTATTTATGATCTCCATGCCTACTGAAACTAGAGTGATTATTTTTATTGTTTATCAAGTATAAAAAGTATCATAGGTATACATGCTGGTGTACAGAAGGAGACATTGTACTGAAAGAGGCTACAAATAATGTTACCTATACGCTGGCGAGAGATTCTTCCTGCAATGCGGAATCCCTGGCTTCCCTCCCCTGGCTCCTTTTCATCACAGAGGCAATGCAAAGGGAATGCAAAACAGGCCTGTGGGCTGCTCTGAAATTAATGTCTCAGGGTCACTCAGGAAGTCAATAGTAGGTCCAGGATTTACAACTTGACCTCCTCAGCACAGCATTTACTGCACTGCTGCTACCCTCTCTGTGTGGGAATTARCTGCCCAAAGTTTAGCCGTGTGAAAACCAGTTACCAGTGTAAAAAAGCCAGGTCGTCTCCTTCTGCAGTCAGGAGAAACAAACAATTCTGTACTGTTGTCCTAGAGCAAGGCTCTCTGCCCACATTTCCCATCTCTTCTGCCGGACCAGGACCATTCCCATAGAGCTACCAAGGATCTCAAAGGGGTGATTAAGGGAAGCAAAGGCAGCAGTAGAAACTCAGTGAGGGCATGATAGGTGTTACTTAGCCATTTATTTACAATCTCGACTGGCAACTGGTAATATGACATTGTTTAGTTTAGCATATATTCCAGATTTTTATACTATTATAATATCCATAATAGCATCTCATCCTTCTTTACTCAACTGAATAGGGATAGGTACCACTACAATATGAATCATCCTTTCATCTAAGTTTGATTTGTTCTCTCTAAATAATCAACTTTAACAMCTAGAAATGGATAATAGCTATTCTGTACTATTATATTAGATAACACATCTACATTTTAGATGRCTAAAGATATATTAGATGAATCTGGAATCATATATGTAACTGTTAGATAAGGAAAACGGAGAATTACTCTCACTGCTTGCATCTTATACACAGCATACATAGAAGCAATTCCAAGTTCAAATGTAATGAATCATAAACTGTTTATGAGGCTATGCATTGTACTGAGATGTTTGGTCATGCAATTGGCATAGAAACATACTATATGATATGCATTTTTTTTCAGAATTAAAAATTTTGTTTGATAGCAAAAGCTCTGCATCATTGATTTTGAAACAATTTATTTCCTGAAAACATCAATTGTATGAACAATAATATGAAGTTATCTGACTGTGAGAGAAAGAACAAGATTTGTAAAGAGAAGGAAGGCAACCCCTTTAAGCTTCTCTCACTTTTAGTCTCCCACTTCCTTACACTGGCACATCTTCACAGCTTTCTAGTTAGGGACTTTCTACATTTTTTTTGTTTTTTTTTGTCATCTGAAGAAAGATTATGCATATATTATTCATAAATTTGGCTTTATTTTGCACAGGTACAAATTCATTTGGACTTCATTTGGATGCACACAGGCATTGAAGAAGGTAAAACTGAAAAGATAGTGAAATCCAGTGAAAATCTAGCATTTCTTCCCTTTTCCAAATCATGCAGAGAGGAAACCTGATCCCTTCTCTCAGTGCTTTGGACTAYGTGCTTATAGTTTCAAGGCGGAGTTACTACTTTTTGAAGATAGTCTGTGAAGCAGTAAGTATATACTGGAGCAAGAATGCTCTAAGTCTCCAGGATACTTATTTGTAAAATGTACCATATATGAGGTAACACCATTGTGCTATTTTTCCTTCTGATTCAGTTATTAAACAACAATTTATTCACGTAGAGTTACTGTGGATACCTCTCAAAATGATAAAAATACTATTCACATTTTCTATGTAAGAAGTCTTTTAAAGTGACTGTTATTCATGCACCTGAGGAAAAAAAAGATATAATGTTAAATACTTTTATTGTATTAGATCACCATAAATGACAGAAATTATTTTCCTAGGCCACCAGCATGCTTTCAAAAATGAAATCACTTATGCTCTGTATTCATACACTTYAGGATCTATAACACATGACAGCCTTGATCTAAGCATAAGGTTATCAATGATTTTCTGTTTACAGTATTTCTGTGAAAAGCACTTTGATAAAAGGTCTTATCAAATAAGTGAAGTTTCCACATACAGCAAAGGCATGTCAGCACAGACATGGCAAGAGGAAAAATGGTGAGGTTTGGAAAGATAAATGGAGTAGCTGATTACATTCTGAAAGTTTTCCTTTACATACACCTAAGTAAATATTAGGATACCACAGCTGTGYACTGAATAAGACCTTGCTTAATCTGGCACAAGGTTGGAAGCATCAATTCAGCAAGGCCAGGGGCAGAACTACAAGAATATATGCTAATCAGAGGTTCAGATTGGAGCACAAACTATGTCATCTGAGCTGGGCTTTCTTGCAGCTATTCTTAAGTTACTCAAAAACAAATATAATTTGGCAAAATCATTCTTCTTGGTAAGGTTATTACAGAAATTATATGAAATGAGGAAAATGTTAGCTCAGTAYACGATTCAATAATCTATGATGGGGGAAGTCAAACTTCTGGAAGCTAGGAAATGAACTCCATTATTTTCATATAGTCAAGAGGACRACCTTATCTCACCCAGTGCATATCTGAAAAACAGATACACAGTCTTTTACCCATTTACTCTCCTACACATTTTCTATGTCTTCTCAAGGGAAGATCTCACACCCAAGCTTTAATCTCCTTCCTCCAAAACTTCCKTCCACCTCTGCCTGTCTTGTTCTCAAATATCTCCGTTAGGATCCTAGTCTTACAACTAAATAACTAAAATTACTGAAATCTAAATCACTGAACATGTAACAGGGGCTCTGGTTCCACAGAATCTCTGCTCTCATATGCTCTGTTATCTCAGGTCTAGAATCCCCGTGCCTCCCAAGCGCTAATATTTACATTTGCAAAACAACTGCAGTGTCGTAGAGGCTTTGGGTCTTTGCAAGAGGGATCGTACATCCTACCACGAAACTTTTATCCTTTTCCATGACTCTTCTCCCATACAGGTTGGAGTTGCTAATCAAGTCCACTTGACATGAGWTGCCATAGCGTGAAAGAGGAGGTGCCACAGGGAAAAGCAGGGAGGGTTTTCCATAAGGCTCCAGGTTCAGCAGGATGTAACTTATGTCATGGCAGTTTCTTACCCTAATACATGACCTCAGCATGCTCCTTTTCTGTCAGGTTTCTGATAATGACACCTCTTCCATTCTGTGACCTCTGGACTGATGTGACTTGCTGCCTAACTTGCTTAGATCTGAARGAAACTTTCTACAGACTCCACAGCACACTGAAGCCCACAGATGACCTACCTAGATAGAATGGCTACTTCAAGACAGCTAAAGTTAAGTGGGACTAACTCCCCTACCTGAATAATGCATAGGACTCCTGGTGAAACAGGCAGAATCTTGACAGTTATTGTATTATGCTGATCAGCAAAATTATGATATCAAAACTACTCAATATAGACTGCTAACTAGCAGTCTATACTAGCTAACTAGCTAACTAGCTTCTAACTAGCTAACTAGCAACAAACATGATTAGGGGAAAGGAACATCTCTCGTATGAAGAGAGACTGAGTCAGTTGGGCCTGTTTTCTTTGGAGAAGAGAAGGCTGAGAGGGGATCTGTATAAGTTCATGAAGGCAGAATGTAGGGAGGAAGGTRCCAAGCTCTTCTCATTGGTGGCCAGTGATAGGACAAGGGGAAATGGGTATAAGCTGAAACACAGGAAGTTCCTTCTCCAGGTGAGGAAGAACTTTCCTGTGAGGGTGACAGAGCTCTGGCACGGGCTACCCAGGGAGGTTGTGGAGTCTCCTTCTCTGGTGGTCTTCAAAACCCGTCTAGATGCCACCCTGTACCACATGCTCTAGGTGTCCGTGCTTGAGCAAGACGGTTGGACTAGATGACCTCTAGAGGTCCCTTCCAACCTTGAACATTCTGTGATTCTGTGAACTAGCTATCATGGCAGCAAATCCAGATGCTACCAATGAAACGTTGTTTGGGCAGGAACTGAAGGAATCTGAGTTGCATTTGTCCCTGCGTATGTCTTTGTGAGGAGTTTAGAGGAAATGGTGCATACTTGAGTAAGGTCCTCCTCAGTTGCAAGAAGGTTCATACAAGGGGGGTTATTCTGTAACTGACCAGTTGTGCTGCTATGTAACTAACCAGAGGTGCTGCCTATGAGTCCCTGACTGCCCATCTAATCTGAAGTACTATTATACTTGAATTTTCTTCTTCACTAAATCTGCCTCTATATGCAAAGTTATAAGTGAGAAGAAAAGCAATAACCAGGGAAGCTTCCTTTCAGAGACAATGGTGTGACAACAGGGTTGGATGCATAGTTCAGAGCAAAATACCCAGAGAGCACAAAACAGCACAATGCTGTTAGTACAGTCACCTTGGGTTCATCTATGGACAATATCTAGTCCACATTTCACAGGGATTATACTGAGTACCTCTATAACATACTTTGTTGTGGGTAAAGAAATGTCTGCTATTTGGAGAATTTCTTTCTAGCACCAGTCAGTAATTAGGACACCTCAACCATATAATATAATATGACCCCTCAACTAAACACTAATATAAAAGGTTACTACTCTGTGTGCAACTGTGCGTTACCCTGTGTTGCAATTCTGTGTTCCAACAAATAGTAAGTTCTTTCTTTTAGACTAAAAACTCTGGTAGGTGTAGAAAACTTGTGATGGAGAATTCACATTTTTTATGCAAAGCTGTAGAAGGCTATAACTACTAATACTAAACTAGAAGAGTTTATATAAAAAATAAAATTATATAAAATTATATAAAACATTATATAAAAAATAAAAAATTATATTAAAATTCCAAGCTAATAGCACTGCTAGAAATTAAGCAGTCTGGAAGTTGAGCTAGACAGTTTTTTAGCTTCCTGGTAATCATTTTCTAAAGAATTCATCAGGTTACTCTATAAGTAAGATTAAGGTTTTGGTCAAAATGATTATTCTTACGAGCAGAATGTCTTTACATTTCTTGTATTACACCAGACAATTCAGAAAATAATGCACACACTTCGCTTCATCACAGCAATAGATTAGTCTTGTTTAAGATGTACTTCCATATTAACTCGTATGAGTAATGCATAGATTCAGATTTTAGTTCTAATAGTGTAAATTAGGTTATATAATTCCACTATGTAACACTGGTTAACAGGTTGCTCTATAATCAGGAGTTTTTCAACTCAGTATCAAATGTTTAATAATGCATTTTAAATTTTATTTTCCACAAAGCCAGAAGAGTTTGGTATTCTGTGACAGAGAAATGAAAACAATTATTTTCCCTGGTGAGAAAAAAAAAAAAAAAGAGAGAGAGAGAAAAAAGGCCTAAGCTGAATCCTGGAGGGACTTTTCCTTAAGCAAACTCTTTCTGAATTCATACAATCTAAGTCCTCCAAAATTTTCCATATTAACTCTTTCAATTATTATACAAGCTGGCTGGAAAACTGGAATTCCATACTACAAAATTTAATAGGATCCAGGATCTGATTTTGCTCTGCAACAAGATGAAGCCAAAACTCATTTCATTTCTACAACAGTCCAATCAGCAAAATGGGGACTTTACTCAGGGGGAAACTGTCAGACCTAAAGGGACTTTTTTTTTACCTGCTCTTAGTCTACAATGAATGTAAAAAGTATTCCTTATGAAAGCTGCACCGAAATTGTCAACCMTCCATGAAAAATTTGAGTTTGATGAATCAGTGTTCTATAATGGAAAAAAAAGTCTAACTGGAAAATTCCATTGCAAAACATTTCACCTTCATGATTAAACCTTCCATTTACAAATAGTCTGAAAAGAATTAGTTTACACATCATAGATATTGTGTATTATCAGTATGAATAMTCCTGGGTATTGATGGTTAAAAACATACCAATAAAAATTTTATGCAAACAATTAGAAGCATCCAACTCACCCACTAGTTGGCCACTTATTCAAACAAAGACCATTTATTTGTGTTACAGAAATGTCTTACCAAAGTAACTATAATAATTACAAATTATAAAGTATCGTTTCATTTCAAAGCCGAAAGGAACAGAGCTCTTGTGATTAAATTCTCAGTTTAAGGGATCTGGGCATAAAGTGGTTGCTCTTATAAAAAGCTGATCCCCCACAGGTCCCATTAGGGCACTGGTATATATGATTAAAATCCTACGTAGAAAGGAATCAAACACTTGGTCTACCCACAGATTTTACATTTATATAAGAGTCTGACTGTTATGCATACTGAAAGTATGCTTTCTTCCCCCCCAGATTATTACATTGCTACTGCTCCAAGTGGGGACCCACTTACAGCGGGACAAAGATGCCTGTTCTGCTGTTGCAGTACATTCCTGGTTCCACCCAGGAATGAATGTACTGGTATAACTACTCACACGGGAAGAGTTTTCTTCTTTGACTAACAGAGAGAGCAGCAGGAATTAGTTTGGTCAAGGACTGTAAAATTCGGAGAATATTTTTTCTTGGTAAGAAAGGAAATTATTTTTTWAATTAAATTATTAAAATTTCAAAGTTTAGATTTCTATTTTAAAAAAAGCTTCATTTTTTTCAGTTCAGAATAGTATAGCTCTCAAGCTGCCAACTGCATTATGTGCACTTCTCCCCTTAACAGTTAAGGCAATACAGCTGTTCTGCTTATACAAACTGTATAAGTTACTGGTATGAAGGAAACTGTACCCAGCTTAAAGCATCTAGCCACCTGCTTCTCCACATGCCAGCAAAATAAATAGGAAGTGTTATATCCTGAGGATTTATGCTTTTATGACCTTGAGAGATTTCATTCTTTCTGCCATTACTCTTACACCATTTTGGTTACCACGGTGCAATTATAAGCAACTTGCCATTCATTGACAAGGCACCAGTACCAACAGGAGATTGTGATTTTTGTTTGCTGTCCCATTTTTATTGATTACAGGATCAGGAATCTCATATCCCAAGTCCCCCACACCTCAGCCTACTTACAGACTTGGAGGTAAACTGATCACAAACTTCTCAAGAGGCCTTTCTAGCTTCTTCCCATCCAGCTTCTATAGATGAGATACTTACCAGATAACACTTAAAAATCTGAGTCCATTCCAGAAAGATGGATATCTTTCCAGTTCGAAAGATTCTAGTTCGTCTATATCTTAAAATGCTCATTTAAAGAGGCAGTTCAGCAACCTTATGTTAGAAAAGCTACAGGATTAAAAACTGCTTACCATTTGACACTGAATTTCCATTTTCAGCAGTCACAGAACTGGACAGTGGATTAGATGACTGAGTTCCATGGTTGTTTGCATTTTTATCCTGGGCTTCTGATCCAACATCTGATGTATTTGGATCTTCCCTGGTTCTCAAGTTAAGATTAGTTTCAACACCTGATACAAAGGGAAAAAGGTTGTCAGTTTCTATTTATTCTTATTTTTCAAATATACATAGGCAGAGATAACATCTAGAAATCAAATTACTTTATACAGTTAATCAYTGTACTTACTAGACTAGTGAAAAATACTGACAATTTAAAAGAACAATTTTAGTAGAATTTTCTTTTTTAGACAGTTAGACATAYAGCCTTCTAAAATTTCTCAAAGACATTTTCAAAATCTCATTTGCGGTATTTTTTTTCACAAAAATACCAACTGATAAAACAACAAGAAGTATTTTTAATGCTTCTATTTTAAGATCTATTTTATTTACATGAATTCACATAATGTTGTCATTACTGCAGTCTGTCTTTCACCATTGCACTATGTGATGTGAGCAACAGCCACAACAACTATGGGTTTATATTTTGTCTTATCTCCTCCCAGGAGAATTGAAGTGGCCTTTGATAGAAAACCATATCCAACTAGATTCTTCCCAGCAGTGCCTCCCTCTGGGCATTATTTACACTGCCTAAGGGCTCTCCACTCATCAACTGTCATTTTCTATATAGTTCTGGGTTTTCATGTCATTGCCTTTTAATTAAATCTCTCCAAGACATCAAGGGGAGCCCTTATCATGTTCACAAGCTGCATTCAGTGCACTAAATTTTCGACCAAAAAAAGACAATACTCTTCTTTTTGCTTGTGGGAAAACATTACTCACGGCAATATAGTTCATCGCAAAGTGCTCAGAGTTGGCTCTGAGCTTGCCTGGCTGTGTCAGGTCAGGGTACAGTAAGAGACGGGGCATCAGGTGTGCCCAAGTGGTGCTTTCCTATTGCAGTTCAGAGGCTTGGGCAGAAGGATACAAAATRGTGAAAAGATGGCACATAGCTGTGGTGGGGATAGCAGGAAGGGGCTGCAATTTAATCCTGACATCCCAAGCTTTCCATTCTCCACTACTGTGTGGCAGAGCTGAATTCTTATTATCTTCATTTAARCTTTCCTAACTCACTTCACCTGCTCTGAAGGTTGACATTTTTTTTGCAGGTCTGGTATATTATGACTGACTTGGATATGCTTATCACCATAAAATGGACCTTCTTGAAAGAATCGCATAGGACAAGGACATAAAAGGAGGAGAGGTCCAAGAGAGCTGGGTAATATTCAAGCTTCACTTCTTTCAAGGTGAAGATCGGTGCATCCCTAAGAGTAAGAAGTCAAGCAAAAGGGGGCAGGAGACTTACATGGATGAGCAAGATCCCAGCCAAACACAAACAAGATAGTATACAAAAGGGAAAGCAGGGACAGGGCACTTGGAAAGAATATAGGGATTTTATCCAAGCATGCAGGACTAGTAAGGTCAAGGCCTATTTGGAGTTTAATCTGGCAAGGAATGTCAAGGACAACAGGAAGAACTTTTCTAAATACATCAGAAATAAAAAGGAAGACTAGGGAGAAAGGAGGCCTGCTACTGACTGAGGTGGGGGCCTTGATGATGAAGTGTGAAGAGAAGGATGAAATATTGAATGCCTTCTTTGCTTCAGTATTTACTGCTAAGACTAGCCCTCAGGAATTCCAGACCCTATGGAAAAAGTTTGGAGGATGGGACACCTTCCCTTGCTGGAGGAGGATTGATTTAGAGATCACTTAGGCAAACTTGGTAATCTTAAGTCCATGGTTCCTGATTGGATGCACTCAAGAGGGCTTAAAAGCTGATGGATGTCACTGCTAAGCCACTCTCCACCATCTTTGAAATGTTATGGAGATCAAGGGAGATTCCTGAGGRCTGGAAGAAAGTAAATGTCTATCCCTTAAAAAGGGCTAGAAGGAGGAGTCAGGAAACTATAGGCCAGACTTTCCAGACTACTTGAAATTAGATCTGTGGAAGACCTAGGAGAGCAACAAGGACCATGAGCTGAGCATGAGTCAGCAATGTGATCTTGTGGCTAAGAAGGCAAATTTGTGGGTAGCATTAGGAAAAGCATGGACAGCAGGTGAAAGGAGGTAATCCTCTCCCTCTACTCAGCCCTGGTGAGGCCACATCTGGAGCACTGTGTCCAGTTCTGAGCTCCCCAATAAAAGACAAAGTCCATGGAAGGGCTACTGAGATGATAAAGAGACTGGAGCATTTCTTATATGAGGAAATGCTGCAATAGCTGAGACTGTTCAACCTGGAGAAGATTGAGATGGTAGGGGGAAGCAGAAGGAGAGGTGGTGGGGGCGAATCTTACAATGCATGGAAGTATCTGAAAAGAAAGTATAAAGAGCATGGGTCCAGACTCTTCAGTAGTTCCAGTAGCCTTAGACTGTCTACAACAGGTTACGCATAGAGGTTGTGCAGTCTCCATCGATGGAGATATTCAAAAGCTATCTGAACATGATCCTCCACAATGTGTGCGAGATGACCTTGCTTGAGTGGGGGAGATTGACTAGATGACCTCCAGAGGTCCCTTCCAACCTCAACCACTCCGTAGTTCTGTGAAAAACATGTATTTACTGAGTAACAGATAGTGTACCTGCAGGTCTTCAAATTGAATATTGAATGGATGATTGATTTATCAGTTCCATACCTGAACTGAAAAATGAGTCACAGTGAAAAATTTTTAGAATAAACTAAGGAAATGGAAATTTTGGTTAACTTGAAATGTTATTTAATATTTCATTCTTTAACCAAAAAGTTGTCTTGAAAAGTCAAAAAGTTCATTTCCAAGCTGTCAGAATACACAACATTTCGATATTTTTCCTCCCTCCCTTGTCCTCATTCCCTGATCATTATTTTATGCCAGATTCAACTGGAGTGTTTCAATTGTACTGTTTCATAAACTGCATATTTAAGCAAATGTGCTATGCACTGAAAATAAATAGTCCAGTTCTATCTGCAGTAACTGATTCGGGAAGGGAGTTAGAACCCAGAGTCTGAGATGCAAAATGCATACAGTACAATTATAAAAGTATGCCTGATCTAGCTTCCATACAAGCAAGTTGACTGCAAAATGTATCTTTGCAGCTCACATTAAATTTGTCTGAAAAGGAAATGTCACTTTCAGATGTTAATAGTCAGTGCACTTGCCTATAGATCATAATCCACCTACATAATTACTGTGCCACCTTTTACATCAAGAGTCTCGGAGGAAGTGACTGGGATCCTTATTTCACTTGATATCCAAAAGATTTATTGATTTGTCTGACATCTGCAATTCATTTGAGAACATGCAAGCAGAAAGACATTTTCTTGCATCCCTACTTTGCAAATGTCTTTTATTTCATAGTTGCGTTGATTTTTTTTGTCATTCATGAAGGGAAAAAGATCACCTGTTTTGCCTTTATATGTCTGTTATGCAATATTACAAAGCACTGTGGACTGTTACTATCCAACTAAAATATCATCATAAGCTGTCAGAAACAAATACTGGACAGACAGGTGGTATATCTTTTGGGAAAGCTGTTTAGATACAGATTTGTTATCCCATTTGCTCCATCAGTCATTGTAAGCACAGCATACCATTATTTCCTAAAGAGAAAATGTAACTTGCAGTGTCTTATTCCCTCAACAAAATCCACATGGTGGGAAATAAGCCTTTATTGTAATAATCTGGACTATATAAAGGTACTTGTACTAATTTTCTGCATATAGACATTTTCAGCTCCTCTTTGGAGCTGTTGTGAGGTTTTTATAAAAAAAACATACCTCCGTAAGTTGGCTATCTTATAACAGAACTCTGAAGAAGCCAGAGCGTATCTCTAGCCAAGAACTACTGTTTATTTATTTTGGACACTGTGTAAAGTGGATGTGCTTCTTATGATATTTTTTTTCTATTAATAGCACAACAAGAGGATGCTTTAATCAGGTGTAACCAGATCTATCTGGATCAATCCTGTCAAATTTATGTAGGGTCATAGGGTAATCCAAGTTTTAAAGGCCTTTGGGATCTCTCTAAATCCAATCACCTGCTCAGATMGAGGTCAGCTGTGAGATTAAACCATGCTGCTCAGGACTTCTTCCAGTTGGGTCCTGAGATGGGACCATCCTAGGGATGGTGCCTGCACATCTCCTCAGCGCTCTCTGACTATCCTGTTGGTAAGAAAGTTTCAATATACAGCCTGAAACTCTCATTTGCTTTCAAGACAAGGTATCTTGTCTTCTTGTGATGTACTGTTGTGAACACCTGGCACCATCCTCTCGCTGCTTTCCTCAGAGGTGCAGCAAAGTGACTGTGGGGTCCTCCAACACAGCCCTTGCCCCAGGCTGAATAAGCCTTACTCCTTCAGGCTGTGCTTCCATTAACACCGCCCTGGATGCTGTTGGTGCTCTCTGCTGACAGGGTATGCTGCCAGCTCATGTGCAGCTCGCTGCCTTCAGGGCCTTTCTTGCAGAGCTGCACCACAGCCAGTCTCCCCTCAATCTACACTGTTGCAAGTGATTTTTTTAATTCCCAGAAAAAAAAAATGCATTTTTTTTTCAATAGGCTGTAACATGTCAAAAGGCCCTGCCTTCACCTTCAGACCTAGGGCAGCTCTTTCTCTCTTCCCTCTTCATTACCCCCCAAAATCTACGAGCACAACACATGCATTTCCTGACTTTTTCACAATATTGTTTTAGCCCACATAACACTGCACTGTACAGTCTTATCTTAGATATGAATACCATGGGTAATTATGGCAGACATAGGTACCATTCCTTATCTACTTTCTGAAATAGTTATAAATGGCTGAGAGGGGAAAAAAAAGGCTACGGTTCCAATAGTTGCTGTATTTTCACCAATCTGCTGAATGTTAGCTCTCTGTTCAGGCTTGCATTCTGCTTTTTTAAACAGATGGATTATTTACCAGAAGTTTCCATTTTTATTTTAGCAGCAATGTCTTCACAGTTGCCAACACATAATAAAAGTTATTTGTAGAGTTACCCATGCCTACTTGTGAGAGACTTGCTACAGAGAGGTTTCAGCTGTAAAAGCACGGTGGGAGTTCATGATTATAAAAGAAATACAACTTCAAGTGAACACCTACTGACTATATGCAATAGCGAACATTGCTTGGGATATTATTTGGTAAACTGATGTTACCAAAAAAGCTCTCTCTTATTCAGTGAAATTCTGCTCTARCTTTCATTTGTAGCTAGTGAGGATATAGATTATAAAAATTGGATTATAATTTGCCCCTCAGTTGTAGCACAGTCAGTAGTTGGAARCAATCTCATATAAATATGTATAGCACTTCCATACAGAATATGACAAAATAAAGTGTAACAACTGTTTCATACAAACAAGCTCTGTTGTTTGAATAACGTAATAAACCCATGGTTAATTAGGTTTGTTAACAGTACTTGTAAATTGTAAAGGAGTAGTCGTGCTATGGAGGCAGCTTATGAAATCTCCGTTTGTACGCTATTCTCAAAGTTCCTGGAAGAGACTGAGTTTAGAGCTGATGACAATGTCRTAAGACACAGAATGTGCAGAGGTTTTGCTTATTTTGGAAAGAAAGAGCAGAGTACAGCAATCACAGAAATCATTTAATAAATCTGCCTTTTTATTTTCTGCTTTATATTTTGAAAGATTATCGCTCTCTTAAAATAAATCCAACACTAAAGTCTAAATGATCTAGCTTCTTTGTCAGAAGAGCAACCTGACTTCATCTAATTGAGCTGGAAGTTCCAAACATCTCTTCTTTCTTTTTCTCTTTCAAATACGAAATGTAGAAACACCATTCCAAACACTAAAGTTATTTTTTCAAATAGGATTTAAGATGAATTAATGCTGTTATCATCAAATTACAAAATGAACTAATATTGGCACTATCCAGATGACAGACTAAACAGCAGTATTGAAACACTTTGAGAAAACATTGTTTTTTAAAAAGAATTATATACTTAGTTTGCTGAATACAGTCAAAAGCAAAGTATAAATTGATTGCTCAATTGTGGACTGATTGATACAAGTATTTAGGTGGATCTTCCGTAGACTCTTTGWGTAGCAAGACATGAAAAAACAACATTATCAAAAGTTCAAAAGTAATTGTCTTGGTTGGATTGTAATTTTCTTCCCTGTCAATGMCTTTTTTTTCTCCTCTCTTTAAAAACAGGCATACCCATTTCTTACATGTTTCCCCATATGTTCCTTTCCCAAATACTTCTTTTAGCGCTGAGCATTCATTTAAAGTCTGAGTAAAAACCCATTAATAATGACAGAAGGCCTCTACTGCATTCAGTAGGTTTTGGATCAGATTCATGCTTACCTTGGATGCTTTGTATAGCACTGCCAGTGCACTAAGGAATACATAATACAGGGCAAACCTAGCACGCCTCTTGCTTTGTCTTTTCTAGTCATTTAAATGTGATTAAAACTGTTCCCTGGCCCTGAGGCAGACGATTAGAGAGACCCGTGGCYGTGCTATTAAACCTCCTTGCTCTCCACAGCTGCATCCAAATTGTCTCCTGGGAACTGTCCCTGGCCATTTCCTGAGCCATGCCCAGGATCTGTCTGGAAGGAAGCTAGTCTGCTTGGCCCAAAACTATGCCAGGGCCTGCTTTAAGCTCTAACTGCTCAGATGATTGAACTGCAATACCCAGGACATTCCCTGGCACTTTCTCATGGACTAATAGAGACATAGCCCTTTGCCTTGCCAGAATTAGCTGCCATTGTTAGAAAAGAAAAGAAAATCTGCATCAAAGGAGAAAGTGACCAATATTAACTCCACCTCAGGGAATAAATAAATAAATAAAATAAATCAATAAGAAGATAGAAAAAAAGAACCTCAGGCTGGATGGGACTAGCTAGATGAAAGATGGGAATTGCTAGATGAATAGCAATTCAGTGAGGGCGCTCACTAAATTGTTATTCATCTATACTAAAGCTGCCATGTAAGAGTTTCATCCTCACTGGTATGACATAACAATATGCAGGAGAACAAGTCACTCTAGCTTTCTTCTAGTGTTAATGAAAAGTAGAATATCTTTTATGATCTGATTGCCTTGTGTCTGGGCCACTCTCTCAAGGCACATTTCTTTTTCTATTCCTTTCCGGTTTGTTCCAGGGAACTTAAGCTGAGTATATTCCCAACTGAGGAATTTCAGTGCCAGAAGCTAGGCAGGTACTAAGATAGGAAACAATCTCTCCTACTCCGCAAAACATCAACTTCACAAACCAGAAACCACAAACGCTGTGCAAAAAGCTTAAAAACTTTGCCACAAAGGAATTAACACTATGAAAACATATAACACAGTTATAAAAAAAAGATACATGAAAAAGATGGGAGAAAAATAAAACTTTCTGTAAATCAAAATCAATACATGACTTTCACATATTGCTACCATGATCCAGAGCTAGTTGCACGTTATGAATTGTAGAATTAACTTTTTTTAGAAAATGCTACAATTTCAGTAGAGCCATTAAAGTACTACTAGAGAAGAAGTGTTTTATAGCTGGGCTATCACGGCATCTGAACTGCTGAATAGCTTAACTTTCTTGAAACCTATGGCCAGTGTCCAGCAAAATAAAAATTTCAAATCAAGCGTCTTGTAACAATATACATAAATACGAGAGAAGTGACGAATCCTATTAGCTGGCATATGGAATAAAAGATCTCATGGACGGAGGGCATTTGTGATCTGTGCCCTCACTCTCTCTTGTGAGAGTCAGGAAAATGCGGAAACCTAGTGGCCAACCCTGAATGTTTGTTACATTAACTGTGGTAGTTGGACACACTGGGCTGAGAAAAAAATGATGATGACTGCACAAATTAGGCAGATATTTTCTGATGAGGGAAAGGAAGAGGAAGGTTATATAAGAACAGGTCATTTTATTTTGGTCCCAGTGTTCACTGCTGGGTCTTGTTGCACCTTGACAGTTTCACTTGGCATTTCCTGTTTTGCTCTGACCTAGCGCTCAGAAATTCCTTGTCAGTGTAAGCTTGCTAGCTACCCTCGGCACATGTTGCCTGGGGTGTCCTTTTGCTGGATGAATGCGTATTGCTTCAGATTAGTTCAGTTTACCCACATGCAGTCACACTGTGACCTGCTGTAGCATGACTGTTTACTTTGTCTGCCGAGAGCTGGAGGCAAACAGATGCATCTTATTTGCTGAAAGAAATGGAGCAGGATGAAGACTGTCAAGACAGGATTTCCCCAGCCCATTAGCATGCACTGTGTGTCTYGCCCTCATAGCTGTGCTGCTGGCTGCCACTGCTGTGCAAGGCAGGAATTATTCATTGATTTATTTCACCTCATGAAGCCTGCCTGCAGAGAAGCCATTCTCTGCTTTTTTTCCCCCCAGTGATGCTCTGAGGATAAGCAACAACAAATTTGTATCAYTGCTTCTAGCACCCTCTCTCTCAGAGCTATCAGACTGTGTTACAAGTCACTCCAGAAACGTTCTTAAATGGAGCAAGTAAATAYGGCACAAGGGGAACAGAGAGCAATCTGCTTTGCTCCAGGAAGGTACATCTGTGGAAGTGCTGCATGAACACCTGGAAGCTGAGAGGAGAGGAAAGCCATGAGGAATTTAAATTGACAAAACTCACTCTTTTGGAGGCAAATAGCTCCTCTGAAGATTATTATATACATCTCTGAAGAATATTAAGGTGACACTGTTCAATCAGAGTTCAGAAGGGAAGGCTGGTAAAGAGAAGGTTGTTGGAGCACTGCATTAACTCCAAGCTCTGGTCCAGCCTTTAGGAAGCATCAGCTCAATCTCTCCTTAGTAAATGACTTTACAGTGTACACCTGGAACTGAAAATGTTAAGGAAGGTTTCTTCTGCTTTCTCCTGTGATGGACTTGTGTTGTTCCACTCCTAACTTATATTTGTGCCAATTACATAATAATCTACAGAGGTTTTACTCCTCCCTAGAAACAATGTTAGGAATGTCTCAAAGTTATGCAAGACCTTCAGACTTGGTGTGGGAGATAGTGCAAGTGCTTCTTCTCACTGTCTGAAGGACCTTGGATTGTTTGAAACAGAGCAGTTCCCAGCTTGAGAARACGACTGCTGCTGAAGTGGAGAAGGTAACCCTCTTAAATACTGCAAATGATGGAGAATAGAGACTGCCATCTGTCTTGCTTAAGAGCAGTTACACACACTCTTGGAACATCTTTCTAAGGCAGCAGGTACAAGAGAGTCCATCAAGCATACATGTTGCAGAGAATGTGGTTTTCCTTCAACTCAGATGGTTTATAACTGGGTCTCTGCAGAGCTTTCTGAGGCCATTTTTAATCATAGAAGGAAGAAGGAAGACAGCACTGCTTAGGMCAATTTCTTCCCTTAGGAGAAGCATCTTTCCCCTTTCATTTCCCCAGCTTTTCATGTCTAATATGGCAAAAGCAGCTGATTTTGCTCTGTAATAGTTCTGTTTACTGCTAGATATGTTTAAATGGCTGACCAAGGAGTCTATTTCTTGTGTCTGTGTGGTTAATAAACTGCTGGTGTGCTGGAAAAGGAGGAGGCAATTTGCTGAGAAACACAGCTTCCTTTTAAAACTGTTTTCTTCTCACTAATGTGGATGCAACAGTTCTTTTTGAAGGCAAGCATTTAAGTTTGTTTACTTTCTTGTGTGGTATCTCAGTAACAGAACAGCCATTACTGTTGGGCTTCAGCTGCTGTTGAAAGGAATTATATGACTGTCTCAGCCCTCCTCCTCCTCAAACACAGTTGCAAATACYGTGAAAATAAACAAACAGAAAGCCAACAAACAAACAGACAGACAGGGATTTGCTACTGCCAACAGCATCACATCAGGTTTCGCYACAGCACAGTTCTACTGAGATTTTTCAGGATCTCTGTCATACCAGCTCTGGTACTGACTTCACAGCATAAGTCTTAGTGCAATGGTGGCTGGATTGGGCAGAAGGATTTTTTCTGTGAATGCTAGGGATAATCCAGGGAATCTGGTTGGGTCACCTGTACTGCAATTCACCCTTTCAACCGGGGACAGGTATTCTGGAAAACAAGATAACATTCCCAGTTTTGAAAATCAGTCTTCCAAATAACAATTGACTTTACAGATGTTTCTTTGGTTTGTCTTTACGTTCTTTTGCAGGGATACTGTGATGGTCAATGACATGTTCATGTACCTCCAAACAGGAACACACGGCTATCACAGAGACCATGTGGTAACTATCTATACTGTACAACCTGTAGTAAAAAACTGTCACTACATACTACTAATACATCAGCATCATAATGGAACCAGCCCTTACAATAAACTAAAAGAATAGTGCTAAAATAATGTAATATTGAACTTCAGGGATAAAATCTGCTTAATATGTTTTTCCTTTAAAAAGTTGCCCTACTCGGAGGACAGTAATTTTAAAATAAAGCTAAAACTCTTGCCAGAACAGCCCTGAACCTGAAGGTTTATTTATTATCGCATTCACCGGTGGACTAAGGATGAAGGTGGATGCCCCAAATCTCCTACAGATCCTACTGATACAGTGCAGCTGTGATGAGACAGTATGAGGGTTGGGGGACTCCTGTGTTTCTGACCACATCTTTTTTCCAGTCTCTGTCCAGCTCTTTCCTCTTGCTTCTCCATCTTTATGGGCACACAGAGGTTATATAGATCTTTATAATTTCATATAGCGATTTGCACTTGTTCTACCAAGAACTTATGGTAACCATTGAGCGGCTGAATTTTGTGCAGTCACAACTGCAAGAATCTTGGATACCTGAACCAGCAGATTTAGAACCATTTCTGCTTATAGCAGACACAAGTACATCTTTGGCTGCTTTGCCTCTATATGACACATTGATCACTGTGCAAATGGCCCCTTCTGACAGACACTTATGTCAAAAAGCAGATCTCCTCCTTGATTGTATTTTCAATAAAACAAACAAATAAATATACAAACAAACAACCGCCCCAAATCTCTACCTGAAGGCCTAAAGTCACCACTGCAAGTGGGATGTTACTAAAAACTTTGGACTTAAACTGTGGCTAAGCTGATCCAATACAATGTGGCTGTTGTGCTCCTGTTGCATATAGAATGAAGAGACATGAAGCAGTTCAAACCCAAGAGCGTCTAAACAAAAAGGAAATTAGCTTAGAAAAGGAATGCCTGAAGATCTCGGAAATGGACAGAAAAAACCAACAAAAATCTGGCTTAGCTATAAACATGAGAACACCTGCACCAGGTCAAACCAAAGATCTCCAGGATCCTTTTCTGACAACTGTATATACTTAGGGTATAAGACCAGGTCAAAAGTATTTCCTTCATTATCCTGGGTTTGCACAGCCTCCTCTATACTCCACTCTTTTGCATGTGTGTAGGGGGCTGCTGAGATTTGTTTTATTTTAATTAAAAATACTTAAAATGTAATATAAATATATAAATAGCTCTAGCTGCTAGAGCAGCGGGATTGGACTAGATGATCTCTAGAGGTCCCTTCCAACCTCAACCGTTCTGTGATTCTGTGATCCTGTAAAGGTTTAGGACAACAAGAATTCATTTTTCACTTAAAATATAAATTAATTTTGATTTGTATTTTTTTTTAATAAGCTTCAGGTAAAATAAAATGTCTTCAGTATTCATACATAAAGCTTATCACATCACAACAGAAAATCAAAGCAAATAACACATTAAATGATTTTAGGCTGTGAGAGCAAATAGTGGAATCAGCCTCCACCTCATGGAAGGGAAACAGTACAGTGATTTTTTTTTTTTTTAGGATAGAAATATAAAATTCTCAGCAGCGAAAAAGTACTACTTTTCAGAAATTCTATAAAAGAAGTGGAGAATTATGCTTGATGTAATGCATTTAGCTTAAAACAATAAATCTCTTCTATAACAAATTATCCAGAAAAAAAGTAGATATATAGATGGACAGATTACAGATTAAGGAGATTATTTTTAAGATGATAAAAAGTTTGTAAGCATTAAGTGAACAGGAATGAACTGTAAGAACCATTTCACTGGTCTCTTCTATCGCATTTTCGTTCTGCAGTAATGAAAATCACAATTATTTCTTTAAAAAAAAAAAAAGAAAAAAAGAAAAAGGAAATCACCTAGCACAGGACTCTCTGACCTATATTGCAATTGCACTGCCAGAATTTCAATCTTCTCTTTGCTGTTTTCCACACAGAGCATCTACAGCCAACTAAGCAAGCTACAGGATTATACTGTGACTCACTGCAGCATTACACTCTTATTGGCTTTTTCCCCACTTCTTTTGACCCAGTGTAAGAAAACTGAGATTCAGATCGAGAGCTGTAAGTAACCTATGGTGAATCAGAGTGATGACTTTCCCATGCTTAGATATCTAATCTGAAAATTAGTCATAGAAAGTCATCCTCATTCCCTGTCAATTAAGGCCATTATATAAACTGGTTTTAATCTCTCTCTGAGAAGTGTTGTGAAGCCTAATTCATTAAAGTTTTAATGCTTTCAGAATGTTACCTGAAAAATGTTATGGAAGTGCAATGTCTCATGTAATCATTTCTCTAGCTTTCTCAGGCAAAAGAAGATAAAAACTGACAATACAGATTTTGTATTACTTGTGTTTTGTAAGTTACAACTTTTGCCACAAAGAAAACTATTATATTGCATCAACATAATGTAGGAAAAATAAGGTTCAGATATGAATATTATCTTAATAAGTTGTGTAAGAGGAAAAACTGAGTGGCTTAGAAGATAAGGACCTAGGATTTCATCTCAGAAATCCCAGTAGGAATTTAATKTGCAATTCACTGTTGAGAAGTTAGTTGCAAAATAGCAGTTTAATCTGCTGATCGAGGGAATTTATTTACCCATATGCCTGCTTTTGTCAGGATTGTATTCCATATTCATACACAATAAATCCTGTAATTTTCCAAATCTGAGCCAACTGCATTTGGCATGATTATGTCATGACCAGGTAAAACTAAATATCTGCATCTGTCAGATGTTGCAAATATTGCAACTATTCTCCTCTGACTTCTAGTGCTTAAATTGGAGATGATGGAATAACTCACTGATGTGTGAAGTACCTTGAAAACATTTCTCTTAGAAGGTAGGTACAGTAAGGACCCAGACAATTAATGTATACCAAAAAAAATGGATAAACATCTTACTGATACATTGTTATCAATCTGTTGTTTGTTGTTTGTGCACCTTTGATGTTACTACTATGTAAGTTGCTAACCTGTTTTGAAAAGATTGGATCACTGAAGTATGTACTGACCTGTCCATACAGGTCTACTTATATCGAAACTCTAATGACATCTGAGGAAACTTTCAATCCCGTAGGCTAAAGAGTTAGATAAAGGAAAGGTCTTAATTTTATTTCTTAGGACTTGGGCACCTAAATCTTCATGGCAAGTTTGCACCTTCTTAGACTCAGAGGCTCATGAATTATCTATGTCATCTTTTTCTAAACAAAATGAAGCAGAGAAGGCTTTATTTTAATAGTCTGTCTGTGAGCAAATTCTCTCAGGTTAGAATTTCATTTGCTCAGTACCTTTGTGAATATGTATATTCATATGTGTATACCCCATGTCTGTGGGGGTGTATGTGCCTTGTATACATACATACATATTTATCCCTTATCCATATGAATAATGACTCCACCAATGTGGGTGGATGTAGCATGGATGATGGAGTGGGCATTACTCCATCTTTTGTTCTGAAGTTGAAACTATTCAATTTTGCATGGGATAGCTTATTAACTGTATGAAATCAACTTAGCAGTCTGTGTACTCATACAGGCTGAGAGGAACATAATTCTTCCCTGCTCCACAAATACAAAATATGAAATATGTCAACATGTAAAAAGCCCCTTCCTTCCCAGGACTCCCTTACAGGTTGAAAAGTGAGAAACACTYTTCAAAAAAGTTTGTACATTCTGCTAGGAGGATGGTTTTGTGCTTACAGCATTGAACTGGGTTTCATGATGTCTGTTTTTAAATCTAATATCCCCACCTAGAGATCCTGGGGTGCAGATGTGGAAACACACGTTCATTTAGTTTGTATCTATCTGATCTGAAAGCTAAGGTTTCTCTCCAGAAACCAGGTGGAACAGAAGAAAAGGGGATGTTTGTGTGTGTGTGTGTGTGTGTGTGTGTGTGTGTGTGTATTATGGCTAATCTGCATTCAGGTCTCATTTGACATGGAATGAGAAAAAAAAAAAAAAAAAGAACATGTTTAGCAATACAGATGTAGCTTCAGTGACAACCTCTTTTTTCTGACCTTGGTGAAATCACTTCTCATTTTCCAGTTACTACTGTTTTGCTGATTTAGACTACAAGTTCTGCAGAGCAGAAAATTTCTTTTATGACATGCACAATACTTTGAAATTGCATACTTTGTGATTCTATCATTATTTGAACATCTTCATGCTACTACTGCTTACTATTACATTAAAAAAAAAAAAAAGTCAGATATATCCAAGGTAAGCCAGCAGGTAATGAAAGTTGTTGCCATTTAATTATTGTTTTGTTGCCTGTGTGAAAGAAAGGTGATCTCGATTCAGTTCACAATAAGCCAGCRGTCCATCACAAAACCACAAATTCATTTCACTGCCATGTTAGATGATCTTTTCCCACAGAGGTGTCAGGAGGCACAAGGATATCAGTGTTCTCAGGCCTTGAAATTACTCCTTCAGGTAAGAAGGAGGCATGCTGGAGGTCTGTTTGTATTGCACTTTTATTGGCAAAGACACTTTTATCTCCAAGGCTGATGAACTGGTATAGAAACATTGATTTCTGTAAAAAGTTTTCCTTGACCTCAAAATGGTGCATAGTTCCATTTCCTATTTTGAGTTAARATTCTGACTTATGTTAATAAGCAAAATCACTCAACATTATAGAAGCCTACTCTAGATACAGTCTTTAATTTTCATAAATTTACCATATAACCTCATATAGGTAAATTACTACTACTAAATAAAAAGGTTTGAGGAAGGGAGGAGTCTTCCAAGAACTTAATATGCATTAGGCAAGAGGTGATAAAAGATCACAAGATAAGACCAGGACAACTTCTGGCTTCACATAACATGGTCCACTGTACTGCTTGCCATATTACACTGCATTAGAAGTTGAATAAAAGGTAATATTTAGTCCAGCTGCTTCTAGAGTGGACTGAACACAAAAAGTACACAACATGGTGAACTGTAAAAATTCTTCACACATTCAACTGTATTTCTTCATAACTTCCAATCCATCTACTCATCATTGAGCTATTCATGTGTAACAGCGCTTAGCATTGTACAGTAGCTCCCTGGCTCATAAAATATTTATTTTTTTTTTGTTATTGTATGTCCTTCTTGAACTTTGACCTTTCATATTTAGTGCTTTCTTGATGAAATATTTAGTAGTAAAATGTTTTCCATGTGAAAAGTAAATTCAGAGCTTTCAGATGGCATGGTCTGTTAATGTACTAGCTTCAACCCATAAGAGACACAGGTTGAATTCTATTCTTGGTCATATTTGGTTGAAAATTGAATTTACAGAAATTCTCAAACCCAAAGCAACATTGGTAGCATATGATAAAAGTAAATTTGCTGATTTGGTTGGAGTGGACATAGCACACTCATTCACAAGGCATWTTCAGTGAACTTAGAATAGCTGCATGGAAACAGTTCACTTTAAAATCTTGGAGTTACTTCTCAGTGAATAGAATGTCTTACTGATATAATAAAACAAGATCCCCAACATAAAAATATCTTGAACATATTCACAGATTATTATTGCTCTCTGTTAATTCTGTCAAAGCAAACCCACTGTAACGTCCCTTTTACAAATCTCATCAATTCATATACTTAAAGTAACAAACAAGGCATTCTCTTGAGACCAGGAACTGATGAAACTGGGATTTGTAACTCACAAGGGAATGAATTCAGCAGCTAGGGAAATAAAAAGTCCAAAAAACAATTTTTCAAGGTCAGGAACATCCACAAGGGCTCTATCTGCAGTGGTTTCTCTGATGTATTTTTGAAATCATTGCCTCCTTCTCATATTTGGTTGAAAGAGATCAATCGCTGAACAGGTTCTGAGTGGGGGAGTGACAAGCCAGCAGACATACAGATACATTCATATCCAGAATAAGCTCAAGCATCTGATTCTGCTCTATTACATCTACATAAATCAGGATATGTTACTTAAATCAATGAGTAGTACATATAGACAATGACTAAGAAGATAATCTATCCCATTCTCTTTGGCATTGTACTTCAAAAATGGSACTTTGTATCTCCCATTTTGAACATGCTACACACAGCAATAAGGACAGATAGAAGTGAAGAGGTAGAGAAAAGAGTGTGGAGTGTCTATCACGCTGAATTTTAAATTCATAACATTTTATATAAATTATATGTTGTACACAAGTCATGTTGTTTGGGAAATGTTAGTATGGGGAAAAGTTTCTGTATGAAATGCACTGCATTTCTCAACTGTAAAAGAGTAGAAGCACTCTTTTAAAAAGAAAATGAAATGAAAGCTGAACTCAGTGGATATGCTGGATAGGCTTTACTTAATTAATTGACTTTGAAAGTTGAGAACTTAAAATTCTACTTTGCTACCTATTTAAATGTTCTTCTCTCTAGTGGAGAGATAAATGTGAGAGGAATCCAGCTTTCATAATGAAAGTGTAGTTTATAGCCTAGTTTGATGACTAGATATTTAGCTTTTAAATTGAGAAACTTAGGTCAGAAACATTTCATCCTTACAGAGCACCTAAAAACCTTTTTACCTCAAGATGAATTTTCGTGATTCGGAAAAGATATATATCTTACAGTAATATCATTAAATACTCCATTATCTGCACAAGGCAAATAACTAGCTGATAGGGCCTGAGGAGTGTGTTTCCAAAAACTGTTAGCAAAATGGAAAGCTTTGCTGTTTTTATAGTTGTTTTCTTGCAACAGATGCAAAAGATGTTCTACAGATAGTAGAAAGCCAGGACATCAAGTAATATGTGGATATGTTCATTAGTACATGTGAGGAAGAAYTAGAACAAAAGGATAGCACAGGGGAATAGATCTTGTGGCAGCATATTTGTCTCAGGTTAATTTAGGAGAAGAAATATGGCAGTATTACCAGATTCACACTTTCATGGAAATTAAATAATGCAATCTTAAAATATGTTGTCTTCCAGGAAGATAGTAAAATGAAATATTATTACATATTTCATTCAAGGTATTGCCAGAGGCTGATACCATAAACTAATTCTCACATCACCTAACATATATGCTGGTATGTGAAAAAAATCCATTAAATATGTGTGTCTTAAATTAAAAGACACACATTAAAATGACAGAAATGGTGATACCACAGCGAACACCTAAGGCTTATACTTTTCATACATAATGTATTATTTTTCTTATTTTTTTGCCTTATGACCACAGAAGATCTTAAAAAACAAACAAACAAAACCCAAAAATTCAAATAAAAAACTTTTTTGGAGGTACTTTTACTAACTCTACCACTTTCTAATGTAAGACTGGTGCAGAAGGAACAGACCATACAGAAGCAGAAGCATGTAGTAGTCCTACCTTCTGGTTCCCTGATCTTCCTTCCTGCTGCAGATTTTCGTAGCACACTCCGTCCTGAGTTGAACAAACTAGTTAACTCATCAAGGGGACTGGTCAATGACCTTGAGTTTGTAGGACTATATGGAAATGAAGMTGATGAATTAGAGTTTGATTTCCTGTGATCTGCTCTTGCCAACTTCGGGGAATACGGCAGTTTAGAGAATGGAGAAGATGAGCATCCAAGTTGAGCAGAATTTGGTCTCTGAGGTACTTTTGACAGATCTGAGTTTGTTCCTGTTTTTCCTGTATTAATCAGAAAACYAGCACAAGTGTCTGGAGGAAATGCAAAATGCGTGGAAGCCCGGTAGGAAATAGGAGGTGGTATTGGAGGAGGAGGTGGTGGGAGAGGAGGAGGGGGTGTTGAAGGAGGAGTCACTTTGCTGGAAACATTGAACACAACCAAGCCAGGAGATGCTGGTCTTTCATTCTCCCCTTTCTGATTTTTGGAGTACTGTGGTGATAATGGACTTGAGCCTTCTGACTGAACAGGGTATTTTAAGTTGGTTTCCAAGACAGGAAGCTTTTTGACTTCTAGTGGTGTTAGAGGTGATTCATCAGAAGCAGGTGAACACGTGACAGGTGTTGGAGGAAATACAAGAAGTGGTGGCCTGTGAGGGAGCAGGTTTGGGAAAGGGGCTGGAATGTCACATGAGTCTTTATAATTGAAAGCTACTTGACTGTTTCCATCCAGCTCTTCGATATTGATCCTTTTTTTGCTTTCAAAGAACAGCGGAGGAGATCCAGTGACTACTGGAATTATTCCATTACCATTGCTCCCTTCTTCTGGTAGAAAATACTTCATTTCTTCATATACAGACTCTCCTTGCTCTGGGCTTTCTGTTTCAGCAGAACTGCCCTTCACTGCATTCCCTACCATTTCAATATACACGGGCTCATTTTCCTCCTCTTCCTGTGACATATACAGACTCAAAGTACCATGCTGTGGCCCCTCAGTAGATGCTGTTCTCTGTACATTTACAATATCATAGACGACTGGTTTAGTTACAGTGCTTGCCTGTTTCACCTCCCCTGGCTTTTGGCCATTTTGGCCAGGTATTTCTTCGTAAGAGCCACTAAGCTTTGTGTTGGGGCTTCGTTTTGGTTTTCTGGGAGGGATTTTTTTCATTGTACTGTAGTCATCGCTGTGTGGTCTTGGACGGGTCAGTACTAGGAAAGTGAAAAAGGTATGTGTTATTAACAGATCCAAGTCTGTTTTCCCTTGCACAGGTACAGTACTTAAGCCTTCAAATCTTGCCCATATTTTTATAATGAGCGATAGTCATGAAAGCAGGTAGCCAATCAAAAGCATACAGGAAACAAAATACAAACTTYCAGCTTCCAGGCCACAAGCCTTTGCCAAGTGGCATACAATATCTGCTTTACCTGTCACTACAGTCACTAAAAAGTGAGATGCAAACACCTGAGAGATTATTTTTTGAATCCAAATGTTCACTGAAAGGTCTCTTATAAATGCGCATTCCCCAAGGGAGAAGGGTAAACTAGGAGTTTCAGGATGTTGCTGCTTTGGCATATATATTATTGACAGTAACTGAAATATCCTCCTTTCATGTAAATATCTATAAAACCCTAATCACAGGCATTATTTTAGGCCTGCCTCTGCTTCTTTTGTGCTGCTGTGTGGAAATAATTTATGAAGTCAGGGAATGCCACAGCCTAAGGGGAATTCCCCAACTGAGTATACAGATAACAAAACTAGGCATCTCTTCACAGCCCCCAGGCAAGGAAGTGGTGGAAGGAGTAGATAGCTAAGATCAGTAGGTGACAGGTCTTTTAAGACCAAAATTAGATGGCATAAATCAGAGTTCGCCTTGGATGAAGGTTCAGGAAACTGACATAAGTTTTGGCAAAACAGTACAGCAGAGAAGCTGGTCCTATTATATCAAATATACAGAAGAATTCCATAGGCATTTTGTAAGTGTGTATAAACATTAGTGCTAAGGCTACACATATGAATACAAATTGTCCTTCTTTCAGAAAGCTCTACTGCAGTCCAAAGTGTTTACACTTTGACTTTCCAAGGAATTTGACCAAGGGGAGGTTAGGAAAAAACTGACTTACATTTAAACAGGATATGATAACAATAATCACTATGCAAGAAAGAGCTTCAAGATTAGAAAATGTTTGTATATAGCTTTAGGCCTAACCTGAAGGACCTTCCCTGATATACTTGGAGGACCCTTTCAACAAAACATGACTACTCTAACTTATTGGAGGAATGTTGAATACATCCACCTTATTCATCYTCTATTCATTCATTTCAAGGGTGAGGGAGGACAGAACAGTTTAACTGAAATGCTTTTCCATGCACTGAGACAGGCTGGGACTTTCGTAACACTTCCATTCTAACTGAAAAAAAAAAAGGTCATTGTAACCAAGTTGTGTATATCACAAACGTGGTATGACTGAATGCACAAATTATTCATGCTAATCTAAAAAAAGTAGGACAAAATTTAATGTTCAGCTTGTCAAAACTGAACATTCAAGCACTCTGTTTTAACTATCCAAGATATTCTAACATACAGTTTAGAAGGTGAAGCGAAATAGGCAACAGGGTAACAGAGCTGAAGATGACAAAGACCCTTTGTCTCTAGGGAGAATTGGGCAAATCTGTTTTGGCTGTTGACAAACTATGCAATTAGAACACATGAGCAGATATTAGCTGATCTGGGAACAAATGACAAATTGACTAATTTTATTTATTGCCACTGAAAACGTTTTAAGGAAGTGGGGCTCCTCAAAGGTGCTTGACTGCATTTAAAAGCATCAAAGCGAGACRCAAATCAATAACCTAAAGTAACATTTGTGCCGGTCTCTCTCTTTTATGCCTAACCTTCATTAGCGGTTTCCTTAGAAGCTGCCGACAAGCAAGCGCTAACAGCCTCGTAGGACGCGCTCAGTCGCGTGTTGGGGTCCCGCTTTGGCTTGGGAGGAGGCTGTTTCCTTGGTGACGGCAGGCTATTGCCATCATCCATGCTGAACACGGAGTGCAGGGAGGGGGATCTGATGGATGATCCCGCCGCAGAATGTACCAAGCCGTCCACCGCCATGGGGACAGGGACAGAGCTGGAGTGGAAGTGCTTGGGCGTTCGACAGCCGGCAAAGCTCTCCTCGGGGACCTTCCCACCCTTGTCCTCAGCTCTGAAAGCGCAGAAAAGAGGCCCAGATGCATTATTCAAATGATAACAATGAACCTGTTCATGCAAACATAACAGCAGCTTTTTGGTAAACAATCTCCCAACTCYCCTGCTGCGCCCAGGGGATGTGTGTAGTAATCTTCTGACAAACAAATCCAGATCAAGCTGCTAGCTTTCTTCCATTTCCTGATTTATGATAAATCAGGACACTGGCCCTTTTTTTTTCCGCACAAATGCAGCTTTCCTTAAGCAGTTTCATATTGTTGATCAGACATCCACTGAATGAATTGTTCACACTTTGATTGTTACACACAATCTAAAGCTGGGTTTCCAATCTGAATGATAATTTCTCAGAAATCCATTTTAATAGGAAGTTACTGAGGCAGTGAATGCTAAGCCTTTATCATTATTTTCTTAAAGACAACTGTAAATTCTATTTAGATAATCCAAAGATTTAAAATACTAGATGACCTTTACTCAGTTACTCTGGCTTCTGGGGATATTCTACCTAGATACCCACACATATTCTTTTTAAGTTTAATTACTAGTTATTATTTTGTTGATTTTGGCTACATCATTATAAATAGCCTATCATTTAAATCACAGTTGTAGACAGTTTCACTTACTGAATTGTTTTTCCTGTTGCTTTTGCTATTTTAATATGTACTGAGAAACAATGCTTTAGCACTTGCTTCCAATAAACTGACTTCTTTAAAATATTCATCTAATGACTTATTCCTACAAAGTAAAGATGTCGAAAACTTTTAAATTTTGAATGATATTATATTAGGTAGGAGATGCTTATGTCATCATTCTACAAATAACCTTTTTTTTTTTTTCTCAGATGTAATTTTGCATTTAAAAAATGTGGTTTTGTATTTCCAGCAGAGCTAGAATTCAACTATATGATATAGCCAGCTGTCCATGTACTAAATGAAATAGCTAAAGATGAAAGCTTGATGCTCAGTGGATAATTTGTTTTCACTGTAATGTTTAATTACAGTCTTTCCTACAAAGCATTTCCTCCAATATGTAATCACTGGGATGTTTGGAGCTAATTAAGCAGATGCACTGCCATTTTCATTTTAATAAAAATTACTGACAAAAGTAATGAAAGCAAAGGGASTTGTTCCTGATGAGAATTATTTTCCTATGGAAGAATAAACATTTGTATGTCCAGCAAATTAGAGGCAAACACAATGTGCCTGCCTGCAAAGGCTAGCTCTGCCCTTTCAGATGTCTGTGAATAGATGTGGGGATTCAATCCCAAGCAGGAACTCTCCAGTACGTACTAGATTTGGACCACAGGTATTTCTGGAAACTGTGGTGAGAACTAAATCCTGACTCTGAACAACAAACAACAACAACAAAAACGTGGCAGATTTTTAAGTGAGAGAAAAGGATCTTCTTGACAACCTCTCTAGTCCTGTAGACAATCGGGATTTATTTGTTTGGACCTCAATGCTTTTCAATGGTTTCCTAGCTGCTTAACATCTTGGCAATTTCCTAGTGTTGGAAGTCAGAGGAATTTTGCTTTGCTTAATTGCTTTGGTTAAAGTCCCACTATAACCGACCTTTTACAAGTATATAATAAATGCTCAGTGACTTAAAAAAGTTCCTGTAAAACAGCATCTCCTGAACCAGATATAACATGTATCTTTAACTTTCCGGAATGCATGACCTGATAAAAAAACAAAATAGTGTTTAAGATTGATTTGAGGCAAGCATATACTTGAGAATCCACTTTCAACTCTCTTGTCACTTCTATGACTTCGTAAGTTGGGAAGAAGTGCGCTAAAACTGGAGATGTGCTTTAATTCTTCACTCTATAGCACTGAATATGTTTTCTCTTCTTACCTTTTAGGGACTTCTTCTGGTCTGATCCTAGCCTCTAACTTTTCCCTGTGATAAGCAGCATTCATTTCATTGCGGAGTCGGTCGTTTTCCCGAGCAATGTCAGATGCATTTTGAATGACCAAGGCATCATATGTTTTCAGTCCCATATCCTCAGCGCTCTGCAGGAAGCTTTGGATTGAGGTGACTTCTTGCTGTTTGATGCTCATCTTCTGTATTAAACGCTGACGGGCTAGGAATCCTCTTACAACTATCGTAACAGAAGCAAAAATATATGGATCAATGAAAGAGAACTAATTCATTAGTGAATAATGCAGTAATATTGTATGTTCTGCTGCAAAAGCATTTAAATCAAGTTCAGCTGATAAAAGAATACAAAGAATGAAAGAAATGCAACTGCATATAAAACCATCATACTAAAACGGAACTCTTTTTGTTTTATATCGGCAGTGCTTAAAGGAAAGCATGATGGTAAATTCATTTATAAATTTGAACTAACACAACTCAAAATGTTTAGTTTCATTGAATATTACTGTTCCTTATACTACAACTGGAAACATGTATATATGTTGCAGAATGTAAAAGCATACATATACATTGTAAACTTCCTATGTTTCCAAATAAAACCTTTGGTAACTGAACCTATGATTTAATTCAGTAAGAATACAAATTTCTTTTTTTTGGTTGTAGTCAATTTAAAATAATGTTTTAAATATTTCAGTGTACTAAATTAATAATAATAAAAAAAATGATAAAAACCACCTCAAGACTTTTGAGTGAGAAATCATATCAAGGACTTTTTTCTTCTCCATTTTCTTTCAGCCAAAACAATGAGATAAGTCTAATGCAAATTTCTGAAATGTTTCTCTTACACCAAGTCTGCACTTTTCAGGTTAAAATTTTCATCTGCATTGCATCATCTTTGACAGCTCTCTCATGCTGAGATAAGATTTTGGTGTATTTTCTGTATTATTTCTGAATTATTTTCTGTGTTTTCCTATGTAAGTATAGACACTGCATAGCACCCAAACTAAACCATCTAATCTCCTGAACTGAAGAAGTGCCCAGCTGATTGTAAACAGAAGGTAGGGGTACTTCTGTGGCCCTTAGCAAATAGGCCCCTAAATTGAACCTCTATCTGCATGTGGTACTGGTATTTTTTTAGCTTATGCTCTGGCTTGGAAGAGAGTTACTAGTGAGAATAAGCTTTTGTATTTTGTTCTTGCTGTTTTTGTTGAAGCAGAGGGCAATGTAAGATGTTTTCTATTATAATCTCTGTCCTTGTTTATATATTTAAAACAAGACAGTTTTAGAGATGCTCAGTGCCTGGCTGATGAAATACAAGGAAATACAAGAAAAGTTAATATTAAAATACTAGCAGTGCTTGTGTCCAAAATTCAGTGGTTTGGAATCATACTGGTTTATCTATTTAGAAATTATTTATAATGGGAAAATTTGAAGATTTACATTTTTATAATTATAACCAATATGCCACTTCCTATTCCTTTAGTTACATTCTATAATAAAAAATAACTCCTTAAACACCTGAAATATCATTGCATTTACCTAATTTCGTTGAAAAGAAAATTCATAGCTGACTTCTGTCGAAAATTTTATGAGAGCTCACATTGGATATACACATTACTGAGTATGAATTCATAATATTGTTGTTGAGAAGGTAATGAACACATGTACAGAGCATTACCAGGTTCACTGCTCACAATAACATAAAATTGGAAAGAGTGTAATAATCCAGAATTACTCCTTCTCCTGAAGAATTTTCTTTAAGACCATTTGCTACAGAGTAGATAGGATATTTGATAAATGGTTGAGCATCAAATCCTTCATGAATGTGGAAAATGCCTGTCTTTCAAAGTTTCAATGCATTTTTAAAAGTTTATGTGTGTAGATGTGTGCATTTCTACTTGGACAGAAGAAAAATAAGTAGACAGTAACACCATGAAGATGGGTTAGGAGAAGAAATGACAGAGGTTAATCCTCCATCAGAACTGTTTCCAGGTAGGAGTGGTGCAGGTAGCCTGGTAGAAATGTCTCGTAAAACGACATCCTTTAGAGCTAGTGACAACATTTAGATACCATGCAGCTACTCTGAACTTTGCACATGCATCAAATTTGAGAGGTTTTGAAGAAACATTCAACAAATTTCTGTCAGGAAGATTGGCAGACACACACTCCCTCTTCTGTTTGCACACATTTTCATTAACTGAAAGCTCCATTTGAAAATGGACATTTCATGACAATTCCTTTTTTATAAGAGCATTTCAAAGATTTTGTTTTCAGTTCAGCACAGAGCAGAACCCAATTCAATAAAAAGATGTTCTGAAATGAGACTGTTATCTCCTAGACTTCTACTGCTTTGTTTCATCTACCAAATACCACATACCAAATACCAATTTGTCTTCTGCACTTGTTCCTCATTTATGTAGATCCGAAGTAATTCTCACTTATGCAAATTAAAATAATTGAGGTTAGCACCCTCAAGGAAGAGAAATATCTATTTCTTTATAGTTCATCTAAGGATAAATATCAGAAATGTGGAAATTCAAGCAGGCTGTGGATCTGGCTTCTGTGACAAATGTATTAATTATTGTGTATGCAATGTATTAAAGTTAATTCCTAATCCAGCTGAGCTCTTAGGAAAGAATTTCCAAAGGATGGACTTTTCTACAGGTCCAAACATTTTCTCAATGATTTGATATGATCAAAACTTTGCATAAGTAGATCTTACAGTTGTGAAAAAATATGACAAAACCCTTGAAATTTTTGATCCTTTGTTTAAATAAAACTTCCTACACACAATTTTGCTTTAATTTGACCTCTTTCTTGACATCAGATAATTTTCAGAATAGCAGAAAATCCTTATTTGAATTGCTTTAATTTTTATTCTAAACTGTGGCAATGCTGAATAGATTAGCAGAAAGACTGAGGTAAAAATGGCCTCTTTGGCTGAGAACATTTTGGGGTGAGGTGTTTTTTCCTTTTGACTCAAGTGTTTTCACAACCTCCCAGAGCAATTTGATGTGCCAAAAAGCCAGCTTACTGTCAGTTTACAACTGTAGCTGCTTGGGAAGAGTTTATTCTGTGAGCTACTGTAGTCTGCCTATCCCTTAACCATTCAAGTTCTTTATTATCTCAATTTTTCCAGACTGCAGATAAGAGAGAAGTTTTGGATGCACAGATTTGCAGAAAATGCCTTTTCAACATAGCTTAATTAAAAAAGAAATGTGTAACGAGCCAAGATCATCTTCACCATTCAGGCGGAGTTTGGCAGATGCCTGTTCTTTCGACTCTATCAAGCATAGATTTATCTGAGGATGCTTTACATTTTGGTGTAGTGCTATATTAAAGTACTCTCTGTATAAATTTGAATCAGAAAGATAAATATTTGAATTCTTTCATAACTCTGTATATGAAGGGAAAATGGATAAACCTCTATTGCTAGTGAATGCAACATAGCTATGCTGCATTAAAAAAAAAAAAAAAAAAAAACCCAGAAGTTTAAGAAATTGACTTCAATCTCTACAGTGTGCAGTCTGGTGCAGTCTCTATAACGTCCTCAATACTCATTCCTGAACTGCTGATTCTGATTCTGGTTCTGCTAGCTTTGAGTTTTCTCTTCTTTCCTACATTTTCCACTATATCCTCTCAGTGAAGAACAGCTAACTCAAATGAAAAGTGGTTTATATACTTTCATATCTGCAATATTATTCATCTGACTTATAAGAAAAAAGGTGTCTGCCTTCCAATTTTCCTTTAAAAAGGTGCTAATGGGAATTATTGAAGACCTCAGCCAAATACATATATAATGTATTGTGTGAAGGAAGCTTCTTCATGCAAAGCAATATTCAAATTTTCAACAGTTATTTGAATTTTTGTTAGGAAAGGGAGCAGAAGTGGCAGGAAATCAAGTGCAGTGGGTATCTCCTTAAAAAAAAAAGTAATTGTGACCTTAATAAAAGCACTGACGTAAGTGAAAATAAAAACACCTAAACATAAGAAGTGCTGCCAGATATGAAAGCTACAACAAAAGGAGAAAAAATAAAGAAATCTAAACTATTAAATGATTAACTTTGTATTTAGTGTTGCTATATGTATACATACTAATTTTGCATCATTGTTGCTATCTGTAATTTGCAACAAGAAGTTAAAGGAGATATTGATACTTTGAAAAATTACTGAACATATTATAAAACGGAAATATTTAAGATATCCTTAGTTTTAATCACATCCAGCAGTTTGCCATAAAATTATGTTTGATAGACAAAAAGTCTTTTTCAAGCATTACCAATGTCAGTCTGGCTTCCAAGAAATCTGTATAAGTAGTTAGCTGGAAATGTGTCTTTTGGGAAATATATAAAATACAACAATTATTCAAGGAGAAAACATTCTTTTCAATGTTCCTGTGCTCAGTGTGCAAAGCTATAGCTCATGATTATTTGTTCTGTAATTGTTACCTTTTTGGCACGTTATAATTTTCTTCTGAAGCTGAAGGCACAAATCGTTGAGATGGTCAGCTTGCCAGTATTTAAGAAACACTTTTCGAACTCCTATCTAGAATACAAACAGCAGGGTTAAACCTTCACATAAAGAAAAAAAAGAGTCAAAATAATGACAGGTAAATAATGATAGTACATTTAAAATCCAGCTAAGACTTGGGGCAAGATTTGCAATTCAAGAATAGCACAATGTCAATGCTTGTTCAGCGGGGCAATATCACTTGGTGTCCTAAAAGATAAATTAGGAAAAGTCAAACAAACTCTAAGGCACATAGTTCAGGTCCAAAACAGATACCACAGAATTCAAGCTAAGCACAAGTTGGGAAAAAAAGTATTCTGAATGCAATTTAATTATTTTAATGTGCTAGTCAAGGTAATAGAAAATAAGTTCTGACATTTATATAACATGGGGATGTAAACAAGGATAATGGTGATAACGCCATAAACCTATGTGAAGCAGAAAAAGAATAACAGACAGTTGCCATCTGTCTAAAAGGAAAAAAATAACTGAAGTTAGAGGATAAGAGAAAACGTGCCAAGAGCAAGAATGATTTCTAATGCCCAGTAAAATTATGAATCCCAATTTGCAAATTTGCCTATTAAATCTATTCTGCAATTTCTTTTAGGATCAAGTCTTAGAGGTCACAGTTAGTGACCTATGTGTGAAAAATACAGACTAAAGTACTGACTGAGCTTATGATCTTATTTTAGTGCTGAAGACTTGCATGGTTTAACTCACCTCGTTCTTTGAGGTTCTTTGTCTTAATAAACACAGCAGTTAACATTCTTCTTCTTTTACAGGAAAATTTAGCTACTTAGATCAAATGAAAATACTTTTGATAGTTTCTGAACATGCTGAAACAATCCTTTAAAATTCCTTTATGTATAATTTTCAAAGGCATTCCTTCCTAATAGCCTTTAAAAGCCCCAACAGATCTGCGACTCCACAAATAGTAAGTTAATAAAAAATTGCACGAGTGAGCAGGTAATGGTTTTCTTACAGCCCATTTTCATCTCAGGAATTCTTTAGAAGAAATTTCCTTTCACTCCTTAGAAATAGGAAAGACCAACACTAGATAGATGTGCTTTCCACTGAAGATTACATTTTCCATCTCGCTATTCATTTTGAATGGCTAATAGGAATACTTATTAATTAAGGCAAGTCTGACTGAAATTCCAGGTCTTGTTTGCTTACAGTTCACAAGCTTATTTTTTTCCCATTGCACTATTTATTTATTTATTTATTTATTTATTTATTTGATAGATGTGTCAGACAAGTATTATCAGGAAGGTTTGCACATCTTTCCAACTTTTTAATCCAAATGCCGTAGTCAGATATACTTCACCAGTAGTGATGAACTATAGAAAACCAGGACATATAATCTACGTTTAAACTTTTTTTAATTCTATTTAAACTATATTTAAATTTCCTCAGCAAACCACACAAATTTTCGCCTGTCCTCACCCAAAATTTAAGCCCTTTTTTTTCCCCCATGCCTTCAACATTTTTCTGGGATAGCACAACTCTATTTTGATTCCTTTCACTACACCCTTCTTTACCAAACCCTGACAATTCTGTGATAGATGTTCAAGAAACAACATATTTTTCCATCCATCCTAACATACATGGAATTTTCCTTACTACCACCTTCGGCTAATCTTTCTCACATTACCTCATACCCAGAATTCTGTAAGTTGTAACTGAAATATTGTTCACATGGTTAACTCTAGTGAAGATAGCAGTTAATTATCATAATTAGTATGTTTATCAACGTAACTCTCAGAAGACCGAGGATCAGATACAGAAAATTCACTTTCTTCCACAAGCCTTCTATATCACATTCAAGCCTTTTCCTCTCTCACTTGCGCCTATACTCAACCACAAATTTCTTCTTATTTCTATTTATTTTCCTCCATTTTTCAAAATGATTGTTACCCTCTATCTTTCTTACTGGAAGTCTCTAAACATTGCCCCCTACCAGGGCAATATTTGACAATACTTAGCAGAAACATTGGAAAAAGCATCAAAAGAGATGAAAGATTGTATTTTCAAAGCCTATAAAAAGCCTGATTACCAGCAATGCTTACAGCAAAATTAACAATCGCTTTCTCTATTAATCCCATAATTAACATGTCTAGAACATCTATGCTACATTTAAAGTATGTGAATTAACTAAACATTGAATTCTAATTTATTTGACAGTGTTTAGTCACAAAAACACTTTTAAGAAGACTGCTCAAGCTTACAGTCACTGGAGGTACCAGTGTTTGCCATGTGGCATGGTAAATCCACAAAGCCAGCTATGGGACACCTGAAGCTCTAGCTCTCTTCTCTCCTGTCCTAGTGACAGCATAAATGGGGTTAGTGCTGCATCACTTTGACTGAGCTCTTCATTAGTAGAAGCCTTCTAAGATTTACAAGTGAATGAACAAAGTCCAGTCACACATTCATTTTCACACACATTCATTTTTATATTTGGATAAAAGCTATTACAACATTTATATCACATGCCAGGTCTACTGAGGGCAGCGCTCTAGAGAGCAGGCTTAGAAGAAATTGTTGGGAGACATTTGATTACATCAGTATAGCTGGAGATCTGTATGACTCGATCTTTGAACTATATATGTTCTCCTTTGAAGCTGACCGAGAAGAACGTAGCCTTCCTGCCCTTTGCACAGACCTGGTGCTCTGTAAGAGCATGAAAGCTGAAAAGTGTTGGAATTTTATACTTTGCACAGCAGTTATGTGCCTGATATCAAGCCAGTTATTTAGGTTGCCACCTGTCTCCATTCGGATCTTGTCTCTAATCACAGAATATTTCCTGCTTGCTGCAGGGGAAAAAAAAAAAAAAAAAAAAAAAGGTTAAAATGCTCTCCGATGAAAGCACTCACTTTTCAGTACTTTCTGGACTACAAAGTGCTCTCATCTGAGTCTGAAATTTTAATGTCATTCAGACTTCTGTAAAAGTAAACCATCTGTGAATTACAGTCATAGTTATCTTAATTAGAAAAGCATTAGGGTTTTAAATGTTATTTTTCAAAATGACAGAATTTTTAAAAAATGAAGTAAAATTGTCACTGATGACTACCAAAGCTTCAATTACTGCTACAGCCTATTTGGTGCTTTTTTTTTTTTTTTTCCTTTTTTTCTTTTCCTTTCTAGGAGGAGGGAGAGAGCATTGAAGGGAGGGTTTTTTTTTTTTTTTTCCTTCTTTCGATTGTTTTCTTTTTTTTTTTTTCTCTTTCTCTTTTTTTTTTAACAGAAAAGGTGTGGGATGTAGAAGTACAGACATTCAAAACTATGGAATGGATGCTGAGATGGTGTGTAGGTGGCATGGAGGCAGTATTAGCTCATACTTAATAGGTGTCAAGGGAATCTGTAAAGCTGTTCTTTAGTTTAAAAAAGGCAATTTGTGGGAGTGCTGTGTGTTTCTGGCAGTACTTTCAAAATAGCTACCTACAAAAGGCAGAGAACTATAATCTAATGATATTTTACACAATGACACACATTTTCACAGTGCATTAATGAAATGTTAAAAAAAAAAAAAAAAAGTCCTGGTACTATTGTAAAATGTGTCTTTTGCAATGAGCATGTCTGCACAAATACTATAATGACAAACAAATTTGCAAGGGACTAATCTTTTACAAGGGTTGAAATGTTCTTCTTAAAATCTTACCCTCTCAGCTTCATTTGTTAGCTTTTCTTTATGTAGTTTAAGAGTTTCTTTGCTGCATGCAAGCTATTGACCTTGCGCAGTGGTACATGCTGAGTAAACTCCCAATTTAGCATAACTTCTGCATGGTCATAGCATGAGGTACGTGAGTGGTCTAGTATTCACTCAAGCAATGCTTGTCACGATTTGGAATTTGGAGAGAAAAACTGTCATTCAGCTCCGGGAAAGGGTGGCACAAAATATATTACCAAAAACTGTACAAATCTCACAGTTCTCTGCACTTGCGAGACAGAAAAAAAAGGACTACATCGCAGGAAAGGAAAGATACAGAAAATATAAAATGCATTTGAGAGATACTTGGTGGAGGAAACACTATTCTGGCTTTATCTCAAGGGGCATCTGTACTACGGACCTATAAAATTCTGTTACTTGAAAATTCTAGGGATAATCGTAGGTACTGAAAGAAAAACATGAAAGTGTCTCTGTGTGTGAACTGAGAAGTGCAGACAATGATAACAGGCATAGCAATAGCGGAGAAAATAACTTTTGAAGTGGAAGACCAAAAAATAAGAGATGAAGATGAGAAGAGAATATCCAGAAGTGAAGTATCCGGAAAGGAAAAGAGGAGAAGGAGAGAAGAGAGCCAAGGGAGAAAATCGATTGTGAATTAAAACCTTGAAATCCAGATATGGGAGAAGATTTGAATGCAAAAAAAATCAGAAAATAGTCTGCAAGACCATAAGCAAATCCTGACAAGGGGATGCAGGGAGAGAAAAAGAGATAGCAATGGAAATCAAAAATAGAGCTCCGTGTTGAAAGACAGAGGTTGTGAGTGGCCTAGAGAACGATCTGTCCTGGCACAAGTAGTTGCTAAGAAAGCTTGCAGGGAGCATCTGGCTAAGGCTGGGCTATCCATAATGTTGGTGATGTTGGAATAAGCTCAGGGGGGTGTTTCTGCTGCTAGTACATTATTTCCAGGAACATAATAGGATGATATGTCACTTGGACAATGTTATTTTGCTGACACAACTCAAAGCAGCAAGGAAATAGAGATGGTGGTGTTTTATTCATCTAATGTTAGTCTGAAACCTCCTGAAAATCCTCCTGGGATTTTTTTTTTATGTGATCTTCATAATTTACCTAATTTTAAAATTGCCTAAAAGAAAACGACTATTAAAATAAGACACTCAAAACAAAAAGGAACATCACTTCCAAGACAGTTAAGATTACTAAATGACAAATGAATAAACAGACACATAATTTAGGAGTACTCAAAGTTTTCCTATTCAGGGGGGAAAAGAGTTAAGAATATCTTATATATTACATCACTTTCAAAGTAATCAAATACTTTTATCATATTAAGTACAAAGTAATTCATATTTTGATGTATCATTATCACTTTCATTTTAAGCTAAAATAAACAGTATTGTTTAAACAATATCTTAGAAAACTCTGTTGTGAAATAAGCATATAATTTATATATATACGATTTCATATGCTTTTGCCCATTTTTATGATTTAATCACCTGTTGCTTCTGTCTTATGCTTTTATCATATATGTACTTTTTCTAAGAAAGGCCTCTGCTATAAGAATACAGTACATTAATGCCATAAAGATCAAAAATATTTAAGGACAGTTATATCAAAACCAATACATTAAACACCTGTAGGTCAGTAATGAAATATGATGTTTCTCTTTGTGTCTGTAAGAACTGGGGATCAGATTCTTCATTTTCCTTCTGCAAATCTAAGATTGCAAGAAGAATGTAAATCCCTAGAGAGACTTCTGAGAATTCCCTTTATTGAAGACCTATTCTCTGGTTTTGCATTCTTTTTGAGCGGAAAAAGTTTCATAATATATCTCCAAACTGGCAAAGACGATTTCTCCAGAAACACTGCTGACTTCTGAAACAACTATCACAGTGTCTATATGTGAATAAATGGAATAAAAGTGGATGGGCAGCAACACAGAGTATAACTACTTGATGCTTACTCGGAACTTCATAAAAACATTCTGACTGACCTGTTCTGCTTATTTCATATTCTATGACATTTTTGGATCACCTCACTCACATTAAAACCCGTGTTAAAGTTTCCAAAATAAGCAATATCTAGAGTTCAGAATTCAAGGTCACAGATAAGAAGAAATTACTGGGGATGAGAACAAACAGGCTAAAAATGAAAGGATGAATTCAGACAAAGCATTTTGGATGAAGAACTCTGTATCTACCCAGACAAGTATTTTTAGAAAACAAAGCCTAAAAGATCCACTTTTAGTGAAGTCTGGTCCTTGCAACTCTTGCACTTAACAGCTGAACTGTACAATGACAGTAATTTAAACTGATGCTTTGTTTTACCTTTGGTATAATGCAAGCATTTTGGCAATTCTTATCTTAAATAATTGAGAAGTATTAACTGCAGACCACTGACCTTAACTAAACAGAATGTAAAGCTTCAAGTTTTGATGAGAAAGCTCGGTAAGCTATGAGCTAACTCACCCTTATTGAATTCATATTTGCAAGCTCAACAGGGACAGGAATGATAATCCAAATAAATGAAAATTTCCAAATAAATGAAAATTTCCGTCTGTCGGGGAGAAAAAGCCAAGGACTGTTTGTGCCCTATCTTTCTCCCAAACTGCGGCAATGTTGGAACTGTAGAATTTTCTTAGCTAATGGTAATAAATGAACACAGTAAAGAAAATGTGGACTGAGTAACGTAAAGGACATCAGATTTTGAGTCAAGAGAGCTCCTGTATTGTAGCTCTACACTGAGCCTTCAATACTTCCATTGCACTTGACTCCAAAATTACTAGATATCATCTTGCTCCCTCTTACATGACGGGCAAAACTCTCAATGACTTCTCTGGGGGTTAAAGAAGTCTATTACTTTCACTCTGTCTGGAGTAGAAAGAGTTTGTTTTGATGTAAAAATCTGATTTTCCTTTACATAGGGTGTGCTTAAAAGTCATAGCAAGCAGCTAAGCTTGTCATGATCAAGTATATATTTAACTGAAAAGAACACCTTATCCAGGCTGCACACAGAGTCAGAAGGCAAAAACAGCCTTTCATTAATAGCTCTGCACTTTTGCAATTCTAGTATTTCAGCTAACTGCATGACTGAAACTGTGCTGCATGTCGGCTTCAATGAAACAGCTATTTTATTGTCCTAGTTTAGCTATCCTCCAGCTCAGCTTACCCAAGCAACAGCAACATTTCATAAACCTATCAACACTTCTCTAATAAATACTTTCTTCTAACACAGAGTCTGCTGAATCAAGCACTAGATACTGGCTTAACTGGTAGTGTTTGCTCTTCTGCTCTACAAGAGAGCAGAAAATAAACCATGATTGGATTCTGGTCTAGGATTTTGTTCATCTGCCTTCTATTTTTAAGCAAATAGCAGCATTTACAAGAGGAGGAAGAACCTGTTCTGTGAACAGGATCTGGATTTTGTTGTTTAACAGCATACTCTCCAAACACAAACTATAAGAGAAAGAAAAATGCCAAGTAGGAAATAAATATAAAATAAACATTATCTTTGCTCCTTCTTTTCTTCCCTTCCTCCCCTTCCTTTCCTTTTTCTTTTCCTCCCTCACTCCCTCCTTTTCCTCTATTTGTCTGTCTATTTGTTGGTATATCTATCTATAGAGCTACAGCCCTTCAGGTAATAGTGCCAATTGAATTATTAATAAATATCTGTAGCAAATAAATTTTCAGCTCTCGTAGTGATTCAATCTGGCCACAGTGGCTGAATAAACTGGTCATACATGCAATCTTTCAGATGACTGTTAGTGATATAACTCCTTTATTCTGGCTGACATCATTCTAGATTCCTAATTCCTCTCCTTCTCCCTCCTTCTCCTCTTCTCGCACCCATGACAACTGCAGATTGTATAAGCTTCCTCATTTAGMCCGTGCAAATTTCACGATTAGTCAAATGAATCAAAAAAAGATAACTRAAGGAGAGATTATGTGACAAAGTCATTAGTCACTAATGCTGGATACTTAGATATATGGTTTTGTATCACCTACTGTGTTTRTGTCAAGCTTGTATTCACTGGGCATTTGTCTGAAAGAAATTCTTTGGCTTTAGAATTTTTTTTCTGCCTTTTTTTCAGTCATTGTCATCTTTTCATCTGTTTTTCATAGCTCTCTGTGGCTTGGAGAAGGTGTAAGGTGAAGGTCACTCATTTTTTTCAGACCATGCTCCTTTCAGCTTATTCTATTTTTAAGAGCTTCTTAGCCACTAAGTGACAATGGTATAACTCTCATCTACAAACCGTCCTATTCCATTTAACATCATAGCAAGAGCCTTGTGCTTTTCTGATTTGAAGGATAATGCAAAACACACTGCTGTAGTTGTGAACACCTCRCTTTTCATGGTGTTAATACTTCTCCGGAGGCAGCACCTCTAAAACCTCTCTGGGATGACAAGCTTCAGTTCACAAGCACAATGGAGAGATTCTGTTTTACAGTTACTTTTTTACAATGATATCTGTGAAGGTTTCAGACTTGTTTTCAAATGTCAGTCACTAAAGAATCACTTGAGCAGCAGGCTTTCACTAAAGGCCAACTGATTTTTTTAGGATGTAACACTATTATTGGTTTCTGGAGGAACAAGCTGTGGAGACCTCCGCCCCTGTGCTTTTTGACAAAAGCACAATGTTTGATTACCATTACTCAGCTTTTTCCCAGTGTCAAACTTGTAGCTCCAAAGGAAGTTCTGAAGGCTAGTGGTAGACTTGGCTTCAGCCCCAAGTACTTGGGAGCTATGATACAGATTCTATATTTTAATGATATATTAATATGTATCTCTTTTTCTGGGGAACTTTGTTGCAAAGACACAGAATAAATACCAGAAAGATAACAAAATGCTGGTTCTGTCTGAAGTAAGCAGTATGGACAAGGAAAGTAAGCACATTTTAATACTTCCTTTTGTTTTATGCAATTAAGGGAGCTGGACAATATGTGTGCACTGCCTACTTTAGTGATAAAAATGGAATTTAAACAGTACTTTGACTAAAGAAAAATCTTTTTTATGTGTTCAGGTGTAGGTGCCCATGCATGTGAGCCCACATTCCTGCTTATAACTAAAGAGTCTGTCAGGTGGGCCATTAAGGAAGCTCCACAGCACTGAGTCCCACACAGTCACTGCCCTTCAGAAACAGGTGCAGAAACTTATTTTAGGCATCTTAATTCCTAGTGGTCTTACATGACTTGGAAGATTTATGTTAACCCCTTGCCTTAAGTTAAGCTTCCAAAGTCTACAGGAATGCCCTACTCACTGTTTAGTCCCTATAGCTCATACTTGCTCCTGAAACGGGTCTGGATGCTCTTGTTCATGCTGTAGGTGAATACTCTATACACTAAGCTACAGAAAGCTTCCTTTCTACACAGTAGCTTATATGTTATACAAGGGAATACTGTTTTCTTTAGAAATTGAGAATGTTAAAGAAATCAACCCTGTTCAATTATAAAGCCACCTATGGTAACTGAGTTATTGGAGTAAGTAGAGGTATTTACTTTACAATCCTCATTCTGGAGAAGATAAAATAGGTTATAAACAAAGTAAAGAGACATCATGGGAAGTCAAAAGCCTTTCTTTTTTTGAGTATTTTTTTTCCTTCTTGATGTACAGAGTTCTAGGTATCTAACTCAAGCTCTGAATCAGCATGCTATTGCCTACACAGGCATTACTTTTATGGAAAGATCTAAATAGATGTTTTGGTTCTCTCACAGTCCTGTATAGTAAAGCATTTGGTGCATTGCCTTACATAAAGAAAAGATGCAGATCTTTTTGTAATTTGGAAAAAGGATTAAAGTATAAAAATATTACAGCACTAAAAATGTGTAAACCTTGGCATCTTAAAAGATCTGGTTTCAAATTCATAAAGTAAACATGCTAAATTGAACTCTTCTGCTTCTCACAAGAATACATTACTTTTTTTAACACAATAATCACAGTTACTTATATGCTAGAGAACCCAGAAAATCATTTTGATTCTATTCCAAAGCAGATACTAAATGTCAAAAGAATATACTGCTGCAAAGGATCTGGTGGCTTCCCACAATGGCAGTGACTCAGCTAGCTTGTTTAAAGAATGATATTTTAATTGTTTTGTAGATCACAAACCTGCCAGCCTTGTAATTTACACTGCTGAAGAACAAGATGACATCTCTCTTTGGCAGGCAGCTTCTTCTTCTCTCCTGCTGCTGTATCAGCCAAATCTTTATACCTGTAAAAATCAGCAGAAGTAGAGTTAGTACTCTATGTTGGCCAATGCTGTTAGCTTGCCTCTGGCTTTCAAAGAGGTACCAAACTGAAAGCTCAGGATTCTGCTACAGGTAAAGAAAACAGAGAAGGCCACTCCCTTCAAATCTTTTATATTGTTATCCATGGCCTTGTTTAATAATAGTGTGTGACAAGTGAGGACTAAAATCCAGACTTACTTCTAATTGTTTCTTTTGAGGGCACATATTAATCCAATGCTGAAAAAATACCAAGCCTCATGAAATGATGTCAAATGATGATCATCACCAAATTAGGTTAGTGAAAGGATAAAAGTATTTTTTCAATATGTGTCACATTTACTATTAAGGAGCAAATTATATTGTTAAATAAGATAAGGATGTTTTCCTCAAATATCTTCAAAGACTGAAAATTCTAGGAAAAAATATACTTTGGTCAGTTTAACACTCCAGATGAGTAGTAATAAACCAGGAGACCCGAGCTGCCCAGCAGCTCATCTAGCTGGATCATCAAGAAACCTTCCTTATGGACTGCAATTAAGGTTGGGGCCATCTATTTTCCACATTTTTATGGAAACTGGATTTTCCTTGGGATCACAAAGAAACAGAGGTGTTACAGAGAAAACTGCTTGAAGGCTTGAAACATAGTCAGCTTACTACTGCTGACTGAAACTAAAATGATTCAAGGCTGATTCACAACACATAAAAAAGCAACCATGAAAATGGTCAACTCACTCACTGCAGAACCCTAAAGAAATATACTTCATTCCTGAAAAAGAATCAAAATGTAAAAGGCTGAATTTCTAAGTTTGCACTAGCTTTGAGATCTATGCAAGTGGCAGGACTTTAAAGAATAACCAAATATTTCATACAATTGATACTATACAAGCGGCCAGACAAAATGACCCATTGTTTCTTTCACCCTCAAAAGCTTTTGAAATTTCATCGTATCATCCCAAAATTCTGAGTTCACAGTAAGTAGAGTTCTATTCCTTAAAGCAGGCACTATCTTAGAGAAAGAGAAAAAACTAATTGTTGTGCTAACATTCTGTTAAATACACTTTCCATTTCTGCCACAAACCTCCTCTATGAACAGGAAGGATCAGGACCAGGATCCTAGAACAGGATCTACCTTCCTCTGTGTTAGCCACTGAAAGCTATGCTCCTTGTCATCTAGCTCTCTCTATAGTCTCTGGAGATGGGTATATCCATACGGTGATTTATTCTATACATAGACATTTTTCTTAAATAAGGACAGATTGCCCTCCGGAGGTGCCCTTCTCTACTGACTATAGATGAAGCTTAAAGAGAAGTCTAGAGAGGATGACTGCATTCTGGGTGGCTGAGATCAATTTGCCTGTCTGACATGCCTATCTGCAAAACATGACTAATGGGACTCCCTCATTTCTCCTACCTATCTTGTTCAGGTATTTTGGCTAACTAAGCTCCCAGGGTGAAGAAACACCTTTATCTATAACATCTGCTAACATAATCCTCTGCCATATCAATCACAGTTGCACTGACACTGACAACTGTGTGTAAGACTGGATGGCTGCTGAAGATTCATCCAAAAAAAAAAAAAAAAAAAAAAGAACTTTCAGCCAGTCTGGTTCCTTGAATTGACTCTCAGTCTAGTGTTCACATCAAGGCAACAACTAGAATACATAAGTGGTGATGGACAGACCACACCTGTTGGTAACAGCCCAGCTTTATCCTAAAAAAAAAAGCTGTGTAATCGTAAGGTTGCATCTTATTTGTATCTATTTTTAAAGCATTAAAAATTTATTCTTTTTTTCCCTTTAAGGTAAAAAGAAAAACCGAAAACATACAACTTTTGCTTAAGGATTCATTTAATTTTAAATATGCTATGAACTCATTGTTAAAAAGAAAGCAAAACAAAACTGACAATAACTTAATAAATAAAAACAAAATAAAAACTTAAACATTGCATTATTATAAAAATACAAAATTACTTTAAGTATCAATTTTCTTCTACTGTGAAATGAAGGTTGTGATACACAAAAATTTAGTGTCCTCTTAAACTTAGTGCTTTCRCAACCTCGAGAATATCACAGAAAGCCTAATTTTGTCAAACTTCTTATTATATCAGAGCGAACTAATGAATGTACACTGAATTCATGCAGCAGGTTTGTATGGACAACTTGAGATTACTTGCAAAGAGCAGGGCTTGCTTCTGTGAAAACATAATCTGGAGAGACTTGGGGATTTTCCCTTACTGGAGAATTCTTCTCCCACAAGCACAGCCTTAGTTCACTCCCACGTGAATTACCAAACTGGTTAAAAAACAGGTTGCTTCTCAAACGGCAGGTCAGATATGTTACCCCACCAGCACAATGCAGAGTACACTGCATTAGAAAGCATTAGAAAGGTTTCTGAGGGATCCTGTGACCAAATTCGGTGCTACCTTGTTAGAAAAGACTTTAATCAGGAGGAATTAATTGCAGATTGAGGAGCTAGTTGCCTGGGCTTCCTTAATGGTCAGTGGAAGATACTATTAGGTTTTAGTTTACCCTATTGTAATACCGATGTTTAAAATAGATCAGATGAACTGTGCACTGCAAGACTCCGTGTCTTTCCACTGAGTATAAAGGCATTCTATGCTGTTCACTTCAGCATAGAGATTGGCTGTAGATGAGGCAAATCTCTCCCCTCGGCAAGTGAAAAAACACATAAAAATCATCACGGAAGCAAGTCACACTGTGTTCTGGCCTCCAGAAAACAACCATAGCCCCACTTTGCCTTACTTTGCCCACAGGGCTTCTTCACTCCTTTATCGTCCCGATCTCTTATTTTTACACACGCTGAACCTTTGTCCAAGCAGTCCTGCCTGGCCTGCACATGCTGCCTCTGCTGCTGCCTCTGCTGCTTCCGAACCATGTCCTCCACCAGGGAAATTTTTCTGCTTGCTCAGACACAATGCTGCTGCTGCCAATATTCAGGTAGTTGTGAATATGGAGAGCTCAGTTCTCCTGGACCTTCGCAAACAGGCATATTATCTGATCATTTTCTCCCTCACTTCCCTAAGTGCACAGCTGACAARATCCAGGCAGCTGCCGTTTCCGGAGACGGAATATCCCGCAGTTCAGAGGATGGCCCAGTAACCCACAGCAACRTGCTCAGGCCCAGCACGCTCTTTGATTTACGTGGAGAGCGCACGAACAAGCTGCAGGGCTGCACTCCCCAGTTCTGCACGCACTGCAAATCTGTGAGCAGCGGAATAAGCTCCACACACTCAATTTCAATAGCATGTGAACATGATAGAAGAGACTAAGGGAAAGAACAGGGCAAGTACAAAAGGTACAAAAGCAAAAGCTCCAAACCAACAGCGTGAACAAGCCATGTAGACTTCCTGAACTAATGCTTCAGACCAACAGCTCCCTTCCAGATTTATGCTMCTTTTTTATGAGGGTCTATCTTGATCAGAAAAAGGAAGTCTCAAACAGATGAAGTCAGAGTTACCTACTGATTGCAATTCAGTGTCCTCAGTAATAGCTTTGAACACTAGATCTCAGATAATTCCTGAAAGCATCTTCTTCTCACCACATCTTTGTCTCAATATTTAAAAACTAAACACAATGCACGGCTAGCATGCAACTGCCTTCTACTGGGGCTAAGCAATACACTTCTAAATATTCAAACACAGCTTACACCAGGAAAAATAATCAGTTTTGCCAGTGTAATTCATTATGTTGATCTTTCATTTTCTCTTTCCTTTGTTTACTACAGTGTATTCCGTTTGCTGAGTTAAAATGGCAAGATTCTGTCAATTCAATTCAAACGGGAAGGCATTAAAGAAGACAATCAAAACTAATTTGCATCCTGTGATTCTCCTAAAAAAAAGAAATGATCATCAGAAAGGAGTAAAAACAGTGTCGCTAAGCTCTTCCTTCTTTCCCCATAAATTTCCTCTTCTCTTCCTTTGACAACCAGTAACAGATTGACGTATTACTATTTCTGTAAAATACATGAATGAGAGGGTCTTTGTTTGAAAACTTGTTAATGTGTGCTCATAGCTCAAGTATTTTAGTTCAGTTTATTTAGACTTGCAAGAGACGTCAGGGACAACAGGAAGGGCTTCTATAAATATATCGGCAGCAAGAGGAAGACTAGAGAAAATGTTAGTCTACTGCTGAGTGCAGAAGGTGCCTTGATGATGGAGGATGCAGAAAAGACAGAGTTAGYAAATGCCTTCTTTGCTTCYGTCTTTACTGCTAAGGCTAGTCCCCAAGAACTACAGAGCCCAGGTAAAAGAGAGATAACCGGGAGAAAGGAAGACCTTCCACTGGTCGTGGAGGGTTAGGTTGGGGCAAACTGGTCACCCATAAATTTATTTAGGCAAACTGGTCACCCATAAATCTATGGGCCTGGATGGGATTCACCCGAGTACTGGGGGAACTAGTGGGGGTTATTGTTCAGTCACTCTCCATCATTTTTGAGAGATCATGAAGAGTGGAGGAGTTGTGGGAGGCCTGGAAGAGAGACAACATCATTCCACTCTTCAGAAAGGCAAGAGGGATGACCTAGGGAACTATAGGCCAATCAGCCTTACCTCCATTCCTGATAAGGTTATGGAGCAGCTCATCCTAGAGAACATTTCTAGGCATGTGAAGGAAAAGGAGTAGTAGTCAGCATGGATTCACCAAGGGGAAGTCATGTTTGAAGAACTTGATAGCCTTCTACGATGGGATGACTGGTAGGATGGACGAGGCGAGAGTCATGGATGTTGTCTACCTTGAGTTCAGAAAGGCTTTTGACACTGTCTCCCATAATATCCTTATAGGAAAGCTCTGGAAGTGTGGACTGGACAGATAGAAAGTGATGAGGATTGAGAACTGTTTGGATGGCAGAACTCAGAGGGTCATGGTAAATGGGGCTGAGTCCAGTTGGAGGCCTGTGGCCAGTGGTGTCCCCCAGGGGTCAATACTGGGCCCAGAGTGTACCCTGAGCAAGTTTGCAGGTGATGCCAAGCTGGGTGGAGTGGCCGACACTCCRGAGGGCTGTGCTGCCATTCAGAGGGACCTAGAATGGTTCAAGAACTCTGCAGAGAGGAACCTCATGAGGTTCAACAAGGAAAAGTGCAGGACCTTGCACCGGCGGAGGAATAACCCCAGGCATCAGTACAGATTAGGGGTTGACCTGCTGAAGAGCAGCTTCGCAGAGAGGGACCTGGCCTGCATGAGGAGGAGTGTTGCCAGCAGGTTGAGGGAGGTGATCCTGCCCTTCTGCTCAGCTATGGTGAGGCTGCACCTGGAGGGTCCAGCAGAAGCTTGGAAGCAACCAAGATGATTAAGGGCATCTATCTTACAAGGAACAACTAAGCAACCTGGGCCTGTTTAGCATAGAGAAGACTGAGAGGAGATCTGATTAATATAAGTAATATAATTAATATAAGTACCTGAGGGGAAAAGGAAGATAGGAAGGGGCCAAACTCTTCTTGGTGGTGGCCAGTGACAGGACAAGGGGTAATGGGTACAAGCTGAAACACAGGMASTTCCATYTCCAKGTGARGAAGAACTTCTTTCCTGTGAGGGTGACAGAGCCCTGGAACAGGCTGCCCAGGGAGGTTGTGGAGTCTCTTTCTCYGGAGATCTTCAAAACCCATGACCTGGATGCCACCCTGTGCCACGTGCTCTGGGTRTCCCTGCTCGAGCAGGGGGGTTAGACTGGATGATCTCTAGAAGYCTCTTCCAACCTCAATCATTCTGTAATTCTGTGATTCTATGATTTGGGGTAGTTGGGAGAGTGGGTTAGGCACAGTTTGTTTTTGAACGAAAAACTATAAAGTGAGAAATATCTAGCAGTCCTATCTACTGCAAAGGAAACTTTTTTAAAGGAAAACAAATATGTGTGGAAAATTTGCCCATACTAAAAATCCTGTAAAAAAGAGTCACTAGCAGAGAACAGGACAGAATTTTGATTACTTTATGTATATATAAATGATACAAACTCATTCCAGTTCCTTGTGTTATATATTCTTTTATTAAAGGAATAATCTAATTATTTTTGAAATATGAGGAACAGGGGAAATTCCAGATAATTAAAAAAGGGGAAATAAGAGTACTATAGTTTCCAAGACAAGAAAAGAAGACTTATTCTGCCAATTTCTGCATAGCATACATACATATATATATATATAAAACAAATCTCAGTTATATGACAAGAAATATATKAAATATAAGAAATATAATGACCAAAAGCATGCATTCAAGATTTTGGACAGCATAAATCTGGGAAGATGGGAAGAAGATGCCTTTGTAACAAACGGATCATAGCTGAAAAAAATGCATTTTGGGTTTCTTTGATAGGACTTGGTAGGAATACAAAAATATCGTATGAGGTGAACCTGCATAATTCCTCATAGGAAACATTTTGTATTGAAGCTGCTTCATAGAGGCTTATAGAAATTCTTCAAATTCATGTAGATGGAAGATGTGCAAGTGTAATTTACCTGGCTGACACAGTGAATAGATGGCAATGAACCAAAACTTTAGAGGAGCTGTCTCTGGTTTCAGCTTTAAGTTTTTAAATATCTTAATTATTGACTTAGACTGATATTGAAAAATGTGGGATTAAGTGGCTATACTTGCAGACAAATTAGAATTCAGAGAGAAAACAAAAATAGAACCATTTTGGGAAAAAAAAGAAAAAACATGAAACAAAACCCCACAAGCATCCTTGTTTTCTCTCGATCTCTCTGATACACAGATATTTAYTGGTGGAAATAAGTCTGGAAAACAATAATACTGAGGGTACCTAATGGCAAACTGACCAGATATCATAATTTTACTAGTCCAGTGGAAAGAATTCACTGGAAGCCAGAAATACATCTATCAATGAAATAAATAGTCTCATTTTTTACTTCAGCAATTAAAACTTCATTTCTTACACAAAARGGTATAGATGCCTATAAAGCATGGCTTAATATGTTCATTAAAAAAAAAGGAAAATATATTTAGAGTGACAAAAAGGGTATATAATTGAGATGAAAAAGCAAAATTAGGGACAAAGAAGTAAAATGAATTCAGAAATATCTCAGGGCAAAATTTGACAGTGGCCTGCATATGGGTCAGCTTTTGGACTCACACAGATCTCATTTCAGACTTCTGAAGGAGGATCACAGCCAAGAAATCCACTAAACCAGGATATCCATCAGTGGCCAACAGTGGCCAACATCAGGATGTTGCCACTTGGAATATTTTAATTTAGACTGGACAAAATCTGAATCAAATAATTGAAGTAAAAATGCTACTTTGTGATGGGTGGACAATTTTTTTTTTTTTTATTTCTTTTCTTAATTTTATGTTTTTGTGTTAGGTTTATTTTAACCACCTTAAATCTTTTGTAGGCATCTGAATTGCAATTTCTGGGGAAAAGAAATAATGAAGATATGTGTGTCTTAGTCCTAGCACATTTATTCATATACTTCATGCAATTAAGCAGGGGCTTCCTCGTCTCAGACAACGTGGCAGCAGAATAATAAGTAGAATATAAATTATAGTTCAGCTCTTGGGATTAATGGATTCAGCTATGCAAATAAAAATTGAATTCACAACATCTGCTAGAGATTTGCATTACAATACTTTTGCATCATCTTACTTAAAGCTGACATTCTCATTCCATCTTGATAAAGCAATGTAAAAATAAATTTATTTAAGAAATCGGCAAAATGACATGTTAATTAAGAATTACACTAGCATCAAAAAAACAGTCCTATTACATGATCAACACTTGCCTCTAACTCTGTAAATGTTTACATTTACGCCAAGGTAGCTATCCTTCTCCATAGCTAACTTCATGCTTGTTTGGGCACCCCACAAAATTATGCATCAAGTGAAGATGTGAAACGCTTCACTGTATGCAGCATATGAATTAAAAAAAAAAAAAAGCTTTATAAAGTTGATAATTTAATTGTSTATAGCACTGAGGTGATATACTGCACTGGTGTACGATGAAGACAGCTAAAAGCTTCCCTTCTCCAGAATTTTAGCTCTATGAAAATAGGGAATCTAGCACACAAGCTCTCTTCCATAGAGTCTTTCATCTGAAATTACAGAAAAAAAAAAAAGACTCTTTTTTTTTTTCAATAGACCCTCTTTAAGAGACTATAATAAAGGAATCTAAAGGTGGGTAAATGGGTAAGTTACTGCTCTTCCATCCCTTAGGAAAGAAATGTGACCCTTGACTTTGAGCCGCATTTCACTATTCAGGCTACAGCCTTACAAATCCTTTTCTTTTAGATCACACTATAAGGCAMGCATTTTGGTGAGGTTCATACTGTTGCAAACTTGGCCTTCAACTGAAATTTGTTGCTGCTTCTCACGAACCAGGCAGCTTGGAGTGGGTTTGTGAGAAATTTGCCCTTCTAGAAGAATGGGGCAAGGTCATGGTGTATACATTTTCAGAGACAGTATTGTGAATTGTGATGATGAAAGGAGAGGAAATTATGAAAGGACCTTGGGGTAGTATTCAGAGAAGAAGAGCTTAGGCCTCCGTGTCACTTTCTGGAAACCTGGAAGCAGCTACCAAAAGTTACTTACTGAAAACAGGTTTTGTAAAGCAAAATAGCTCACACTTTTTCTGAAGAACATATGAGCTTTACAGAGATGTGATTTGACCCCATTTTGAAACACTTCAGCCAAGGTGGRCTTGCGCACTTCCACATTTGGCATCCTGTCACAAGAAGGGATGTYACTTCATTGGCTTATTGGTTGCTAGGAAAGCACTTCCTAGGCTATTTGGAAGTTCACTGGGACAGATACCTACTGCAGAAGCAGAAAGCTAAGTAAAATGGAAWATATATTCTAAGAAGAAACAGGCTTGTCCCTGACAATCCATCTAAATTATTCTTGAATTAATCACTTTTCTTTTTCTCTGGTGTGCAACCCTTCCTAAGTCAGACCTCAAAGTCTCATAAGGACAGAAACACGTAATATCCTACCCAGRTGACTCAGACAAAGAGGATGGCGGTTATGAGGAAAATTTTTAGGAGCGTAGTCCAAACAGCCAAAATATACACCTCTGCAGTGGGAGCCTCCCTGGTGACCATTAAAACCTGTGTGTCAGTTTGGAAAACAGAGATTCTCGTAATYCTGAAGGCTACAGTGCTTAGACAAACTATAAAGAGTTGACATTTTTCAAGACAGGCCATCCTTTTGGCTTACTATCAATGCCAAACCAGATTCTGCTCTCGTTTCCAGGAGTAATTATGCTGAAATGGATGATGCTAAATTTGTGCAGAGCGGATATAAGAGCAGAGTAAGATCCAGGGATGCATCTGTACAGGAGGATCTTACATGCATGCTTGCATCAAATCTTGCGTTTGTTCTCAGATGTCACCAATATGAACTGCCAAAAACTATTCAGACGGACTGGGAAACCTGGCTTTAAGCAAACTCACTTAATTCCAGGTTCTTCCGTTGAAGATTAAATGGGTGCAAGGAATATCAGAATGTGAGAAAGAGGAGAAAAAAAAAAGGTACAATGAATTTCTGTGATGAGTAGGAAGAATTAAACAGCTGCAGTACCACAGAAACATTCAAAATGRGTACTGAGTATGGGACAGCTTTGTACAAGATGCATGAGCAGAACAAGAAGCTGCAAAGATAAAACTTTTTTTTTTGGCATTGGAATTCAGTTATATTGAATTAATCCATAAATAAATAGGAATTTTTTAAAAATGTATTTTATGGAAAAATTAACCTGTCCTTGTGACTACTTGCACTATAATTGGATAATTCAAGCTACCTAAACATTGCTATTAGCATAAACTAATGCATAGCACATTTACTTAACTTTAAGTGTTTACTCTCTGAAGCAGTCTTCTTGTATTAATTTGAAGTCTATTATTTTAATGAGCATTTCCTTAAAAGGTAATGCATAAGAATGCAAAGGAATGCATTGTGGAGAAATTAGTGGATGATAATATTTTCTTTTTACGGTTTTATTTCTATGGTAGGCTTTTAACTGAAGTTCTTACTGTCATATATAAATCTATGTCCATTATCTTTGTCATAATGTGCTGTCAGCAAATTACAAAGTACTCATGAATTATTTTGGTTGAAACATCAAGGTCCTAAATTTTTTTTTTTAATGTTATTAGCTACTTGTTATGGACACACAGACCTCAGGAAGCTTGATGAGATATGGGTCAAGAATTTTCAATATTTGTAGTTGTACACAGACATAATTTTATCTATCTTTATTATCCAGGCCTTTAGATGGAATCCAGCACTGTGGTATTTTAGTACTCTGTGGGAACATTTCTTCATGTTTAGAAGCACTATGAACTTTTAAATTCATGGATATAAAATATGTGTAGATTTTATAAGGATATGCAGAATAACAGGATTATTTATTGATTTAATAAATGTTTAGTTAACCTTGAGGGATGAGAAATGTCAAATGCTAGTGGGAGCTGGATGCTATTCCAGAGGTACCAACAGTGGCATGTAACTCTGGAAATGAAATAAACATTTAAAAATTTTAGAGATACTCCCTTTAGTTAAAAAAAAATAGTAATACAAATGCTGGAACTGCTAAAATAGTTCAGACAGAATTATGCTTATGTGTACTCAGTATATTTATAATTATATAACAAAATGAATCTAACAGGGGAAAAAAAGGAGAAAAAAATTACTCTTATGCCAATAGTAATGAAATTTACTATTCCGTAACTATTTCCTTACTTACTATTTCCTTTTATCTTTGTATTTAATTACCTAATCTCCACTTTCCCACACACAGGCAACTCCTGCCTTAAGTTTCRACCCTGCAGAACTTCAAGTGCATGCCAAACATGAATAATTCAACTGTGTTCAACAGAATGACACAATTCACATGCAATTGCAATGGCTTTAGCAAACAAGGGTGTCCTCTTAAAAGGTGCCGAGCCAACAATGCAAATGAAATATTTATTTTTATCTTCTACATACAGAGTAAATGCCTGATCTACCTTGAAAATTCCTCTGAAAAAAAAAAAGAGAATTTTTCTTTTCTCTTACACTTATTGCTGCATTGCACACTGTAACTTAGGGACTGATATTTTGTATGTACAATACTGCTAATTCTGTGGACTGCAGAACTGATGGGGGGGTAATTTCAAAAGCTGCTTCTGTTTCAACTCCAAAATGTTGAGGGTTTTTTTGAAGCAGGTTAAAATCCATTCATTCTTTGCCATAGAAGGCAGAAACAATGTAGTTATACATTGAGCACACCAAATACTCACAAAAATGCATAAACCTAAATTCAGTCAAATCATGACCTAAAAATCTCATCCTTTCTCTATAAATAAAGTCCAGGCTAATTAGCTGAATCACCAGAGACATGTAAAGTTGTCATAGTTTATTTCTTTTATTTTGAGTATTACACTGGCCCTAGGGAGAACAAGGGAGATAACAAAGTCAAACAGCTACAAGCAAGCACCAGTAAAATGGTAAAAAATRTACAGTCTAACAACATTTAATAAATGTTTACTATAAAGAGATATTTAGTTTGTTCACAATATGAATAGAATAGAAACTACAATTCAAATGGCCTATGGTCTCTAGGACACTTGCACATCTATGCAACTCCCTAGGTAGTGTGCAGCAGTTCTAATATATATACATATATATGTGGCTTGCCAGGGATAATATCATAGTATTTTGAGTTCTGGTCAGCCTTTACAATATAATCAATCCCTCAAATCAACAAGTTTTCACAAAGAAACATTAATTTAGACTAATTCTGAGAGCACTGTGAACTGTTCTAAAGTGGTCACCATTATCAGTAAGATTGGGTGAAAAAAGTCAAATATGATATACTCAATTTCTCCCACTCAGTGCAATATGAAGGATAGTTTGGCTGAAGTTAGGTTTGAGGACTAGTATTGTTAATAGAAAAAAAAAMCACAAACACAAAATCCCTAAGATTTCTTTGGAGCTCCATTCATATTTGAACCTTGCAGAAATGGTAAGATTTTATTTTCTCTATTTCTTTGTGGGTCCAGACTTATGAATGGCGAAGGTCAAGATCTGTCTCTGATAATAGGATACTTCTTTGGTYCACTTAGCTACCTCATTAACAAAATGACTCTCCTCCACAAGATCTCTATTTTTTTTATTTGTTTTGCACAACTATTACAGCAGCTTCTTTATAGAATTTGATGATTACAAAAACTGCCAAAGAGATAGTCATTTTAAAAATCATTGTTTAAAGCTTTGTGAATGACTTTCATCCTTTACAGGAAATTAGTCATCACTATGTTTATGAATCCGGATTTAAAGTGATTTCATAATGATAGCTTCAAAATTATTTATTCATCTTCTGCATTCTGAAAGAATGTGCATCTTCCTTTATTGAAAGACAAACAAAAAATGATTAGATTATTATATCAGCCAGAAATATTACTCCCAACTCTTAACTCTGAAGATGCAACCTACATAATGGTTGAACTGCCAATTGGTTTAAATTGGCATCATTACATCTACTTTAATGGGACATTGCTTTTTACCATCAGCAATGCCTTGCTTTTCTTGCAAGGATTAAAGTTATCACGGCATATATCATCCTACTGCTTTATGAGAACAGTGATAATATAGTATCACAGTCAGTATCACAGTCAGCAAAGCCAAAAGGGCAAGTCAGTCTGATGACCTAAAATTTTACAGTCTGTTCAGTACATTGTTCTCACTAATCCCCAGTCTACCTTGTGCAAAAATGTCTCAAAGTTTTGCTGCTTTATTTTTGTTCACAAATGTTATTTAAAAAACAGCTAGTTTTCAAGAAAAAAAAAAGGTGAGGAAAGAAAAAAAAAAAAAAAAAAAACACACCACTGAAAAGCTTCTGTACAAAGGAATTCCATAATGGTTCTTCCACAAGAGAACAAGAGAACAGACATTAACAATGCATCCGTGCCAACAGTACAGATTGGATCAAAGCTTACAGTAGGCTTAATGTTGGCTTTATATCAGTTGCAGAAGGGTAGGCAATTCTTGATATTAGTAAGAACATAAACTATCCAGGGAAAAGAGCACCTCTTCAAAATGATTCCCAAGAAAAGTCTCAATGAGTTTGCACTAATTAAAGTTCTCTGAAGCAATTTTTGATCTTTTACTTAAATTCATTATTAGGGCATTTCAGTATCAGTAACCACTGTCTTGAGTAGAACTGCAAATTTCAGAATCTGCAGTTAAGCATGTCTTCTAAGCAGAACCTCATACTGAAATCAGTGTAAAGGCTGTAATTAGAAGAGGCATTGAAAGTATTTTTTTTCAATCTCACTGCTATGAATCTGTTATTACTGTGTTTCATATCTTCATCCCTAATATTTCCTACTAAAATAGATGTTTTGCCATCTCTTTAAAAATTATTTAAAGACAAAAATCATCAGAATGCTAACTTATTTTAACATTCCATTTTTAAAACATTAAAACTTAAGGATTTTATTATTTTAATTGGCTCCATATGGCTTATGTATTACAATTTAGATATTTTAATGTATTCTGTGCATAGGACAGAATAAGATTAACCAACTAATGAAAATTAGTAATTATAAGGTCTAGCACCATGCCTCCAAACCTGCCCATAACATTGCCAAAACCATTAGCAGAAATGATGACTATAATCTAGGTGTGTGTCAGGATAAGCGTAAGTAAAATGACAACAAAAAAGGGATTGATACAATTTAAGTCATTGTTAAAGCTAACTGGAAACGGTGAATCATGCTATTCTAAAGAACTATGTCTTATTTCTGTAACATTTAAGAGAGATTTCTACATATAGCTTATAAGTACTTGGTATTTTGTACTTGGCAGTACAAAATTTTATGTGCTGTTCCTGAAGCAGCAGGATGAGAGCTCCAYCATAGTAAAAACAAGACCGAGTTGAAGGAGTTAAGACTCTACAAGGCAGTCTGGAAGTCTGTTACATAGTGATGAAATCCTAAGAAATACTCAAAAATTTCAGAGAGAGGAGTAGCATACTAGCAGGCAATTATTTGACCTTTCTGAACAATATACGGTCTTGTAGAGAAACCTTGCAGTTCTCATAAGTTATTAATTGAAAAGTGGAATTTGCTAGCCAGTTCAACAAGCCTGTAAAGATTATTCAGAGTGTCAAAAACCCAAGTGGCACAACTGGCAGGGAAGGGTAACACAGATGTTGTTATTTCAGAACCTCTGCAAGTGGACCTAGTAATCTCCATAGTTAAGTTGGCTTCCAGCCACAAGAGCTACGTCTGGCATGTGTACCTCAACCTCAAAGGCAAAAGAGAGTCCATAAATTCTGCCTAAACCATGGAACCCAAAACCTGGACAGAGCAAAGGACTAGGTATGGTTAAGCAACTTGCTGAACCTCTTTGAAGAAGAAAAAGAGAGGAAAAATATTTTTACTTACTAATTCAATTTATAACACATTAATGGTTGAGAAAATCATTTGAGGATGATGGGATCAAAATATAATTGCTGAGAATGAGTGAAACAGAGCATCCCACTGCCTCATTTTTCCCTGAAAATGCCTGAACAGCTGTATTTCTCTCCTTCACTGAACAAGAAATATAAGACTAGCTCATTGCTGTAGATGAGTCCTTGATCACTACCATTATTTTTAAAAATTTATATTCCGAATGACTTTCACATGTCTTCTTTGAGCAGCCAGTGAGGTGAATGACACAAAAGTCGGCCAGTTTCCATTTTATTAATTGATGCAAAGAGATTAAGTCCTCAATATTAAGCTTGCAGAACAAGGCTTTGTCTGTGCCTTGAAGAGTTCCTGTGACCCACTGTTACAGGCTGCTTGTTTTATCATTGCACCACAAATATATATTTTTTGTTTTGTTCTATTTTGAACCCGATGCTTSTGCTAGCTTGTGCTGAATAGAAGTGGTACACCATCTCTCAAATATAGTCTTTGTAATAATTGTGTACAAATTGGAAAAAAAAAAAACAGTGGATCTGAGAAAGCCTGTTCCTAATTTTACTGTTTTCTTTTTTTTTTTCTTTCCAGGAAAAGGATGTCTGAGGATATTTTAGCTATTGCCATACAATTTTTGCTGCAAATTAGAATCTTTGAGCTTTTTACAGCATTATTTGCACCTTTCTTTTATCTAAGAATGAAAGATGAAATTTCAAAATCTAGTCTACTAAAAGCCATTCTTAACCATTTAATGAAAAAGATATGAGTAGAATTTTCCTGGAGTTCAAAATGCATGTTACTCAAGACTTCCTGTTTTAAAAATAAGGKAAAGCTTGATTTCTGTCTGTCAAGCAAAACTTCCTCCATGCTCAGCAATGCTGCATCCCTTTGAGTAAGAAATCAGGCAGAGGGGGCAGGAGGCCTGCATGGATGAGCAGGGAGCTCCTGGCAAAACTCAAGCAGAAGAAAGTAGTATACAATGTGTAAAAAAGGACAGGCCCCCTGGGAGAAAAAGAGGAACGCTGTCAGGGAATGCAGGGATGCAACAAGGAAAGCTAAGGCAGGCTTGGAACAAAATCTGGCAAAGGATTTTAAAAATATAAGAAGAGCTTCAAAAGAGCTTCAAAAAGGGCAAGAAGGAGAACCCAGGCAACTACAGGCCACTCAGTCTCACCTCCATCCCTGGKAAAGTGATGGAACAGCTCATCCTGGCTACTGTCTCCAAGTGTGTGGAGGACAAGAACGTGCTCAGGAATAGTCAGCATGGATTCACCAAGGGGAAATCATGCTTGACTAACCTGATTGCCTTCTATGATGGAATGATGGATAGACAAGGGGAGAGCGGTAGATGTCAGCTGTCTGGATTTCATCAAGGCTTTTGACACTATCCCTCATAGCATCCTCCTGGGCAGGCTCCAGAAGTGTGGGATAGATGAGTGAACGGTGAGGTGGATTGAGCACTGTCTGCATGACAGAGCTCAGAGGGAGGTAGTCAGTGGCGCTGAGTCCAGTTGGAGGCCWGTCGTTAGTGGTGTCCCCCAGGGGTAAGTCCTCAGTCCAGTCCTGTTCAATTTATTCATCAATGGCCTTGATGAAGGGACAGAGTGCCCCCTCTAYGCAGCTCTGCTGAGGCCACATCTGGAGTACTGTGTCCATTTCTGGGTTCCCCAGTACAAGAGGGATGTGGAGCTGCTGGAGAGAGTCCAGCGCAGRGCTAYSAGGATGATCAGGGGCCTGGAACATCTGCCSTATGAGCAAAGGCTGAGAGAGCTGGGCCTGTTCAGCCTGGAGAAGAGAAGGCTGAGGGGGGACCTGATCAGTGTGTATAAATACCTCAAGGGAGGCAGTGAGGAAGATGGGGCCGGCCTCTTTTCAGTGGTGGCCAATGATAGGACTAGAGGAAACGGCCACAAACTGACGCACCAGAAGTTTCACAGGAACTTAAGGAAAATTTCTTAGCCATGAGGGTGACAGAGCCCTGGCACAGGCTGCCCAGAGAGGTAGTGGAGTCTCCTTCTCATCTCATGAACATCTTTAAAATCCACTTGGACACAGCCCTGTGCCACATGCTCTAGGTGACCCTGTGTGTGCAGGGGKGTTGGACTAGATGACCTCTAGAGATCCCTTCCAACCTTAASGATTTTATGATTCTATGATTCTACTCAAGGAATTTTAGGAATTGAGCCAGCACTRCAGGCAAATTCAGCAGAAACACTGCAGTTGGAGTTGGCACACCCTCTGAAATCACATATATCATCTTACAATTATATTGGTGCTGACTGTTTTTACAGCATTTAATAGCATCTGACCTTATTAATTCCCATCTTTACTATATATTCATTGACAGTAACTGTCACAGCTACCGCTTAAGAACCCTAATTTTCACAAAATTTCTCTTCTGATCAATGAACCTTAGCAATTGAGGGGTTCATCTAGCAGCTGTCAACTTCTGCTTTCGCAATACTGAATCAGAACTGGCAAATCCGAAAGGATAGCAATAGAAAAAAACACGATGGTTTGCAGTCCAGGAAGAAGTGCTCTAGCAAAATATGACCTTTCCCTAGCAACAATCTTTCTTYAGCTAGGGAAAGAGTTCGAATTTGACTCATAGGTATATGCTAGAGACCAGTCATATCTATACCTAATTAGACATTAATTGAAATTCACTTAATTCAGTTCAATTAAAAAAGGAATGATACTGTTTGATCCCTATTACTTATAGAATATCAGTATCAGCTGCTCTGATACATTACCCCTTCTCCATAAAGGTCTCTAATTCAAACATGCTCTCTTTTAATTACCTACAAAAAAGCTTTTGTTTTTAAACTTGTCATTAATTAGTTTTTTTAAACTATGACCATGCTGTTGATGTGATAAGCAATAGCCTAAAAATAAATAAATGAAAACTGCAGGGAACTAGGAGGAGTGTAACAATTTATTGTCAGTTGGGAATTCAAATTGGGAGCCACAAATTCTCTCTGATTCTGTATAGTGCTTTCAGACACGCCATTAATATCCTTTACTTCTCAGGCCAGTCAGGCCCAGGAGAACTGCACAGTACATTCAGCTCCAGAAAAAAAAGGAGCTCTCCTTGCATTACTAACATGAAACACTTCGCAGCTGACCTGAGTGAAGCTGAGAACCACATAACTGCATTCACTGAAACTTAGCCTATCAAAGCGAAATTTCAAGACAAACACCTAAGGTGAAACTCCTAAAATTACAGGTCTTTTCCCCACYTTTAGGGTCACATGGTCAAATTTATAGTTAATGTGAATTGAATGGTTAAGAAACTCTCTCCTCCAAAACAGACAACACTCATGAAAATGAAGAACATTCTTTTAGTTCTTACAAACAGGGACAGAGAACAGAAGAAAAAATGATTTATATTCCTATTTCCTACAAGTCACTCAAGATAAGATTAAGGCATAGGCAAATTGCATTTCACTGTAATGCATTCATCTCGGTGTTGAGAGCAGCAAATTGTATATTTTTTTTCTCTCTGCCTGTGTTTCTCTTGTTAGCTGTCAATGTCTTTCTCCCAAAGTCATGGACAGTATTTCCTTTGCTCCCTGGGGCAAGCCATGGGGAGGCTAAGTTTTTTCAGCTTGGTTGGAGCTTGCTAAGAGTATTCACTTGGTTACAGCTCCCCACCTCGAATTTAAAAAAAGGCCTCTTTCAGCTTGTTTTGCTTCCTAATTTTTATGACTCTCTCATTAAAATCATCATAATATTATTATTAACAACAACTGCACTAACTCATCTCTTAAACAAAATACAAGAAAAAAGAAACAGCATCATTCTCATTCACTCTGATAGAAGCTCTAGTTTGCCTCTGGGACTCATAATGCATCTTTCTGAATGTGAAAGTATCACAGCAAGTGGAAGCCAACATATTAGATGGCATGTCTTTCTGTACTCTATGGTTAATTAGTAAGTCTTTGTTTTTTCTTACCCTATTTCTGCTCATGATCCTTCCTTAAATGTGAAGCTTCTATTTAATCTCTTGCAACCCATCTGTTTATCTAGAGTAAAAGGAGTTTTTCAAGTGTTTTTGTTTGTTTCTTTGTTTATTTTTCCACCTTGGCTTCTGAATAACATGGAGTCTTTTCAAATATATTTGAGCTGTATACTACTGGGGTCTACAGTGACCAATACATAACTGATATTTTTTTAACTGTTTATATTGTATTTCATAGATCAGGTGGCCTCTAGGTTTTTAAGTTAAGTCTGTCTTCAAGAAGTACTTGAAGAAGCAGAGGAGAACCTATARCATATTTGAATACTGAGATATTATTTTAATGTTATTTTAAAATAARGTTTCTCCAGAAAAAAAAAATAACATCCATAGCTTATGTCCGTACTGTTAGAGGGAAGATGAGTAAAATCATTCTCTGGAATGGAAAACAAATGACAAAAAATGGTCCTTGTACATGTAGTTACATTCTTTTACACTCCAAAAGAGAGCTGCAACATTGAAATTGGTCTCACCTAGTCTGCATTTCTGCATTTACACTGCAGGATGAATATTGTTGCACAACTGACTGGCCACCTTTGAAACCAACGGTGTTATAAGCTCCTCTAGTCCTGTGCTTTTTGAATATTCACAAAATACTCAAACACAACATGACCTTGTCTAAGTCATAATTYGACCTATACAACATATTCCCAAGAAGACAACTGGAAGTTTAGRTGTGAGTAAGCAGCTAATATTCCTCTGCTTCTGTAGAATTAAAATAATACATAGCCAGATTCTGACTGATTGATACATCAGTCAAGGCACAGAACATGCAGAGAAGATGAATATGTGCATGTGTATAATATTGCTTACCTTGTCTCTCTTGGACATGCTTTGTCCCTGCTGAAGCATTTCATAATATAAGTTAGCCAAAACCCAATAAAGGAATTGCGAGAAAAAGTTTGCCTTCATCCATTTTTGGTAATATAAATCTTTTCTTCCTTTCCTCAAATTAATTCAAAATTTCACTCATTTCTAACAATAATAATGAAAATGGAGCTGTAGAACGAACATCGATAACTAATCATCATGCAGAAATAGATTCTAGCATGTGAAATAAAAATGGACTGACTACACCTACAATGATACACTAGAAAAATAAGACTATTTCTTCATCCGCTTACCTGGAGACAATATCTGACTCTATTTTATTTTGTTTTTTTAAAAAATAATTTCAATATACTTTGCTGATGATAYTTCATAAATATATGCTCACACAGTTCATGATTATTTCAAATAAAAAAACAAATGCCAAACCTACAACCTGTGCTGACATACAYGATTTTTATCTGAAGGAAGGCTGCAAGGTTCATCAGCAAAGCAAGACTGCAAACACTTTCAGAACATGACAGAAGGTATCGTAGCGCAAGTAAGAAAAAGCTTTTGTCAACTCAAAAGAATTTACCTTGACAAGAAGTCTGTGAAAGAGAGACGTATTGGAAATCCATGACGTATGATTTTGATCATCTCTAGAACACCAATRTACTGCAGCTGAGCAGACACATAAAAGTTGTCGAAAGTATCTGGTGACTTAGAATTATTAGGTTTTATGCAATGAACAGAGTGTGGCGTGCAGTTCTGAAGCTTCCCAATAATATCTGTGAGTGATTTCTGTGGAAAAAAATTCAGTTATCAGTCATTACTGTGCTGCAAAAGCAGCTGTTCAGTGCAACATACACATACTTTTCCAAACTTTTGAACACCATTTTTTTAAAAGCCAGGCAAGTTGCTTACTCAAGTATATAATTTTTCTGTCCTTTCAGTCTGTAAAGCCTAATACTGTTTTTTTTTTTTTTTTTTTAATTTCTGACCAGAAAATATTCACTAACCCTGAGCTGTGTTGCCACAGTGGTTGGACCCCCTCGTTCCAGTCTCTGAAGAAATGAGGAAGTTCCTTTCTTTTTCAATAGCTGTAAGGAGAAAGGCACACGTGCAATATCTTAAACTCAGGATCAGCAGTGAACTCSAATTTCTATTGGTATATAATCTATTAACAAAAGCAAATACTTACACATATAGACATAGACAGACAAATCATTTGCATTTCAGACAGAACTGGGAAAGTGGCTAAATATCATTAAGTATCTGTCAAGGCATGGCTGGCAAGAAAGTTTCGATTTCAAAAGCAGCTGTGTGCTAAGGTAAAGATAAACTTCCATTTCCAAATAACTCAGCAGAGTAATATGATCTAGAAATCCACTGCAGAAGCTGAACTTGTGCAGTTAGTATCCCATTCAGTTTGCATATTAATAGTGTAAATCTGTTTCTCTCTAAAGAGGTTCCTTACGTCTCTCGTAGATGCTTAAGTGAATAAACATAAGCAAGGAGGTCTGAAAATTTTTGAATACAAAACAACAGTATTTTTATAAAAATATCCTCTGTTTTCTTCCTGTGCTAGTGAATGTAGTTAAACTTTTTTATTTCTTTTCTAAACGATTTTACCCATTAATAGCTTTGTCTAATGTCTCATTAGAATCAATAGTATACTACACAACAGATTTGGGAGTGACAAATAATGTTTTCTTTTACTTCCTATCCTTCCTATTTTTGAAACTAGAATTGTTAAAAAAAAAAAAAAAAAGATCATTCTAAAAGTGGTCTCAAGAAGTAAGCTTTTATTGATGGCTTCTCTTTTTCCTTGTTTTTCTGCACTATCTAGAGAAAGGTAAAATCACTGCATTCTAAAATGTGGCCAAAGATGGATTATTATTCAAATCTCTACCAGTTTTCATCTCTGACCTCTTTTTATTGCCCTTCTCTTGTCCACTTATAGTATAAAACTCACTTTCTATCAGGTCAGAATGTTCTGGCCTGCCCCTGTCTTTTTTTAGTTTCATCAAAAAAGTCTATTTCCTCAATTTGCCCCATGTAGGCCAAACTTTACTAAAAATAACATGGTGCCAGCAATTCTCTGCTCACTATGCTTGACTGTGGAGATCTTTTTCATTTCAAAACTCACTTACCAGAATGAAATAAGACTTTAAAGGGAAATTCATCTCCTACTTCAAACCACAAAAGTAAAAAAGATCTGCTTGTTCCAGGTCTTCTCATAAAAAAAGAAGAATGGCTATAATGCTTCTCAGTCAAAGCTTACAAAATGTTTTAGGGATGGAGGTGGAATATTTATCTTCACTTGAGAGATAATGCRGTCACCCTTACCTTCCAACAGTTTAAATCACTGGTTCAAGGCCACTTGCAGAATCAGCAGAAGAACCAGCAACAACATTTCAGATACTAAAACTTCTACCTGATGTGCTATGTTGCATAGTTCTTTTCATGGGAAAGAAATGTTTGGGTAAGAATAGGRGAGAAAAAAAAAAAAGACAAAAACCTAGATAATGACTGAAAAAAAAAAGAAAAAAAAATCAACCTCTTCAAACCTGGATGTCAATACGTCAACTATGACCTCAGCAATAAGACTCAAGTTGTACTCTCTATTATCCTCCAAAATACAGCTTCCAGAGGAAGTTTTATACTGGAAAATTGTACCTCCAATTTACTGAAATAAATGYATACTTGAACTTGAAGTTAGATCTAGGGCTCTAACTTAAATGCMCCCTCTGTGCTTCCTACCATGAATGGGACTACAATCTTTCTCATATTCTTGGGATACTTTCACCAGAAAGTTTTGAATTTTATGTTAGCAGAAAGGCACTGAAAGGTAGGCACTGCCGTGTGTCAGTCTTGTGATAAATCTGTCCTTAAACCAGAAGCATTTCCACTGAGATTACTAGCAACAACAGCAAACTTGAACCACCAAGCAGAGGTGGGCTMTAAGAAAAATTCCAATGACATTTTTTGAATGTAGTTCCATGAAGACACACAGGCATGTGTAATGCCACCCACACATTTGTATGCCACAAAGGCATATGACAGCAACCTCCTTTATCTCTTGGCAAATCAGTTTTATGCAGTTGGATGCCAACATAAAGTTGTAAGCTTCAAAAAGCCTGGAAAGGCAGTTGACTAAAACAACTGCTTGCTTCCGTTCCAAAAAAAGGAAGAATTCAAAACTCTGAACACTGGACTCAGCAAATTATGTGATAATAATAATAATAATAATAATAATAATAATAATAAAATTGTTATTCACAAACCAAACTTTCTGAAGAGACAAAGAACCTGAGTAAAACCTTAGATAAAGAGCACAAAGAGTCCTAAATTCTTACCTTGCTAAGCTCCACATACTTTTTTGCCTCTCCACTTGCATAGGCCACTGATGGCTTTTTACTGAGCAAAGCTGCTTTACATCCTTTGAATTTAAGAGAATGATATGGAGGAACAAGTGATCCAGTTTGTGTCAGCTTGGACTGAAATAACTGATTGATGACTATATTTTCACTGGCTGGGAACAAAAAAGAATAAATTAATGCATGAAGATTGCATACCCATAAGAAAAGTATATATGAGGTATTTGGAAGGCAAAAGATATAAACAGTTAGAAAAGTAAAAACATAAAACAGCTAGACAATAAACACTTGTTTAGCGCACTGCCAGTTATGAAATGGTATTTGATATCTAAGGATGTTATCTATCAGCAACATTATTCCTATAGACCAATATTCAAGTCCTCTGCTAAACAAAACAACATGAAAAATAAAATCTTTCAGACTGTGATTCATCTAAACTTTTGCTTACTCCTATAATTCCTTCTGTATTTTGTTTCATTTCAGACTCATACCCTACAGCAACTTATCCATATAATAAGGCAATACAACTGAGATAGATACATACATGCTATATAACATTTACTTAAAATACAACGTTTAGCAATGATCAAGACATTTGACAGATGCCAGTTACAGAGAGCCATTGCACCAAAGGAAAATACACAAAAAGAACAGGCTATAATGAGTTGGCAGAAGGATAGACCTATATCAAGCTACATTCACATTTCTCTTCCTTTATAAACTTCTTTATAAGCTATTTTCAAATAATAGATTATAATGCCATACAGATTTTTGATGCAGTAGTGGCAACTAGCACAAGAGAATATATTTCCAAAATGTTTTTTCTTTTTTTTTTTTTTTTTTTAATAAGGGCCTCTAAATTTTAAGACCAAGAGGACCCTTCATCCTAATTCCAGTTAATTTCTACTTCATTAGATTATAGTGACTGGCTTTTAAGATGAACATGGTAATTACATGCTGTTTGTACAGGCACAGAATCAATAAGCATTGAAAATCCACTGTGTGTGATATATCCTCAACCAATATTTCTTTTAAGAACAAACAATCTGGGAGCATGATACACACATAATGCGAATAAAAGTAGAGCTAGGGAAGKCATTAAACTTGTCATTTAAATTAAAGCAGATAAAATCTATGTCAACAGTGTTTACTATTTTATTTTTGGAAAAGGTATGCTTTCCATTCCAATGCATATTTTTGAAATGCATTAGATGTCTTTTGAACTGATTAAAGTAACTAAAGTCAATGAAAATAGAAAGAAGTAAACACTTTTAACTTATGGAACTAGCCCCAAATTAAATATGCCACTGATATTGAAGTTCCCCAAAGCCTACATCAYCTGACAAGAAGGAATATAACCCTTAAATCACCTGCACACTTTTAAATATTTTGCCTCTAGAATTTTCCCATTAATTACATTTGTTGTTATTTGACTCCCTAATTATATATATTCTCTGCAAGTCAAACATTCAAAAATGTTTCCCTTTAAACAGTTCCATAGATGATTACACAAAGTAGCGAGGAAAATACAAAATGAGACCATTTGAGAGAATGGAAGAATGCTCTGCTGCACTGGTAGAACATAACAAAAGCTCGTACACCTTCTTATACTGCTTGACAAATTATTATGCGAGCTACAACTAGTGAGAACTGGAATGTCTCTAAAACTATAATCAACAGAATTATATTCAAGATCAATTCTTCCATTTCTGTTTTTCATTGTTAGTGCATATTACTTGTGCATATTACTTGTTAGTGCATATTACATCAACGATTTTACCAGGGAGTTTAGCTAATTTCACAGAAAAACTGCTAAAAGCCCATATACTTTAATATTAGTGATGATTTGAAYGACAAATATGACCTCCAAAAGACCTTTATTTCTATGAAAGGAAATACAAATATACACTACATTAAGTGACAAATTCTGCAGTGGTTGAAGAAAAATGACATCTCAGGATACACTGACATTTCCCCAAGGGAAGCGTTTTGTTTTTCTTAACAGATAGAGTAAATTGTAGAGGTTTGTAATTATCTAACTATAGATCATTAATGAATAAACTAGGATGCCTTATTTTTAGACACATCATTATATAATATGCACAAAAGGTACTTAATTTTGTAATTCAGTGGATACAGTATCTATTCACTGAAAAACAAAAGAACACCCACAAGATGCTACTTTGTGAAAGGATAGTGCATTTCACTGCAGTCTCTACAAGTTCAGAAGCCTTATTTTCTTATTTTCTGTGATTAATTCATTTTTAATTCACATTCAATGATATTTTAAAATCATACTTATCCATCACACTATATCTTCTTTACAACACATCAGTTCTTTATATCACATCACATTATACAAATACATTTATAAATACAGTAGATTTCAAACAATGTATATTTTAAAAAAGAGGGCTTTTTTGTCACTGGGAACAAAACTATATATAAATTTGTCTAAAAAGTAAGATAAAATATATAGTCAAGTCATGAGAATGTTGTTTTCTAATAACATCAGTTACAAAACCAATTACTTACTTTTCATTATGAATATGAGATTTTGTGAAAGAGAATCTTTATTTTTTTCTATCGAGCCAGCAATTTCGTAAGTAACCTATGAAAAAATATTGTGACATCATTAGTAATGAYCAATACATTTATTAAAAAACTTACAATAACTTACAACATGCTACTTAGCAGCTTAATTCATGAAAGGGAAATTTTGCAGGATGCCTATTTCTCTTGATAGGTGTTCGGCATGGATAAATGGATGAGCASCTTTTGATGGATAAGCAGCTACTGTCTTGGTTAGCTTCAGAAATAAACAGCTCTGGCTTACACAGTAGTAGAACTCAAAGAGAATTGTAAAGTTAAATAGGAAGAAAATTATAGAGTATTTTAGCTCCAGGATTGGGAAAACTCTTGATGGGAGCCTCTCAAACACTTCATTTTTTTTTTCCTTTTTTTTCTTTCTTTTTTTTTTTAATAATTATTTAACAAGGAGCTATGCTTCTATCTAAATCTTGTAATTTTTTTTTGTTGTATCTCTGTGCTAAGCCACTTARGTATTTGGGGAACTTTTTTTCCTTGTTTAAATACACTTAATAAAGCTGTAAATACATAATTAAGATTAGGAATATTAATCAGTGCATTAATTACTTTTTCCATTGGGTCATTTGACAATTATGTAACGCTATCTTAATCATGAAAAAGATTATATTACTCAAACCCATATAATCTGTTACATTAAATAATTGTCAAACGATGCAATTAGTATGGCATCTGCCATTGAATAGATATATCAATAGTATTACATTCTTTTCTGTGTCGATGCAATATTATGCAATTTTCTAAAYGTATCTCCTAAGAAAATATTACAGTTAGTAAACTATTAGGATAATTTAAGTGTACAATTAAATGCTTTTATTATATTTAAAATAAATGTTCTGCTGCAGTGGTCCATAAAAGATAATTAATAGAACTTATTCTGCAAATCTATAATGCCAATTCCTAGTTGATTGTCTTAGTCTTTAACTAAATTAGAAAAAGTAAGTTAGTATTGGTGTGAAGAGCAGGTAAGTACAACAGTGGGAGATAATAAATTATGATTACATGTCTACACTGAAACAGAGGGACATCGGCTATTGGTATAATATATCACCAACCTCTAGAACTATATACATAAGACACCTCTCATATCACATAAAATACAGAAAATTTAATAGGATTCCCTTTTATGAAGAAATTGCTAACTCTCTAAAATTTTTTTTCCATAGAACTGGTAAGTTGAGTCACTGGCTAAAGAAGCGGAAATTCATCCAATTAAATGGCATTTTGAGTTCAGTTCATTGTTCACGGTCAGATCCACAAAYAAGAGAAAGAAAAAAAGAAGTCTTTTCCAGCTGTTGATTCTGTAAATTGCATCCTGCCCCAATCGGAGGTGCCAGCCTACACTGGCATTTTATCTAAAGTGCATATATTTCCTCAGCATTTTTTTCCCATGGACTTCTAAAATAAACCAGGCTAAAACTCTACACTGATTGGTGCTCAAATATAGTGGGTAGTTATTTTAAGTAGAAAAAAAAAAAAACAAATATTAAATGATTCAGAAGATGATTCAGACAAGAAATGTGCACTTAGTTAGCTTATGGTTCTAGTAACAGAAAACATATCCATTATTTTCACTTTCTATTATTTATTACAGCTGTTTGTTCTGTCCTGCTCTGCACAGCAAACTCTTTGGGTACTGAGTACATAAACCTACATTTCCATATTGACTACAGGAAACAGGATCTTTAGATGCTATCTCAATGAGTTCTTCTCATTAAAAATAAAATAGTTTACAGCTCCACACAGCACTTCATATTAAAATAAAATAAATAAAAGAAAAACAGAATAAAACAACAAAAAAAAGGGATTGTATTTGGCTCTGTAAATTCAGAAAGGAAAACTACCTAAACTATGCATACTGGTAGCGTGTCAGGCCAAATGTTCATTCAGCCTTGTTAGGGAAAAATAGAAGGTAAGACTCCCACAAGCTTCTGTCTCAGTCAGAACTCTGAGCATCGGGGATTTCTCGAACTGAAGGCTGGATCTCATCTTGGTCTTGATGGACCTTTCCTCCATAAACCTGTCTAACTGTTTCTGCAGATCAGTATTTTTGGCATTGCCAAAACATTGCTTCTGTGGCAGGGACTTTCAGTGGTTACCTGCTATATGACAAAATATTTCACTCTGCTTGCTTCCAACCTGTTTTCTGCTCGTTTAGATTGGTGTCTTTGATTCTTATATCACAAGAACCAGCAGAACAACAGAACAACAGAATAAAAAAGAATACAGATGTGCATAGAGGTAACTTTGGAACGATAAGAAACTCTTTATCTTTCTGCATATGCTCTCCACTTCGTTATTCATCCTCACGCTGCTTATGCTACTTTCTATGGTATCTTCTCTCAGAAATCTCCCTTCTGAGCTCATGTATACCCCTTCATATCATATGGCTTTGGCAAGGGGTGGGGGCTTTATTTAAATTTATTTAAATTTATTGAATTCCCAATATCCCTTATCAACAAGGCCACCATTATCCATATTTTTCATTCAGTATTTCAAAAGGAAGGAAGGAAGGAAGGAAGGAAGGAAGGAAGGAAGGAAGGAAGGAAGGAAGGAAGGAAGGAAGGAAAAGAATAAAAGGAAAGAAAAGAGAAAGAGCACAACTATCTTGTCTATGTGAAAAAGATAATCTTTGTCAAATAACCTTTAGAGGCTTTGGTATAGCTTAGACTAGACTATTTTGATTGTTATGTCTGGGGATTCAGCCTGGGGAAAAAATAAAGAAAATGAAAGTGTCCTTATTGATTAATCCATCTCCTTTTGTCTTTGGATTTAGAGCTTCAGTTTCAGAGTCTGCCTGGGATATATGCGGCATTTCAGAGAAGACTCCATTGGAGTAATGGAGTAAATGGACAGTTGAGAGGTATTTTGAAATGTGCATAGCTTGGAAATTGGACAGACATTTATCTGCACTTAACGGACATTATGAACACTTCTTTAAAGAGCAAAGAAGTTGTTTTTTTGGTCTGTTCAGTTTATGGCAGTACTATAAATCAGAATAGTGGCAAGAGAAACAGTGGCAAGAGAAACAGTGACAGGAGACCTATCAGATTTGTTAATTGAAGTACAAATTTGAACTGCATAAAACTTAAATTATGATGACAGATCATTCAGATTACATGAAGAAGGGGCAAATATTTCATTATCTCAGACAACAGCATGTTAAATACCACTGCTGGACAATGATGACAATACCAATGATCTTGTTAATGCCTTCACAAAGTTAAGAGGACTTTGACTCTCGGATGAAGTTCAGTAATAGAAGGTTTTCCTTCAAAAATCACCACTATCAGAAGAGATAACAGTTTAGTAATATAATTCATGCAAAACCCTATGTCATGTGAGAGCCCATGAATTATGTTATCCTTAAAGTATGTAGAAATTCAGTATGACACATTCTTAGTACAGTTTCAGCTKATGATAAGACGCACTGATCAACTACACCCACAAAACCCTTTGTCTCCGCAACACAAGCGTGCAGTATGTCATGCTGAGCCAACCTGCCACAGCCCTCGTGATGCTGCCGGGCCAGCAGCCTCTTCAAGAAGCAGCTGAGAATACCCACATTCATGTTAAGGAATCTGACGTAAAACAATATCCCACACATATTATTTTTTTTTTCCAGAAGAGATCTGATGATACCAGTGTTCAGAACAAAGCCTTCCACTAGATTTTTAAGTCGTACACAGCATAAATCATTCTTTTCTGCCTTCTGCCTGAACAGAACAGAGATAAGCGTTTTGTCTTATAGCACTCAGATGTCAAGATATTAAATGGCTTTCAGAACAGACTCACAATATATCAAAGCATTGTGGAATTCTGTTCAGCTGCAAAATTCAAACTGGGAGATAAGGTAAAATACGCCATATGATCAAGTATTAATACAGTGGTCTTTACTAAGTGTGTGGTCATATAGTTAACAACTGTATCATATTGCTTCTGCACAGAATGACAGATTTAGTACTATGCAGTCATAGAATTGAATAAAATTCAAGTGAAAAGAGGAAAAAGGTGTTCGCTTTCTTTCACAGGCCCATTCTGTCAGACTTCTCTAGTACAGCATTCTCCCTCAGTTTCCACTGAAAGACCTCACACGTACTCTGATTTCTTCCATGTGCACACTTCTTCTTCATCCTCAAGCAATCAAGAAAAAAATCAAGTCTCACAGAATCATGACTTTCCTAATGTACCGTCTCCCCCACTATGTGAAGTATGCATTCCAAATACTTTGCTTTTTTGTTTCCATTGGAGATTACACCACATGCTTTCTTAGACTCATTCTTCTCTCTTGCTCTTTTTTTTCCTCCGTTTCAACCTATTATTTCCATTCATTTCCTCTTAGCACTGCCTTTCCTGGAATAGTGTAAGTATAATTAGGCTGGGAACAACATTAGGATTAACAACATTGCTTCTAGGAAAGCCCACTAGGTATAAAATATATGGGAAAGGGYGGCGCACGATAATGTATGACTATAATCAATCAAAAGGGTCTGCTAGTGAAAGAAAAGACAATTTTTATTCCCATGACAATGCTGACACAAAGTGTTAAGTTATGAAGATGTTAGTAGTATTTATTGGATCTGCTTGTAGTATCAGCTATAACTTCCTCTAAATTGAGATTTCAGTTTTCTTCATGAAAGTCTCCCTGCTAATCTAAGCATAAATAAGTAAAATGGGTCTCTTCAGTGAGATGATAGTATCATTTTTAACACCTGCTTTTTCCAATACATCTGCACTTCCAGCAACTGGAAGTGTGTGGGTAAAGTGCGCGTGAGCCCACGTATTTTGAGACTTGTCTTGCTACACTTGTATCCCACTGAAGAAAAAGGAGCCCAAATTACAAGGGTCCATATGAAGATCACACCAGGACTAAGGTGGAATATTAGTCTTTTTGTGATGCAGATAACATGAGAAAACAGCTGTTTCACATTGCCTGGGACCTACATCACAGGTACAACTTTTGCTACCCAGGGAAATCAGTCTGTCTGCCCTCACCTTCTGCTCAACATAAAGCCGGCATTCAGAGTAACTTCCTTCACAAATACAAACCTAGACATCACCAGAATATAAATGAATAAGCTGAGAAGTGGAAAATTTCATATTCAATTACCTGTCACATTTTACTGGTAATTCTGTTTCTACCCTCTGGGTCTGATTCATCTTTCAGTTACACTCATGTAAATAATGAGAAGCTTTGCCAAGTTAAAGGAGTTACATCAGTGAAAAATTCTGATAAGAATAAAATCAGGCCTTCTTGTTTTAAATTTGGATATCTTCGAAGGTAATCACTCAGAGGAAAAAATGTCACTTCACTTACTTTAGACTCATTTAATAGATATAAGACTAAAATAATGGCTATTAAAATCTGCTAAACTCTACTGTTACTTTATATATGAAAGTGACAATAAAACCTGATATATTTATGTCTGATCTATTAGCAATTTTTATCAAACATAAATCACAAATGACTACTATAAAATTGGTGCTACAATGTAATAATACCACAGTCTCAAGACTAGCATCAGCAATTTTAAAATCCCTTAAAAATTCCATTTTTTAATCAACTTATCAGGATGTATGTGTAATTATTTAGTACATAAATACTACCATCAGGTATTATGTAAATACATATGAGAGATCACTGGAAAATAAAACCTATGTTCATAACATGATAGTTCCATGGGAGATCTTKAAGGACCCTGTTCAAATAACTACTCCAAGAAGGAGAGATAAACATTCCTATTGATTTTTTTTTTATTTTGTCCAAGACAGGAGTATTCTATTGTTTCAGACTTGTAATATGAATTCTCATCAAAACACTTTATCATATCTGACCATTTTCTTGCTTATCAGCCTTGCCTTTTTCTTTCTCTGTTTGTGTAAAGAAGGGATGCTCTAGGGGTTAGTTGCTATACTGAAGCACCTCCTGTTTTCATGTGCCTTTCACAAAAAAACAAAAACAAACAAATAAACAAAAAACTTGAAGTGATTAGGTAAATATCACATTTACAACCAAAACCTGGATATATCTGTCAGAATTTCCTTTTGCTTAACCTTCTGCATTAACTACATGTACCATTAACAATGTGCAATTATTCAAACAGCTTACCCGCCCAGCATAATGCATAACAGTGAAAGCAGAGCTCTGATCCTTTGGGGCAAGGTTACCGTTTCCATCTTTTGTGGAAGAATATACTGTATTTGTGTCTGATGTATCCAGGTAAGACTGAATGCGTTTAGAAAGACTCTGTTCCATTGACCAAATAGATTGACTTTCCTCATCCAGCATTGACAAAAAGCCTGATGGCTTCTGAAACAAAACAAAACAAAAAAAGACTTTTCTTTGGGTTTTATGCAAAAAGCAGTAGAAATCCAGTTGTTGGTTGCAGAGTAACACAGATTGTGATTTAGTAAACAAAACTGTTTAATACCTTTTAGGGAATTAAAAAAAAAAAAAAGTATGCTGTTAAGTCTCGTGGTCTACGCACATCAGATAATTCTACAAGAAATACTGGAAATAATATTTCATTTGCCTAAAATGACAATTATTGCTAATCTTTTAAGAAACCAATTWGGCTATTTTTTTCTTAGTAATTGTACTCCAGTAACTAGGTCCAGGCACAAAAGTAATGGTCAAGCTTACAACAGGGGTTGAAGGGCATGGAATGACACACAGATCCTATGTGTGGACCTGTGTGGGCAAAGAGCTGAGGTTATATCTTCTCTGCCCTGGACTGTCACAAATCTCCATCAGTCCTCATGCACTGGGCACTTATGACGGCCCCTCTCCATGGTCTCACGGGACTCGTAATCTTCTCAACAAGATTAATAAATCAGAAAACACAGGCACAAGTTTTTATTAGTTTAACACACACAGTATGTTCATAAATATGCATGGTGGAAAATGGATCTGAAAACTACCTGAAAGAAAAAATCCAAGGCTGCAGTATGGTTACCAGGAGAATATACAGTTTCCATGGTAACTCCCTCTTGTACACATTCGGCTTGCTCTTGTAGGAAAAGCACTTCATTGATATACTGGTGTATCTTCTCATTGGTCATGTTGACACACAGCTATTGTAAAAGGGAGAAAAAAATGAGTATTAAAAGTTTACTGGATAATTCATCAGTATAAGGTTTACTGCATGTCTAATATTGAATTTGATGAAATGTCAATCTACAACATGTTATCTCTTGGTAAACCACAGATTAGGAAGCCCCCAGGGAAATTTCCATTATAACAACCATTATTATTAAATCGGGAAGAAAGAGTTTTCTATCCGTATAGATCATTGCAAATTCTCCCTAAGAATTTCATATMCGTCAGTTTCAACTAGAATTATCAAATATAATGTAAAGTCACACTAATTCTATTGTTTGAAATGGAATATAACACTACATATAAATTGGTACACTTAATATTCTGCAGTTAATAATCAGGAAGACTACACAGTCACAGGCTGTTTTGGAAAAACAGCTACAGATTATGCAGCTAGCTCAATCTTAACAAAGATATTGAAATTCTGCTTCYGCGTGTAACATCACTGAAGCCTAAAACAGTCTCTTAAGAGCTTGCTCCATTTTGCCCAAACGTATCTCCTAAAACAACTAAGCACAGTCTACTAGAAATCTTCCTGCATTTTATCACCATTCTAAGGAAAAGTTGGCAAAAAAACAATAATGTAAAAATGCCTTGAATATAGAGTGCATTATGAGAGTTATAGTGCTTCTTGCTTTCCTTCTCCTGTTGGGGACCAGCTGCCTGATATAATACCTCCAATAACGGACTCCACCTTCTGAAACACAGCATGGCATGGGGGGTGTGTGTGTGGCGGCGGGAGGTTGGCTTTTACRGCAATGGAGCATCTGGGAGTTAACAGGCTAAACCTTTAATTTGGTGCAGGGGGAATGGGTGCACAAGATAGGTGAACTGTAGCTGCTGCAGAATGCTCCAATAGCATTTAATGTCTCTAGATTCTTCTGTTCTCAGCTAAACTGATGGGGCTGAAAATGAAATTTGCCAYATCAATTTTCATTTTTTAAAAAGTTATTCCCCAAATTACCTATAGAACACCACTATTGCAAACAGTTTATAGGAACCTGATTTTCAATTAAAAACAAGGAGGGTTTTCAACAGCTTTATTTTGGGTCTTTTCTTACTTTATTCAAAGCTAACAACCCGCAAAAGTAAATGTTGAGCAACTTGGTGGAATACAGTTTTTAATTGGTTTGTTTAAACTGAAGCGGAAAAATTATAAACTCTTTTCAAGTGTTATATTAAGATACAAGAGGAAATTAAGAAAAGAGAAACAAAGGGTTGGAATAACTCATATATGATGAGTGATGCAAGAAACGAATGCACACAGTCTCTTTTCAAATTAAACTAGTCACATATTTGTTTTGGCCATAAATGATATCTTCCATGAATAAAGTATGTAAAAACTATTCCAACAGCAAGTCATATTAAAAAAATATTCAGATCAATCATAAAAGCACATAGTTTAACATTCAGATGAGGGAAAAAGAACTCAAGTAATGTATAATAGCTCCCTGAATTTGCCATTAACACCTCATGCTAAATCCAGTCTACTTGCATTTGCTCTATAGTGAAATATGCTAGTGTGACTAACAGTAAGAAAAATAGAATAAAATTTTATAACCAAATGTCTGTTATTAATTTAGTATCTTTACTAATGCAGAAAAGTACAGATAAAAGAAAGCTTTAAATAAAATGATGCATTTTAAAAAATAGAATTTTTAAAATTTCCTTATCTCATTTGATTAACATATAAACGTATAAAATTGACATATGATTGATTTATAATTTAAGGAAAGAAACAGGTTCTTAAACTTTATGGCAGTCAAAATATACTTTACTGATCACTTTCCAAATTCTAATTCGAATTACAAAATCTTTACAGAAGCTTCTTAACATCATTTTAGAAGACAGACATGAGGTCACAAGCTTATATTTTACAGGATACGTAAAGCTTTAAAACGATTTTATGCTGCTTATACATCTTCATTTACAAAAGTGTACTTCAGAGGATCGTGGCATTCAATTTTATGCAACTCTAATTTACAGCGAAGTAAGTTGAAAAAAAAAAAGCCATAGAACCAAGTTTCCTTTTTATCCCGTGATTCCCCTATTCTGTAATTCCCCTAAAATAAATAAACAGAATTAAAGTACTTGAAGATCTGACTGTGCAGCAAAATTATTAAACGGTGTAATTGGAGCTGGAGGGTAAAAATCTCTTAGCATTATCTTGAAAAGATCTGATAAATAACACTGGATTCAACTGCTAAAAGTAAAAGACATTATTTTGTTAACATATTTGCACAGAACACGTTGGACTAGCAGAGACAAAAAGCATTTATAGATTTTCTTGATCACTTTATTACGTAATACACGGGTCTGCTCTCCAGCAGCATAAGCAGCAGGAGCAGCAGCCAGATGAGCAGATGCGCCTTCCGGACAGGAAGGTGGTGCAAACCAGACCAGAAAGCAAGCTCAAGTGCTCACACAAACTGCAGGCTGCTCAAGAGCTGCTCTACCAAGCAGTGGTGGTGAGCAACAGCTCTGCAGAATGAGAATAAGGAGCCCAGCCAAGGACTGCCGCAAAGCAAGTCATWCAGACTGCGTTTTTTCTCCATTTCAGTATGTTTTATACAGCGTGCTGGGAAAAGGTGATATAAGGAACACTTCAAAATAAGAGGCTGATATGGGTTGATGTAATATTTTAAACGGCAAAAATGTAGATTTGGGATGAAAATGAACTAAGCTAACTTTTGTAACCTATCCCTTCTTTTCTCTTTCTCTTTTTCACCCTCTCCTCTCCTCTCCTCTCCTCTCCTCTCCTCTCCTCTCCTCTCCTCTCCTCTCCTCTCCACTTTAAGCAGCATATTCACTTCATTTAGTAGAGCTACTCAACATTACTTATAGTGTTTCTTTTCATTAATTACCACTGTTAAGCTATCATTCATATTCTTCTTACTGACTCTACTGTAAGACCTTCTGCAAGAAATCCTCTCTCTATGCTGCTCACTGCCAATGTTTCTAAGACAAATACACACCTGTGTGTCAGACTTCATTAAAAAGTACTTTTAGAATATTACTAGAAAGCAAAAAAAAGAGGGAATTTATTTCTTGTAAAGTATTTAAACTAAGTATAACAAACTTTTGGGGGGGCTGTGGAATTCAGTAAGAAAATACAATAGCATTTGTTTAGAATTTAGTAAGAAATTTTAATGGCATTTGGTAAAATCTGGACATATTCAATATATTTGATATTGTTAGTTAGTACTTGTCCTAGCCCTCTCTTACAAATACATTTGAACAGTTAGCACTTGCCAACTTCAAAACATTTTCACGTGCATTAAATCCAAATTTAGGTAGATGAAAATGGTGCTGTACTCCAAAGAAAATCAAGTGCCTTTTAATAATTAAAAATTCCTGATTACCTCTTCTTAGATTGAGATATATATTAAAAAAATAAGGCCTAGCAAGATAAATTAATTTGTTAAAAGAAAACTCAGTGACTGTCAATCAGTGATGGAATGATGGATGTAAACATCCTCTGGAAATCACATCCTTTGGTCATGCAGGAGGATTAGCTCTCTCTAGAGATGTGTATTCAGAGCATCAAGTAAAGCTTACAGCTGTCATAGCAACCTATCTAGCAAGCTATGTGCTATGGGCCAAGATGATGAAACTCCAATGACAAGTTTAATTTGCAAGGATATGTTCTAGCTTTTATCAAAAGTATCATTCTGAGATAATGGAATGCAGAATCATCTATTTACTGAAGCAAGATTCAGAAAACAATTTCATACCTAATGTAGATAATCACACATTTCTCAGAAATATTTTGGCTACTGTTCCTCTATCTGCTACCCAAAGGAAAAACAAAATAAAAAGATTTTTTCCTTTACTGACACATGTATCAGTTACTAGATATCCACATCTTTACGTAGACTGCGACTCAGAATATTTTTCATGAATGTATAACAAACCAAAACCCATCACGCATCTCTGCCTTTTCAGGACAAGTAGGCCTAATACTAAGCTATTCTCTGAACACCAATTCAAAGTCCTGTCTTTCTGACAGAAGCATTTTATTTGTTAGGAATTCAACTCGTCTCTGATGTAATTTTCAATTAGCTGATCTTTGTTTCCCACATACGGAAAACAGAACTGAATACTGTTTTACAATTTTGTTTTGAAACTCTTTTCACCTGATAAGTGTTCCACAGTGGATATAATTTAAATTCAAAGTGAAAAATATTTTACTTGATTTTGAATGCATAATAAAAATAATGATAATAATAACAGTAAGTCCCCACACAAACATGGTAATAACAGTAAAAAGGATGCTGCTATGAAAAAGTAACATAGCAATTAACAATTGTCCTCATGCAATATTTTACCATTCACAAATTGAGTCTGTGTGGAAATTTATATTTTATATAAATGATTTTATTTCCAGCTATATCTACTGTAAAACAAAGAAGGAAAATTAAAGCATTTTAAAGTCAGGTGTTTGATAAAATGCATCCATAAAGGTATATGATAAAATGTATGATATATCCAGTTCTAAAAATGAGCTTACTGGAAAAACAGACAGATAACAGACAGAATAACAGACAGATAACAATGAAATGATTTAGTAAAAATGGTACAGGGAACTTCATCAGTCTTGATGCTTGGTGCTCTTGTGGTCAAGGCTTGCAACAGCACAAAAGAGTTTTGATYTGGACTGAATTTTTTTGGAGTACACCATGCAAGACCGTGAATAAGAACTAATGTACTTTTAACCCGCACCAGAACAAAAGTGATCATTTTATGCTTTAAGATGAGTGCAAACTAAAATGCAAGTAAAGGTAGCCCCTCAGAGACGAAACCTAAGAAAACACTGAAAACTGCCATAGCTATTTTGGGTACCTCACTCTTATTTCATAGAATCATAGAATGCCCAAGGTTGGAAGGGACCTCAGAGGTCATCGAGTCCAACCCCCCTGCTCACACAGGGTCTCCTAGAGCACGTGGCACAGGGCTGCATCCAAGCGGGTTTTAAAGATCTCCAAAGAAGGAGACTCCACAACCTCTCTGGGCAGCCTGTTCCAGTGCTTTGTCACCCTCACAGTGAAGAAATGCTTCCTTAAGTTCCTGTGGAACTTCCGATGCTTCAGTTTGAAGCCATTTCCTCTAGTCCTATCACTGTCCACCACTGAAAAGAGGCCGGCCCCCTCCTCCTCACTGCCTCCCTTGAGGTATTTATACACGCTGATCAGGTCCCCCCTCAGCCTCCTCTTCTCCAGGCTGAACAGGCCCAGCTCTCTCAGCCTTTGCTCATAGGGCAGATGTCCAGGCCTCTGATCATCCTCATAGCCCTGCGCTGGACTCTCTCCAGCAGCTCCACATCCCTCTTGTACTGGGGAGCCCAGAACTGGACGCAGTACTCCAGATGTGGCCTCACCAGGGCTGAGTAGAGGGGGATGATCACTTCCCTCGACCTGCTGGAGACGCTCTTCTTAATGCATCCCAGGATCCCGTTGGCCTTCTTGGCCACCAGGGCACACTGCTGCCTCATGGTCAACTTGTCGTCCACCATGACACCCAGGTCCCTCTCTGCGGGACTGCTCTCCAGCAGGTCCACMCCTAATCTGTACTGGTGTCCAGGGTTATTCCTCCCCAAGTGCAGGACCCTGCACTTGCCCCTGTTGAACCTCATGAGGTTTCTCGCCGCCCAGTCCTCCAGTCTGTCCAGGTCCCTCTGGATGGCAGCACAGCCCTCAGGGCTATCAGCTACTCCACCCAGYTTGGTATCATCAGCAAACTTGCTGAGGGAGCACTCCATGCCTTCATCCAGGTTGTTAATGAAGAAGTTGAACAGGACCGGACCGAGAACTGACCCCTGGGGGACACCACTAAGTACAGGCCTCCAGCTGGACTCCGCACCATTGACAACCACTCTCTGCACCCTGCCATCGAGCCAATTCCTAATCCACCTCCCTGTCCACACATCTATCCCACACCTTTGGAGCTTGCCCAGGAGGATGCTGTGAGGGACAGTGTCAAAAGCCTTGCTCAAATCCAGATAGATGACATCCACCACTCTGCCCTCATCTATCCAGCTAGATATTCCTTCGTAGAAGGTGATCAGGTTAGTCAAGCAGGATTTCCCCTTGGTGAATCCACRCTGGCTACTCCTGAGCCATTCATTTGAGCCCCATTTCATGGGGCCATTTTGCATAGAATTGGAAAGACAAATTTCTGCTCACTTTTGACCATGCTCTCAGGTGGCTGTGTACAAAGCTGTCCCAGCAGAGCAGATATGCAGTTGTTTTAGGAAAATGCTGTGCCTAGGCTAAGGATTTCTGCTAATGAGTGACTGTAATTTGTAACTGAGGTGAGATAAAAGTGTGCTGCAGTCATTTATCATAGATCAACTGATGAGCAGTAACTCTCTGAGCCCCGGCAGTTCAAAATCTTTCACTCTTTCCTGAGGAATGAGTTCGTCCATTTGTGGCTACTTCCAGTTTTTAAACCTGTGCTATAAGATATTCATACTAGAAACTACAGCTCCACTCACTGTCACTTATTCTATATAAATATTTACTAATAGTATTTCAGAAAAAAAAAGTTACTATTTTTAAAATATAATTTAACACACATATATGTTATATAAAATGAAGGCCTACTAATGCTCACCAAATATATSCACCTAATTAATACTTCTTTTTCTTGAAATTCATTCGTCCCTGGCATTATATATAAAGCCTTTCTCCTTGTAAGCTCTCAGTTACATCATTTGACATTCTTAGTATGGAGATAATTAACCTTACATTTCTAGTTCTTAGACATCTATTTTGCTATTCATTGTTCAGTAACCATCACTAGAGTAATTCTTCGCTTGCTTTTGACTTTTCAACACCCTAATGCCTTATCTTTCCAACACAGTCATTAGAGGCTACATGTTATTTTACCCAGTTGGTCCAGCTCTCTGTTCCTGAACTATCTTCAAACATGGTCTATTTAAATCAATTGCTTAAGCAGACATATGATTCAGTACTGTACTGCTCTTTTAACTATTACATTGACATGTCTGCCGACTGGTCTGATTGGAAGGACCAGAGAGATTTGAGCAGCTGTTCGGAATGCGCCCCAGGCTTGCCCAATTACAGGGTCTTAATCTTTCTTGAAAAGAGTTGCAAACTTCTCTCAAGGAAGCAGAAGCAGACAAACAGATATCAAGACATAAACCTTCGAAACAAAAAGGCCATTTTCCCCAGATTATTTTTTCAATGACATTTTACAATATGTTAATCTAAATGTAATCAAAAAGGCAGTAATATTTTTACGGCTGATCTACTATTTGACATTTTAGGCCCATTTAATATCAATGCTCTTCAAACTCGGGCCTTGACTGTGGGCATTATTTGCAGACATTATGCAATGTGTTGCAGGAGAAGTCTATCTAGATTAATAAGCCTGTTTCCCATCAGGGTTAATGAGCCCAGGCAGGAGACTGAACTAGCTTAGACCACTRCAGAGCTCAAGCTTCTCTGTGTAGACTGTTGGGCATTTGTGCCACATGGAGATACCAACAGTTTCCCTTCACTGATACGCCACTGTAAGACTCTAATTAGAGAGCCACATTAGAGAGTCCATATCAAAATGAACACAGTAATTCATTAACCTCCATTCTATAATTTCAGGAGTGCAATTCAGTAAATTCAGTGGCTTCTGAGGTAATGATTCCAAATACTACTCAACAAAATGCAGTCAGACCAGGCTGAAGGACTGTCCTGTCTACTGAAGTAGAAGTCTTGTCTACTGAAATGTACTTGCTGACTTAAAACAAAAAACAAACCAAAAAAAGACTTTGAAATTACCATAATTGCCACACAGAAATAAAAAAATAAATTGCTCTCTAATTATTTCTCTAAGTATCTTTATTTGCTTTTCCACCATGTTCAGTTTCAGTTAGTCTGAACTCAGTAAGCAGAAAATGAATTACCCCTGGAATTCTGGAATTCAGAGTATCTCACAGATGTCAGTTACAGAACTTATTTGAGTTTGATGACAAAAAATAAWACAGAACAAAGAACATACCTAGCAAGTTCCAGGATGCACTGCTCCCCCTGAGATACATTTAAAATGTATAAGAGTGACCCTATCCTTATTAGAAAGTTTTATGGATTTTTTAAATTTTTTAATCTAATATTTCAGTATGTTAAATTGACTTCTTTATTTCACTTCATTTTTTTTCCCCACAAAATAGATATCCATACTCATGACTGTGAAGATTGGGATGCATTAATAAGCCTTAATCCAGAAAAGCTTTCAAGCAAGGTAGTCCAAAGAGTTTTGTGCAATGGGAACTGTGATTCATGTACAAAAGTGTATACCTATCTGTTCTTTGAAGGCAGAGGTAAACTTACCCTGCTTGTGCTCCTAGATAACTGGAAATTGAGTGGAAATTGAGTAAACACGCAACAGACACTTAACTAATGCAGTTCTATCATTTCTATTTTATTAGAAAGCGTAGCCACTAATTTAGTGCCTAAGCTAGTTAAATGATATAAAGGGGTGACTTCTACCATTCTACTCATTTCAGAGAGGAACATGTTCTCTACTGTTGTTAGCATCAGCTTTTCCTCTACTGCTTTAATTTCCTTCTGCTGCATTACACAAGGGATGAATAACTTAACAATAACACACCTCTCTACATCATTTTCAGGGTGTTGTGCTTGATGCTTTCTAAAATGTTCAGTTCAGAAGAGCTCTGATGTTCAGAGATCAATGTTAAAGATGGAAACACAGCTCTGTAATTTTCAAAAAAAATGTTTGATTTTAAAGGAATTTTAAGCATTCAATGAGCTAAAATTAATTTTTTTCATAGATGCAATTCACTTTTTTTTTTTTTAATCACATGTTGTAAAGTCAAACAGAGGTGAATCTGTCAGTAATAGCATGTAGTATTTCCATTATATTTTATTTTTTGTGGCATCTGAAGACCTTTTGATCTTACTTCTAATACAGTCTTCTGTCCCCCTACTCACTGAGCTAGTTGAAGTATCACTTTCATGAGCATCAAACCAGACAATAGTAAGCATAGTAAGCAGGAAGGTTGGACTAGATGATCTGTAGAGGTCCCTTCCAACCTTAAATATTCTGAAATATTCTGAAATATTCTGAAATATTCTGAAATTTTTCACAAAATGCCTTCAATATTGATACTACTCTTCTTCAAGTGATTATGGTTATGTTTACTAAATGCTTTTAAAACGATTAATAACTCTGCGAAGTCTGGATTTTAATTCAGATGCATTCATGCAGGCAGAAGAAAAAAAAATACAAACATACATAATTTAAGAGTAAATTTTATTCTCAATATATGTTCATGTTCTAATGAAAGCACTCATTCTGGTGAAAATGGTGACAGTTACACTTACAGCAAAATCAACAAAACAAAGCTACTTACCTGTTCAAAAGTATTCTTTTGAAATTCTTCAAATCCAAAAATATCCAGTATCCCAATTTCAAATACCTGGTCACTGTAACAAAACATATTATAGATCATAAGTATTCAAGGAAGTAAATAATATATTTATTGCATCTAACTTTTTTTTTTAAATTATTCTAACATGAAAGCAGCCTGTTTCAAAAATATGCTATGAAACACACAAGCAGGTCATTTAAACAACAGAGTCAAAATTGCAGAATGGTATAACAAACAGTACTGATTTTGACTTCTTCACTTCTACCCATCAATCTATCATATTAAAGTAAAAAAAAAAAAAGTTTGAGATTGTTTTAGAAGCCACTTAAAAAAAAAATGAAATAGAAGAAAAAAATAATAGTTTCTTGAAAGCCTCATTTCCAAAGGTGTACATATCTACTCACTCAGATGAGGGAAAATCAACTAAGGGAGGTTTCAGAATTGGTGCTTGGTTGCATGAGGTTACCCTGTTCAGTTTATATTTCATGAAAATCTGAGTTTGTGTCTCCAAGTCCTACTCTGCTACAGGACTATAGAGTCCTGTTTTGTGCACGTCAAGGAAACCTACTAAGTCAAACTCCTCTGTGTCAGGTTGAAGTAGAGGCTGTGAGCTAAGGCTGCACAAGAGGAAATATCTTCTAGGTGAAGAACAGTCAACATCTGGGCATGCCATGGGAAGGTGTTTCTTCCCTGTATTCATAAAAGGATACCTGCTGACCGGGCATATAATGTCATACGACACTGCCTTCATTCAGCACAGGGCTTTCATTTTGGCCCAGTAGAAGGCTTTTGGTAATGCAGTCAACTAGTCTTCTGAGAGGGGATATGAGCACGAGACAGAGTCTTTATTGCTCTGTTCTTTCTTGGACTGTGTCATTCTCAACCAGATCTGGGGGATAAACTACAGAAACAGAACTGATGTTGTGGGATACCTGCTTGTGTGCTTTGGAAGAAGATCAGAAGAAAGGATGACACGAAGAAGTTGTTGGAGCTTGCCCTTATGAATCTACTGGGAATGCCTCGGAGTGAAATGCTCTAGCATTTGGAATGGAATGGAATGGAATGGAATGGAATGGAATGGAATGGAATGGAATGGAATGGAATGGAATGGAAGATTTCTGTATCATAGCCAGTGTCTCTCCTTTGGTAATCCTTCAGCTTTGCAATAAATGAGATGGATACTTTCTGAAAGAGGTGAGTTTTCCTTTCTCTGTCTTAGCATAATTTTTGTATTTCTTGAGGTTATATGTACACAAATGAAACTGCAGCTTGCAGGTTTAAAACCTGCTTTTGTTCCATGTTGCCTTTTTCCTCTATGTAAAAATCCATGCATGTATCAGGGCACAGAGGTGATTGATAAAAGGGTGTAAAAGGCTGAGGCAGGGCAACTGCAAGCATTTAATTTAGGCACGGATTCATACCCCAAAAAACTCCACATAATCTTAAAAAATAAAATAATAAAAATTTGAGTACAATAAAACAGACAGAAAACCAATACTGCTAACATTTTGCTCCCTTGCAGCCTTCCTCAGGCAGAGAGAGAGCCTTCTACAGACATGTGCGTGATGCCTGCCTTCATTTTTAAAGCGTACTAGTTCAGTGCACTACTGATTGTCACAAGGCTGGCTCTATGTGTAAATGTCAGACATAGAGAGCTGCATAATAAATCCAGTCTAGAATTACTTTGTTGGGCAAGAGAGGTTATCGTGAGGTCGATTAGCCTCCAAGGGAATTTCTGCAACAGGAAACATAAAGATATATCACTACCTCCATCTCTAGCCATGAATGCAATTTAAATTTTGTGCTTAAAAATGTAGGTCTCACTTTCAGGCATTCTTGATTAGAGATAGGTATAAACTCTTTGTCATAACTGGATTTCATAAAGAGTCAATTTTTCCCTTCATCTTTCTTCATGAAGCATTTTGAAAACAAACTACCTCAAAATAACATTTAAAAATAGATTTATTACATTTTTACACAAGTTTTGGAAAAAAAAAATCTACAACCTATTTTATAAGAAGGCAAAACATAGACTGTTATTTAGTACTGCACAATACCTGAAATATTGCACTCCATTTTACAACTATTAAGAGCTACTTAGCACCGATGCTAGAAGCTTACTGCTTCTCTATCTAATTCAACGAATGGACTTGAAGCTAGATTGCTTACACCCCATCCGAGTTACAGGACTGTTATTTTTCAAAGTGAGTCTCCTTTGTTCTTTCTCAAGAGCTTTTTCTGAGCATTTGTGTATGGAATATACCACAATAAACTGGCCTACTAAGGTAATACAAATTAGACAAAACAGACACCTGGCCCTGGTTTCTCACAACCTGGGTAAATGCCTTAGGAGTTGGCTTATCATTAATCTCGAACAGCATTCCTTATCAAAATGGTGACATTTCTGAGACATATCTTGATTTTGATGGAAATCATTTCTTGACAAAAAAGCAAGTCATCTCAAACTTTTGATGAACTCCATTTGGCCTTGTATTATGGAAAGATAAACATGCTCTGTGCTCCAGGTTTTATATACGGCAAGTCTTACCAATACAAGAAAGATAAGAAATAAGAATATGAGTCTGTTCTCAATAAGAGTGACAGTGTGGCACCTATGCAAAAAATCTCAGCAAAATTATAGTAATTCTCTGTATAAATAATTAGCCAGATTTTGCAAATTGAATATGAAAAGACAATAAAACAGCAAAGTCAAAAACACCATACATTTGGCTACAAATTACTCTTCTTCAATTTTCTGTCTTCATATCTTACTCTGTCTTATGCTATCTTTCTTCTCAGAGGAAGGGTCCATATATTAGCTGTCAATCATACTAATTCCAGCAAAATTACTTTCCTTAAATTAATCATAGACCAAGGCAAAATAAAGCACAAATAATTCCATGTTTACAAATGAAAGGGCATGTCACCAGTGTATAAAAGAACAAATATAGGAAAGAGGACTTTTTGTTCTGAAGAATCTCCTTATTCTGCTTTATTCTTTTATGTTTACTAAGCATCACTGACATGTTTCTCTTTTATGTTTTAGACTTTCAATATTTAGTTTAATTCAGCATCATGAAATATTGGACACAGAGATTCCAATTTCATAATTAATGTTTTGTTTCCATCCAGAAAACAAGAGAAAATGATGCTTGCATTTCTATTTTGGATTGATGTAAAATTCAATTTTAAAGTAGTAATTATTTTTTCTGTAGTAATTGGATATGTGTTACTATCATGACTGATTTTTTTCAAGCTTGACATACTTCCCAGTGTACCAATTAGAAAAAAAAAAAAAAACAAAAAACCCCCAGCAATCTGCCCATATAAGGAGAGTGTTGCCATCTCTCAGACTAGTACACATCTGTGAATAGTAAAAAACGTGAAGTGGATCTGAACTACATAAGATTTGAGTTTTGCGATTTTCAAAACAGATTTCAACTGATATAATGTTTTACAATGTCTCCAGTTTTGTTTTCTTCTTCAGAATGAAGTCTTTATAAAGATGTTCCATGTAGGCCAGAAACATCTTTTGTTCTTATACACTGAACAACAGTATTATAAAGAAACTACATAAAAATTCTTGGCAGCTTTTAAGAAAAATACACATACACCAGACATCCTGTCTGATGATCTATTGTCTTGGCAGACATCTTTCCATTAATCAAGAGATGCTTTTTTGACCCATTTGTCATTCCTGGAGGAGGTGAACAGAATTCCCTTTATTAGAGTTCTCAACCATCATTTCAGACAAACTTACAGGATGATATCTGATCATGATTTTGTCGTTCCAGATGGTTTTTCTCTACAAAAAATCCTCAGAGTTCACTCCTATTGTCTTTTTTTTTTCTTTTTTTTCTTTTTTTTTTTTTTTTTTNTTTTTTTTTTTTTTTTTTGAATCTCTCGTATAAAAGGTAGTGAGGGGAATTTGCTGAGGCACTATGATCTGACATGCCTTTTAACCTGCCCCAGGTATAAGGTTTCTTCCTCCACTTCTGCTAGCAACCAGGAAGGAAGCCAGTTGGCTTATAGACATAAGATCTGGATAAAGCAGAAGTGACACTGATTAATGAGTACTTCTAGGATGAGATGAAATATCTAACCTGTCTTTCACAGGACAGCATTTGCCATCACCCTGTGAATCCTCTGTCAACCCCTCACTGCTCCCAGGGGCACAGTTACACCCTTTGTCAATAATGCAGTTCTTGAAGGATAACGCTCGTGAGAGAGGGGCCGAGGTGCTCCTGATACCAAATGTTCTTTGTCTTCGAACAGCTACTGAAATAAACCCACTTCTAAGGCTTTTGACTCAGATTTCTGTGAGATTTTTGAGATTTTTCTTAGATTTTTGCTTGCTATGATAGCTTTGCATTCCTATCTCTCTCTCTCATCTTGCTAAAAAACTCATTTTTCTTTTAACATTACCTTCCCAAAATGCGAATGGTGCAGATAGACAGCCATTGGGCACAGTGGGGAGAAATTCTGGTTTCTTATCTAACAAGTATTTATTTTGAGTGATAGCGCAGGTATGGCAGGAAGTAATGATTTCTTTTTTTCAGTAATAGACTCAAATCCTATAGGTTTCTTATCAATAGTACTTTTTTTGGCCTCTTTAAGACAAAATTGTTCCATGCTTTAAAAAAAGCAGTATCACCTTATTTAAGGAAACACTGGAAACGATCTAGACTGAGGCAGACCTCAGAATATGCTGTTATGCATCCTATTATATTGGATGCTTAGTATTACTGGTCAGCTTTAAAGATTTTGCACCCTCCACAGACAGAACTAACTCTCATTATGCTCTGGGTTCATGCACAGAGCAGGGATTCTCTTTCTGTTCCTCTCATTTTCTACTGAGTTCGATAAAGGAGGATTACTTCTTTTAATTTATGCTGTGATTTTATTCTTAGTCTGGGCAGAATTTTGTTTGATATTTCACTCACGGTCATGCAGTAAATCATATGATGTGTATTAAGTATTTTCTGAATGAGATTCCTAAAATGTCATTCTTTCTCAGATGTTGCCACTGCTACTCTCTGTCAATATTTAATTTCACTAGGCACAAGATTATCTATTTGGAATACACGAGTTTTCAGAACAGACAGACTTAGACATATTTTATATGCTATATTTGAAACAGAAATGTGTGGCTGACCTGATGACACAGATGGAGGGCATAACTGAATGCTAACTTCTTTACTTGTCTATAATAAAACATAGACATTGGCGTTAGCCCCATCTTCAGGCCACATAACAGAGACATTTTTTACTAACTGGGAGTTACAAATACAGYGCTTTCTACTATGTAGCAGGGAAGACAGTATTTAAATTTTCTAAAGTAAATATATCCAATTAAGCATGCTTTTCATCAGCAAAGACAAAAAAATCCAGAAACATTCTTACACCTCCATGAAATATCAAGATGTTCTTGATACATAATCTTACGGTATTTTACAACTAATACTTGGATCACTAGSTCCAACTTTAGCAAAATGCAAGTCAAAGGCCTTGATAGCACCACTTGGACCACTATGGCTGCTCTGGTCTTTTCTATCCACAAAACTGACAACCAGCTTAATTATTTGATTGAAAGGAAAATGCTAGGCAATAATAAACTTTAAGAATCAATACTCTTGGGGAGATGCTAAACTAGACAATTTGTAAAATAATAAGATCAGCAGAATAGGAAATCATTGATGTCATTTAATTTAAATATTAATCATTAAAAAATGATAAATACCTGTGAGGAATTTTAATAGCTTTACCCTATTCCCATTCTAGAGTCCAATTACTGAAAAACATTCACTCTCCAGTGAATTTCTTCAAAAACAATAACAAGTATGATGAACAAAGTAAAAAACATCAAAGTGCCTTGAAGGCAGGCATGAATGCTAGTCTAAACTAGCATGCATGGTTATAATTTAGCTTTAATTAGACAAAATCAAAAGTATATTCTTATGAAGGAGAACATTTCTCAATTGCCATTAAAAATGTTGCTAGATATTTATTAGGTAGTATTATAATGTAATGCATTTCTTGGATTCTGTCAATGCTTTTATCCTCTATACTTTTTACATTTAGAGCTTTGTCTTTGCATGTGTTCATAGCATCTCCTCCCTTTCCCTTAAATCTCATGAATATCATCACTTCTATTTCACCATAAGCTGTTTTATGGCAAATATAAATCAATATGAATGATCAAAATCTAAGCWGGCACAAAAGACAAAACCAGGTAACTTGTTTCCTGAAAATACCATGGTCAAATGTTACTAAGAGTTATTAAACCAATAAATATAATTTTACTGCTTCATAAATTCTCATTGAAATGGTATGGAAGCACAGTGAAGCTACTACACAAGAGAAAAAGAGACCTTATTACAGTTTTGTGATGAAGGTTTTACCTCATTTGATTTCTGGCAATTGTGGCAAATGTGTACGTTTCCAGCTGGGGAATGAAGTGTGGCCTGAAATATATTAGCCTTATTTAACCACATTAGTTAGTGCCTTTGGTGGATTGTTAGATAGTGACTTGTTAGAGAATCTCTAAAAGAATTCTATATATTGAGTCATAGAATCAAATTGGGACCAAATATTGTTCCAAATTATTTTGTTGAAATCACACCAAATTGGTGAGATAAACTAGTATTTGATTCAGTGACTCATGTGTATGCAATGGGAATTTGAATCAAAAATCAGATTCATGCCATGACTTGCATTAATCCTACTTGCATCATGATCAGTGTTATGTCTTGATCTAACATGAAGCTTATACAATATGATGAGACTGAGAGAAAAAAAAAGGAAAAACTTGTGTACCCACCTCAAGCTGACTAATCTATATATGCTACCTGAGACAGAAATATCAATGAAGGATAGTTAAATTCCCTTTTACTTGAAATTAGCTGTTTGACTTCAAGATTATAATGCAACTTGAGGCTGAATTTCACATGCAAAAATCTATTATGTCTTATCCGCACTGCTAATTTATCCGAAAACTAGTTAGCTCACATTAGGCAACCTAAATCTAACTCTCCTCTTTCAAATATAGGTATAACATAAGACTATTATAAACTGGTTCTTCTTCACAGCATCAAACAGATGTCTTGTTTTAGGTAGGATTAAACAGCATAACATATTCTTCCAGTTTCCAGACTGACAGAAATATTTTCACAAAGAAATATTTCCACAAGGTAGCAGTCAGCTCAAACAAATATGATTCCAATAAGATAAGAATAAAATATACAAAAACAATATATAAACACCTTTTACTTTTCATTATGTTAAGATCCTATAACACCTAGAAATTACAGCTTTGCATATAACAGAGATGCACAACCCTTTATCCTGAAAGGTCTTGAGAAATCAAAGATGTGTCAGAATTACATGCCTAATAGTCGAAAAAAAAGTTCAAATAATTCAAGGATTTTTTTTTAAACGTACTAGTTATAGATTTCTTCTTCAAAAGTCACTACAAACAAGCTCACGGTAATGAAGAATTCCTGAGCTGGATTTGTGTTTGTGATGGACATAAGCTGAGACGGTCACACACTTCTTAAATCCCAGGAAAGAATAGGGAAAAATCTCCTGTGCCCATATGTTGCTGTCCTTCCTTGTTTTATAAGCAGACTATTTCAAATTTACACATGGATTGGAAAGTTGCTCTAGCTTGACTGCCTAGGTACTTGCAATTTTTAGTGGCTGTAGGATCAGGAGGAGACCAAGTACAACCATTCAATATTACTGGAAAGCCTTTCCTTTTCCTCCAGCAGGAAGCAGTTTATAGATAAGCATTCAGGTGTTACATGCAAACAGGGGAAAGCTTTTATGCACACAAAGATCTGAGTTACTCAGGCATGGTAACCTTTTCTGTTAGCTAAGCTTATAGAAAAGAAATGTCATTTAGTACCAATTTGCCTACAAATAGAATAGGCACAAAAAAGGTTGTGAAGTCTTCAAACTCTTCCCATGTTTAAAAGATTTATTCTTATAAAAATTTGTTAATGAAGTCAATGCAGCTATGAAACAAGGAAAAATACTTATTCCTTTTTGAAGTCTTACATCTGTCTTTTGTGGATTGTCATATATCAAGAATGCCAAGACATCTTGTACTTAGTGTTCATACTAAAGCCCATCCGAGCATGTGAGATGTTAAATCTTGGTTATGTTGCATGCATCTGATCATCTAATTACATTTCTTGTCTTAGTTAGCTGCCTTGATTGTATTGGGATTTCTTCCTTTTTACTTCTTGACTGCTCCACTGATGCACATTAATTAGCATTCATTTTTTTCTAAGAAACCACAATGGATAGCAACTGTATTGAATTTCACAAATGACAACCTAGAGACACCCAGAAAATTCTTGTAAGATTTAATTCAGTGGTAAGTGAAGTTTAAACATGCATTTGAAAGTCTTTGAATAGAATTCTATATTTTAATAGTCTGTGCTAAGGTCATAGGTTTTGAGACAAGGAATGAACATAATTTGCACTGAAGAAATATCAAACAGATTTTCCTTGTTCAAAGGTTCATCCTGTATTTGTTAGCTCTTAAGATCACTAATTCTAACCACCAATCTAGATTACTGTATAAAGTACTACATTTCACTGCACAAAATACAATTTCTAGCATAAAATACAGTGCCACAGGAAGGCTAACATACTTAGAACAATTCTAAGTTTGGTTTGTATATGCTGATTTATTGTCTATATGCACACCATACTTACCGGCACTTTTTCTGGTCTGTAACTGTTTGCATACAAGCAAATAAAGAAATATGTCACTGAGGAAAGGATTTGAAACATTTCAGGACTGAGCATGGGTTTAAAGACCCACATGGCAGCATCATGCTATAATAAGAATCTTTAAACGACCGTATTCTGTTTCTTTCATGGAACTGCATTTGAACAGATAACGACATGTCTGTTAGTCTGTAATGGTACTCCTACCTGCCAGTCTCATCTTGATTTTGGAGGTAGCAGTTGATTGTGTTGACTAAAAAGCTAAATAAACGACCGTAGAGAGATTTTGCCAGGAGATCCCTGTAAAATTCTGCAATCTCTATGGTGTGTCTCCGTACAATCATGTCACCTGAGATAGAAAACAGAAGATGAAAAGGATAACCTGACGTAAAGCTTGTTTTAAATAATTTTAGTTACAATAATAAGTCCTTCCACCTTTTTATTTGTCCTTTTGCCAAACCTAGACACAGTGCTAGCTCTCTGAAAGGTCAGTGGCCAGAAGACTCTCAATAGCATACTTGCAAGATATACAGGCTGGAAATATGCTTCTTTTTCAACAAAAAAAGATATACGAATCACACACAAATACCAATTTAAAGAAAAGTACTTCTGCAAATATATAGTGTTTCTCCTCTTCTCCCGCCCCCTCTTTTTTAAGGACATTCCAATTGACTTCAGTTCCTAGTATCAATATCCAAGTGCTATCTTGACACATTTTTGTAAGGTAACCATGCTAAAGGGACATCAGTGTCAGACTGAGACACTGCTTTGCTCCATGTCATCGAGTCTACTCTAATTCAACAGTCCAGTCCAGCATTTCACAGCAGATTATCCTAGGTGTTCCTCAGAGAAAAATTTTATAAGACCATTTTTTGGTCTTGAAATTTGAAAAAAAAAATCATCTGCTTTTAAAATTYTGATATCAGAAGGAGCATAACACCACTAGGTCTCATCTAGGAGAACACAGGCTTGGAAGAGATTACCTTTAAAATACTGAACATCAGTTGTTAAGGCTGAAGCAAATTCATCTGGTGAAACCTGCAGCATTCCTGCCACTGAAATAAAAAGAGAGACTGATTTGTGTTCTGTATCATGTTGCAGTTTTTAGAACAGATTTTCATATGCAGGTGCTATTTTTTGTACAGTGGAAAAACCCACACACTGAAGGAAAAAAAGGATGGTCAGATCAGCAATCAAAAAATAAAGAACATGTAAAATCAGATTACTATAATAAGCACTTTGTGAAGTTTGCATGCTACTGTATATTACATTTACAGCTTTCCCCTGTACAGATTACTTAGGACTTTCCCCAGGGCTTGGCAAGCTCTGCCTAGTATTAAGGTATGCTGCTATTGACAATCTCTATCCGTAAGCCACTTTGAAGAGATTTGCAAGTGACCAACAGGGCAACTTCAAAGCACGCAACCAAGAGCCTCTTTTAAGACAAAGGATTTGCATGGAAGGGATTCAATTCCGTGAATATTGTTCAGCTGTTGACAAGCAGTGCAAGAGTGTTTAAAAATAAGACCACACAAAGCACACTGAGCAATTCCTTTTGGCAAACACCACCATTAAGCGTGACACCAAATTAGATAATTTGCCATAAGCGCATTTCCTTCAGTCTCACAAAAATCTGTGGCTTATAAAGCATCCAAGTTATCTTCCCAGAGTCACTTAAGAGACTTCCAAAGGCAGATCCTCATCTCGCTGGAACTGGGTTTCCATCTGTCGGCGGACGAGCGCAACAGCCGGCACGCAACCGTGCCGCGACACTCCAGGTCGTGTCCCACTGACCTTGTTCCAGGAGCTGCAGGTCTGCCACAAAGGCGGTCTCGGCATCAGTCAGGGTGGTGAAACGGAGGTCTCCCAGGTGCAGGACTGCGGCAAGAATTACAAACAGGTTCTCCACCTCCTGCGTGTGTGTCAGACACAGACAGAGATAAATCAGAGATCAGGTGGGCACCCCAGAGAAAGGGAACGCTTCACAAGGCAGACTAACAAGAGCTAGCAGTTCGTATCACTGGCATTTGTTACACTAAAAAGGGCTCACATGTAAAATGTTAACATTCAGGGAATAGGGATTTTGAATTTAAACTGGAACTCATCTAGGATATAAAACAGAATCACAAAACAGTTTATGTAAAAYAGTAAATTTCTATTTTCTTTTTTTTTAACTTCTGCATTAATATAAATCACATTAACTGCTAGGTTAAAATTTTTTTTAGAATATGAAAAATAATACTGAAATATCTTTAATGGATGTATTTGAACAGATAACATTTCTTCCTTGTGGAGAATTTCCTTGCAAACAAGACAAAATCTATACCTGGGAATAGCAAGTTTAATTTTTTTTTTTCCCTCAGCCAATTGCATTCACAACCAAATGGTTTAATTTTAAACTATAGTGGATTCCAGGTAGTAAGAACTGCAGTGAATTTTTTTTTTTCAGATTGTCTTATCCACACTTTTCCCCACCATGGTTCGTGGGTTCCAATGCCTCTAATGCTGTGAATCAGTTATCCGGAAGGCAAGAATTTTCCTGGACTGATTTTGTACCAAAGTAGAACTATTCTTTCATAWGATTGCTTACAGTGTTTTTAAATTCCAGCAAAAAAAAATGATCCATGGAAAGTGAACCAAAATGATATGAAATACAAGATGTTGTGTTAACATCAGATCATTTTTAAGGTAAGTTCTATAACAATGGTCCTCCTTTAAAATTATAAAGCAAGGAAATCTGATATACGCTACAGTATGATGTAGTATTATATATAGTGAATTCATATAGTATTTTTTTACTTGAAATATTTCTAAGAAATAATATTCAGAACCTAATCCTACTGAAACATTACGTAAAGCAAGACGCCTCACTGACCGRAATTTGCAGAATAAGATTCAAAAATACACTATGAACAAAATACTTAGCCATTGCATCCTCTTTATTTTCAGCACTGCAACATAAACTAAGGGAATGCATTGAATTTTGAAAATGCTGAACCTAATATTGGATAACCTTTAAGTACTTTGCAGAGCCAACAGATTGGATTAAAAAAATCCTGATCTGTTTTGGATCTGTTTCCTTCTCTAATAAATATRCCACTAATCAGAGGACCCTAAAAAAAAGTTTCCAGTTTCTGGGATACACACTGTGGAGTTTAAATAAGTTTGATTCTCCAAAGCAAACTACATTTGAAGACAAGCACTTTAATTTCTTACAGTGTGAGCTAGACATAAAAAAGTCAACAGCGTTTTTTTCCATTCTATATATATCGCTCCCATGCTGAAGACTAGAAAAAAAACCAAGATGTTTTGTTACCCTTCTTCAGAGGCAAACCCTGAATAAGAAAGCTTTTGTAACAGAAGGAAAACAGCCATGCTAACACAGCAGGCAAGCTAGGGTGATACACCCTGCTTCTTGCAAGAGGTCCTTTGGTGACGCTGTGTGCCGCACCAACACTGTACGTTTCTTGCTTCTCTGTTAGGGGGCTCAGAAGGTGTGGGTATGGCTGTACAGTACTGAACTGCATCAGCAGGAGATAACAATGTACTTACTTTTCAGCTAAGTAGTCACCTAAGTCAATAGTCACCTAAGTAGCTATTCTGGTGCTATTTGTATGTGGAGGAGCTGGAAACCGATCTAAAGTTTTTCTTTACAAGGCAACTTCCTTTGTGGAAGTCTGAAAAAAGGACTGTGGAAGTTGTAGTGCTGAATCCAAAAGAATTCTGTATTTTTCTAAGAAGAGGGTTCCCAAACAGTTTCTGCAGGCTTCCAAAATGTAATTCATTATGCATTAGATATTTATTTATGGGCTGAATTCCTTCCTCAACTGAGCAGAAATATTAATAAAAGAGATACAGAGATCAACTAGTCCGTGAACACTGGGCCAAATGCAGAAATGAAGAGAACTTTTGTTCCAGATTCTACAGGTGCAGAGCTTCAGACATTAAGAGAAAAAAAAATAATTCTTTTAAATATAGCCATACATGTTTGATTTTATAAGCAGTCACATTAATACTCGTGAAAAAAAAAATCTTTATTTTGAAAAGTTACCACCTTTCAGAGGTTACCAAAGATCTTCACTAGAGAACACCAGGAACTACCACCAGAGACGTTAGTCTGCCTCACAGTTAAGAAACAGCTTTATCACCKAGTCATAATCCTTTTTGTCAATCTTCCTTGATCCCTTTTTATTATAGCTTATAGTATACTGGCACAATAACTTCTCTTCAGCTTTTTATCACACTAAATATCATATAGGGACAAAGGAAGTACATTTTTGTCTCTTTCTGGATGTTGTTTATGCATTTTGGGAGGCAGAAATGTATCACTATAGCTTGTTATACAGTACATACATTTTTAATAAATATGGAAAGTCAGTTAAATATTCTAGTACCCTGAAGGAAACTATACAACTTATGTGAGTTCAGATCTCAGATTCTCTTCACATCTTTGTTCTCTAGAACTCTTCTTGATTAATTTCCTAAATTATCTTCATTAGTATTGAAGACAAATACGAGGCCTGTCTCCCCTTGATGGTCTTGGGAAGCTTAATTCAGCTCTTTCAGGTTACTCAGATATATTGGTCTAAATATATATGTGCTTCTTTTCAGGTGCTGCTAGCAAAGGCGTTTGGAATGTGTATTTTGCAAAATTAAAAGGGACAGGAAGATAATCAGGGAGGGGAAAAAAGTTCCTGTGGGTTTTATGAGGTTTCTGTCACATGGGATTTGATTGTTTCTTTTTATCTATGTAATTTAATTGTTCAGAGTATTATACCTTGCAGCTATTTTGTGAATCTTTAAGAATGAAAAAGATTTACATTGTTAGTGCTGTGTCTAATTAAAAGTGATTACAGTAATTTCCCTGAAGTGAACTAGCATTGTATATTGCTTCAAGGTCTTTACCAATGGAAAAAACAGAGAGACAGGAAGACACTTCTTTTCTCCACAAAAGTTTATCAGCAAGAGCTCCTCATGAACAGCTTTTAACTAAATAACATTGTGATTTTAGCCAGAAATAACACAAGCTTGTATAACTTACCAGGCTATTGAATCCCAGCGCACCCAGAGCTTGTTTTAGTTCAGCTAATTTCTCCTTGTTTTGAGGGTTGGCTGTTAACATGGTCTCTTCCAGTGCTGTCCGGCTTAGATACCTGTGCAGAGGTAGAAGAAGACATACAGTGTTTACAAGGCCAGTGCAGAACTGAACTTGTAAGGCTAAAGACTTCTTTCCCCTTCTAACTTAGTAAAAGATGTACTCAAATGTACATACAGAAGGTACTTAAGTGTCAACCACACATTGATCTCAGTTTTATCAGTCTTTGGATAGAACGGTACTTTTGCAGGAACGCTCCATACTTCTCTCCTTAAGTTCTTACTGAACTGTACATTTCTCAAATAAAGATATTAATTTCTCAGCTGTACTTGTGACACTGGCTGTCTACAGATAAAAGTACTTCTGTCACTTGTGAAGAGCCAGGTGAGATGGTTTCATTTTTGTATTCTGATATTCTCTGCTCATAAAAAGCTCAGAAAAGAAACCTTGAAGAGGTCTTTGTGGCTCCTCTATCAGATCGTATCTACTGGATCCCAAGATCATTTGCTCCCTAAACTGCTAGAGGGGTGGCAGTTATACTAAGCGTCTCTTATGCCAGGGTACCACATTGAATACATAAAGTAGAAAGTGTGGCAAATGTATGTACATTTACCTTATGCTGTACTTTATGTACATTAAGCTGCACTACAGTGTACTGTGAACCAAAAGGAAACAACAGATTACATTTCAACTCCCTCAAAAATAATAATTGGGAGAGACACCTGCTGCAATAACTAACTTAGAAAAAATAGAGCCAACTTAGAGTTGTAACATACAACAGAGTAATCAGAAACTAGCACAGCAGACTACTGAAAAGAGCTACAACCCAACCCTTACAAGAATGTATCTTGACCTGCTTGAAATAACTTTTCTAACTGACATTGAGGTTTATGAGGCGTATGTGATGAAATGCATAGTGTGACTGTAGTGGATTGATACTGGACTTACCAGTGCAGATTTATCTTGGATTGATATGGGTATAAGATGTCTCAGAAGGTGGGCAGAAAGAAAGTGATGGGGAGAAGCACATGGATGCATAAAGACTCCTTGCACTTACACCACAATTCAACTAGCAGATACTTCAAGTACAAACAAGCCTCACACCACAGTGGTTACAGCCTTTGAATGCAGGTCCATGACCATCATACAAGAGCTCTTCAATGTTTCTTCAAAACAAGAATTTTGTCTAAATTAGGTAGAAATGCATGCTGGCACATCTTTCAAATTAGTTCGAACAGATGATTCAGAGCATATGCCAAATTTATGCTTTGCTACTGTTTTTCTCTTTTTTTTTAATTTTTATTTTTAACCTTGTCTACATGTATTAAAGGTAAGATAGAATAAAGCTGAAACTGAGCCTCGCTTAGAACCTACTAGTGTAAAGGTTAATTCACCAGAACGTTTTCCATAGCTCTGACCTGCAGTGTAAGCTTATACCAGTTCAGTGCTTATGCATCATGTGTCCATGTCTTTTTTTATACACTGTCAGGAGCTTTCCAGTGGCATCTATTCTGCTGTCCAAATGTCCTGCTGTTGAAAGACTGGAGGAGCTGGAAGCTTATGGCTACTGTTTGCAAAAAGTTTGCACTACTGCTATGGCTAAGGAATTCACTGCTTCTCTCTGTACTGAGCAGGAAAGACACTTCCCTGTCCCATGAATATGGGACTGCAGAGACGTTTCTTATTTAAACAACTTATTTAAACAAGAAGAAAAAAAAAAAGAGAGCCATGATGTGAACCAACACGCAATATGCGGCACTTCTTGCCTTCAGCATAAGCATTTCCTGCTGAGACAGCAAGGGGCAAACTAGGTACCCGCCAAACCAGATGCCTGTGGCTCCTTCAAATGCAGCCATAAACTGTAGCATCTGCCAGGACATGCCTCTTGGAAGAGAAGTTGACTTTCCCTGTATAAATCTCCTGAAGATCTAATCAGTAGATATACTGGTCCCCTTGGAAAGGGCTGAATTTGGACATGTTCTAAGGTGCGTTTGAATTTAGAATCAATTTTCACAGACTAAAAGTAACGAAATTCCTCAAATCCTACAACATATGACAAGGCCGACTCTTTTTCGGGCAATTTAATGACTGTTGGAAGATCAAAATTGCTTCAATAATGTGCCTATGTAACTGCTCTATGTTTGCAAAGTCAAGTATTTTAAGGTTAAAATAATTGTACAAAGCATGTAGATCTACAGAAGGATATTGTATAAATCCCCATAAGCRAACAAAATATGCAGTGTAGCAGAGTGGTGGAGAGTGAGTGGAGTGTACATGCTATATGTACAAGGAGTCAAGTATCATATTTTTCTGATTAGTGATTAGTATATTCTAGCATAGTGACATTCAGACAGAAATAAGAACAAATATTTTTCTGTTTCCAAAATATTTTCCTGCTGTTTCCTTCTCACCKTCCTTTCCCCTGAAGACTGAATGAGAAAGGTTTGAGATGTTTTTAATATTATTATATGCCTATTTATACTTTAGAAGCAGAGTTCTAAACAAATTATAAATTGTTGCATCTCCCATAAAAACATGGGACCCTTATAGTCTTAATATTCACGTAACAGTCTTACCTTGCCTATCATTGTCCCATATAATGTAAACTTCTTTTTTAATAGCCATAGTTTTTCTCTCATTTACAGAATGTTTTTGTCTTTTGATTGACCTGCACAGGAAGGTCACTTCCTGCTCCCTGCTGAAGGGAGATTAAACTGCTTAGAATTTCCAATGTAGTTTACCGTGTGTCTTTGAGTTATGAGTTTTAACAAACACTTGTTTGTTACTGTAAACTAAAGTGTTATGGTCATCACACATTTATAGAATCCTATGTAGCTGCTAGAGTGTCTGATGGTCCCGTAAGTTTTCAGCAAAGTTTGAAAAGTCTGGAAGCAAACACAAACCAGAGCTGCTGACTCCTGACTTTTTTCTTACTGAAAAAAAAAAAAATAGAAAAAGAGTCTATATAAAATACTCAAAATACTACTGGTACACAACCCAGAAGCATTTTTTTTTCCTAATATTAGATGCATGCTGGCTGTGCGTTAGGATTATTTATTTTATTAGCCTTATTTGCACATATATGTGTGCAAATTCATCTCACATCCACTTTCACCTAATCTTTGCAGTACCTTAAAAAAAGATTCTCAGATTTTGGCTGAAGTTGAACCTTTTAGTTTTAGGTAGCTGCTTGGACAAGTGATGTTTATATCTCTGAGAAAAGRGATGAACCAACTATGTAGTTGTAATAACTAACTTCTCTGTACTGGCTGTACTGGACTAGTATTCCTGGCAGACAGCTTATCAGCACACTTAAAAGTTTTAAAGACRTGATCAGTGACTTCAACTGCAAAGAGAAGAAATTCACTGATCCAGGGTTCATTTAAGAAGATAAATTAATGAATAATTGTAGTATACCACAGTCGCTTTGAGTAAAACACCACAATGCATTAGAGATAGTTGTAAATTGTAGATTTCTAACATTCTCATATTTATCCTAATTTACCAAAGGATATAAAAGAATGGGSTATGTAGCAAAAAAAAATCACTGGTGCTAATTTTTATTTATACTGCTTACCATCGTATAATTTTCAGTTGTAATTTGAAGGACATAGATCAGGTTTTCCTGGAGAAGTATGATTGGTTTACCCAAAACTATAAAAAGTTACTGTGACAATAAATTTATCATGCACATATAAGTTGACAAGCATTATGCATATTACCATTCTCATAATAACTCTCACAATTCATTTTTATTATTACACCTACACCTGCATTCAAATTCACAATTTGGTACATARATATTAAATACAATGAGGAATTACATATGAAAAAAATTCTGATTTCCTTGAACAATTAGAGTTTTTGTGACATATGCCCATTTCAAAATTTCTTATTTTCTTAACTACTGGTTAAAAGCTTCTTCTTAGAAAAATAATACACTCTATTCAGATGATAAAATAGGTAACAAAGAGCCAGTAACAAAGAGCTGAGATGAAAAAGAGAACTTTGACTATCTGTC